>NC_044978.1:10417990-11017990 GCF_008728515.1 Papio anubis
GTCAGGAGATTGAGACCATCCTGGCCAACATGGTGAAACCCCGTCTCTACTAAAATACAAAAAATTAGCCTGGCATGGTGGTGGGTGCCTGTAATCCCAGCTACTCAGGAGGCTGAGGCAGGAGAATGGCTTGAACCTGGGAGGCGGAGGTTGCAGTGAGCCGAGATCATGCCACTGCATTCCAGCCTGGTGACAGAGCAAGACTCTGTCTGAAATAAATAAATAAATAAATAAATAAATAAATAAATAAACAAATAAATAAATAATCTTTTTTAGTGTTATTTTTCATTATCTATTTTATTTTTATCCTACATCTTACTGCCAAATCACTTTAAATAAAGTTCTACCTCTTTCCCAAATTCCTCTGTTTGTCAAGTTACTACAATACAGCTTCTACTATCTCACTGTCCTCACAAATGTTCCCACTTTGTATTACAATGTGTAGTGTATAATGTCATTTCCAAAGGCCACTTTGATTTATTCTCCTATTTGATTTCTCAAAAGTTGTTTGAAACTATTAAATTCATGAATTTCTCAATAATTTTTACCCTCTATTATTTTCCCGACCCCACTCTAGTAGATGTCCTTTCCATTTTTTTTCTTTCATATCCTGGCCATTCTTTTGATATGGTTCCGATTATATTAGTCTGGTAAGAATACTAAAATTGTACATGAAAGGCTGGCCAAAGAATAACCCCATGCATGTGCAAATGAAAGAGCAGAAAGCTAATCAATTGGGGTACACGCAGGTATTTTGAGACCTGAAGCTTACAAAATTCAGAGGTCTTTGGGTAAAACAACTCAAACTATACATGAAAAAAGTAATTTTGAAGAGGAATACAATTTCTAATGAAGTTCTTATTTTTTAGAATGAGGAAAGAAATAAAAACAAATAAAAAAATTCACAAAACTGTCAAATTCCACAAACACCACATCTAGAGTAATGCAATTCTGTAACACCTTTTTCCTATTATTTTTCTCTGCATATTTTTCTACCAGCTCTTTTATATGACAATGTCATACAATATTTTTGATAAGGAAAACAAAAATAATGTAGTTTATCTTTTAATATTGTTCATAGAAATTTATTTTTGATTTTTGTTAGTTTACTTAAATTTTCATAACATGTTTAAATTTTTTTTATTTTTGTCAAATTAGAGAAAATATATTTTCATATACATATTAAGATTTCAGGATATTTCAAGGTTTTTTTGTGCAGAGTCAAATCTTTACTACTGTTTGAATTTGCAATCTTCATTGATCAGTTTGTCAAAAAGGCAGTGTAATACGCTGAGTTTATGTTGCTCTGTATGGTAGGAATCATCCCCTCTTTTTGTTAGGACTTAATGAGAATGAGTTCTCTGCTGACAATCTTACACATCTGATGATTGGAACAATTTTCCATAAACTAGCTTTGAGCTCAACAGGTTTCAAATCTTGTTTCTCATTTACCCTAGATACTCTTGTTTCTATCAGTCAGTTTGGAAACTTAATTTCCTAGATTACAAGACCCGAAATTTGTTTCTTACTTTACTAAAGTTGTTCACCAATACATTGAGGTGATTTGTCATCATATTTACATTCCTCGTGTGAAAGAATATCTGGGATAGCCATTTACATCTTTATCATTTTCAACTTTAGTTATTCAATATGTCTCAATTTGATAGAGTTTACTTTTTTCTTAATAGCTGAGTTCTAAAATACATGCCAGAATTTAAATTTCTCTTTGTGGAAATACTAATGACTTTAAATGTAACATTCTCTACGAACATATGTACTAACCTGGGTTAGAAATACCATAGCAAATTAGATAATTGATATTCTTCATTCATTCACTCATTCAACGAACAGCTATTCACTGAGGAACTTGTGTTAGTCTCTACTACCTTGCTGGGAATAAAGTAATAGCACACGCAAACACACACACACACACACACTGCTTCTAATTTATTGAAGAATTTGGGGGAGATGGCATTAAGAAAACAATTATCTAGGTAAATATTAAATTCAGTTTTTAATAAATACCATGAAAGAAAGTATGAGTTTTGCCTGTTAACACAAGAAGTTAAGACCAATACCTTTTCACACACACAAAACAAATCATTAAAATGTAATTCACATGCAACGTAATTCTTTTTTTGACATCTTTTTAAGAATTGAAATATTTATGTACAGTAAATTTCACCTTTTTAAAATGTACAGTTTAGTGGTTTTTAGCATATTTACAACCATCATTTCCATGTAATTCTAGAACATTTTATTATCCCAAAAAGAATCCCCTACTCATTAGCAGTCATTTCCTATATGCCTCTGCCCTCAAGCTTCTGACAACCACTAATATACTTCCTGCCTCTATGGATCTGCCTATACTGAATATTTGATAGAAATGGAATCATACAATATGTGACTTTTTGTGTCCATCTTCTTTCACTTAGCATAATTTTTTTTTTTTAAACTTGAGTTTAATCACCCAAGGTTAATTTATTTCTTATTGTTATGACATCAAACTTTTTATTTTGAGCAGAAGAATCTCACTTAATTTTTGTCACATCATGTTATATGTCAGTAAAATAAGAATTTTCTTAAGATCATAGACTTTTAGAGCTGAACTTTAAATTCATTCTAATTCTAGTTTTTAGTTTTTTAAAAAAATTTATTTATTATTATTATACTTTAAGTTGTAGGGTACATGTGCATAACGTGCAGGTTTGTTACATATGTATACTTGTGCCATGTTGGTGTGCTGCACCCATCAACTCGTCATTTACATCAGGTATAACTCCCAATGCAATCCCTCCCCCCTCCCCCCTCCCCATGATAGGCCCCGGTGTGTGATGTTCCCCTTCCTGAGTCCAAGTGATCTCATTGTTCAGTTCCCACCTATGAGTGAGAACATGTGGTGTTTGCTTTTCTGTTCTTGTGATAGTTTGCTAAGAATGATGGTTTCCAGCTGCATCCATGTCCCTGCAAAAATCACAAGCATTCTTATACACCAGTAACAGACAAACAGAGAGCCAAATCAGGAATGAACTTCCATTCACAATTGCTTCAAAGAGAATAAAATACCTAGGAATCCAACTTACAAGGGATGTAAAGGACCTCTTCAAGGAGAACTACAAACCACTGCTCAGTGAAATAAAAGAGGACACAAACAAATGGAAGAACATACCATGCTCATGGATAGGAAGAATCAATATCGTGAAAATGGCCATACTGCCCAAGGTAATTTATAGATTCAATGCCATCCCCATCAAGCTACCAATGAGTTTCTTCACAGAATTGGAAAAAACTGCTTTAAAGTTCATATGGAACCAAAAAAGAGCCCGCATCTCCAAGACAATCCTAAGTCAAAAGAACAAAGCTGGAGGCATCACGCTACCTGACTTCAAACTATACTACAAGGCTACAGTAACCAAAACAGCATGGTACTGGTACCAAAACAGAGATATAGACCAATGGAACAGAACAGAGTCCTCAGAAATAATACCACACATCTACAGCCATCTGATCTTTGACAAACCTGAGAGAAACAAGAAATGGGGAAAGGATTCCCTATTTAATAAATGGTGCTGGGAAAATTGGCTAGCCATAAGTAGAAAGCTGAAACTGGATCCTTTCCTTACTCCTTATACGAAAATTAATTCAAGATGGATTAGAGACTTAAATGTTAGACCTAATACCATAAAAATCCTAGAGGAAAACCTAGGTAGTACCATTCAGGACATAGGCATGGGCAAAGACTTCATGTCTAAAACACCAAAAGCAACGGCAGCAAAAGCCAAAATTGACAAATGGGATCTCATTAAACTAAAGAGCTTCTGCACAGCAAAAGAAACTACCATCAGAGTGAACAGGCAACCTACAGAATGGGAGAAAATTTTTGCAATCTACTCATCTGACAAAGGGCTAATATCCAGAACCTACAAAGAACTCCAACAAATTTACAAGAAAAAAACAAACAACCCCATCAAAAAGTGGGCAAAGGATATGAACAGACATTTCTCAAAAGAGGACATTCATACAGCCAACAGACATATGAAAAAATGCTCATCATCACTGGCCATCAGAGAAATGCAAATCAAAACCACAATGAGATACCATCTCACACCAGTTAGAATGGCGATCATTAAAAAGTCAGGAAACAACAGGTGCTGGAGAGGATGTGGAGAAATAGGAACACTTTTACACTGTTGGTGGGATTGTAAACTAGTTCAACCATTATGGAAAACAGTATGGCGAATCCTCAAGGATCTAGAACTAGATGTACCATATGACCCAGCCATCCCATTACTGGGGATATACCCAAAGGATTATAAATTATGCTGCTATAAAGACACATGCACACGTATGTTTATTGCAGCACTATTCACAATAGCAAAGACTTGGAGACGGGGTTTCACCATGTTGGCCAGGATGGTCTCAATCTCCTGACCTTGTGATCCACCCACCTTGGCCTCCCAACGTGCTGGGATTACAGGTGTGAGCCACCGCACCCAGGCAATTTTTGTTGTTTCTAAAAGTAGTTTTGTGTTGGAATGTGCAAGTTGGTCCATAGTTAGGATAATTTCACTCTATACCTTCCCTTCCTTTTAGAGCATGGCTTCACGTCTTCACCTCATACTCTCAATCAGATGCCCTCAAACATGACTCCAGTACTTTTTATTCTATTAGCATAACTCTGTCAACGTCATTCATAGTATTAATCTTTCTAAATTCGGAGGAAATTTTTTCAGACTTTATCTTTTTTTCACTCTGCCATAGCGTTGTGTTAATTCACTCTCTGATTTCAAAAATCATTTCATTCTTTGCTTCTTATAACACCACAATGTCCTGATTTTCCTCCCACTTAGACATTTTTGTAGGCTCCTCATCCACTAACCAGTCACTCACTGAATTTTGGAGTTGTAGGCGCCTCTGAATCAGGTCCCCTTCCCTTGTATGATTCTGTATCTCTACACACATTCTAATAACCATAGTTTTCACCCAAATATGAACGGCTCCCATATTCATGTCTCCTGGAAAAAACTCTTCACCTTGCTGTACTTGCCTGCTTGACATTTAGAAAACTCAAATGGAACTCCTGATCCTTAAACTTCTAATCAAATAAGCTTTTTTTTTTGTTTCTAAAATTGTAATTAGTCCCATCCAAAAACCCAATCTATGAAATCTATGTAAGCCAGAAATTCAGTGTCATTGTGATCTCTCTTCGCTTATCCTTTCATATCCAATCCATCAACAAATTCTAGTCAAATTTTTCCTATATATATCCTAACATTGTGTACATCTTTCTATATCTATTTTTACTTCTCAAGTCTAAGCCTCAGTCATCTTCATATTCATGAACCACCACCCTAACTTTTTTCTCTACCTTTAATGGGGTGAGTAGATATTTTGAAAAGTAAATCTTATTGTGATGGAATCTTTTGTAACATTTTAAAGCTTTGCTATTGCTCATAGAATAAAAACCAGAATACTTCACATAGCAAAAACGTCATGTAAGGATCTGCCCTTAAACCTGAAGTGTGCTGTTGGACCATACACATCCTTGGATTGTGTGGTAAAGCCACATGACCTGTACTCAGTGTCTCAAAATTGCTTTGCTCCTGCCATCGAAATTTACACATTATTCTACTTCTGCCTGGAATGTTTTTTCTTCTATGTGTAACTACTACTGTATCAGATCTCAGCTCAAGTCTAATTTCATTATTGATATGATATTATATAGTTTTATAGTTACATGCATAGCTATATATGTAGTTTATAATTGTGTGTATATATACACATAGCTTTATATATTAGTAGTAGATTGTAGATAAATGTATAGATAGATAGAAATAGATCCATAAATTAATGTATAGTAAATCATTTTATATCTTTATAAAAATAGTTGGGAGTGTTTTAAGAAATTTTGCTAGAAACTCCGCACCCATTCCAACAATACAGAAAGTATTTAAAGAGAGATGAGTAAAATCTTAATAACAGTTTTAGAAAGGCAGCATCACTTCTCCTTTGGCTGGGAAGGTCAGCTAATATACTCTCCAGAGACCAAGCTGTAAGGTGTACTAGGCGGATCATCACTGAAAACATATTTCTGGGGCCTAGGACTATTCAATTGCTGAAAAATATAGTAGTGCCAACCTTATATTTTCAGTATGTATGAGAAATAGTACACACAATGTCCATAGTTTGTTGATGGACAGACTTTCTTTTCCACATGTTCTATCTTCTTTGAGTGAATGTAATCTAGTTTGTGTGCAGCAAGAGCTCAGGAAAAAATGAATTTAGCAAATTTCCTGCAAACTGACCAAGTTCAATCACATAAGCCACAATACCATGTAAATGAAATGAAAATGCAGTTCTTGAATGTTTCTTATGTAAGGTGACATTCTCCACTGTGGAATAGAATAGTCTGTATGGATTAATAAATAATTAATTTATTTGTACTGCTTTCTACTTATTAAAAGATGGACACAATAATTCTGCAGTATTAGAAAATTTCCCAAGTTCTTTCTTCTCATTTACATTGCTGGACTTCTACTTATACACATTATCCTCACTGCATAAAAGCCTTTTAAAGTTCACCAAAGGTTGTAGAAATTCCTCTGCAGTGCAGACAAGGCAAACAAAATCCATGTAAAGATTCTCATTACAGGGTAGACTCTCAAAAATATTTTCTGGTACTACTTGACAGCATTGGAAATACCAGGCCACTTTTTAATGCAATAAATAGACTCTAATATGCAATGCATATACTTGGACACATTCTGGAGACATTTAGGCAATAAGAAATTTGATTTAACAGAGTAGAAGGCAGAAGAGGTCAATGGAACTAGCTGACCAATATTAATCACAGACTTGTTAAAACTGTTCTCAAGAAACAAATACAAGTAATAATTCCTACAAGGAGGATTAGACACATAAGCTGTATGTACCAAATGTTAGCATGTTATTCTCAAATTTTCTAAATTCAACAAATGCTTCCTAGAGTGAATTTATTATAAACCTATTCTTCTAAGTTTAGCAGCTTATAAAGAGAATTTTTAATAAGCAAGAAATACCTGTAATTTGTTTAAGTTGCCTATATTAATTAAGAAAATTGGCTGCAAAGGCACTCTTAAAGTCTATTCTTCATGATACACAAAACAATTTTACCTACATAGTTTATCTTTGAAAAATGAGTTTAGATATTTTCCCGTACCCCTGCAATTAACATATTGGAAAATACTCACAAAATACCATCCATGCGTGACTAACGTATTTCACAGCCTGACTACTCTGTTGCTTTTAAACTTTGATTTATTGAGTTATGGAAATATTTCTTCTTAAATACATTTTACTTATTAATTTGATATCACTGAGCATAGGCCATCTGGTGGCCTATAGTGGGTGCATTTTTAGACTAATGCAGAACTTCTCCAAGAGGGAATTTAATGGATAACATTTTAATTAAAAAAATTTCCTGACATTATGGCATATTGATTTTTTGCTCTAAAATAATCTTAAAGAAAAGTAGCATTAGAATTACGTTTGATTTAAAATTTGAACCTGATAACCTTTGGTAGAATTATGTCAGTTCACACCATCATTATTTTCTACACACACACAAAAAGAAAAATAAATATATTCCACCATTATTCCATCATTATTCTCCTTCTCCTGTAACTTCATGTTATGAATGACTCGGTCCAGTGTTATTCGGCTTCCCCATATTTGTTCACTAGCAATTAAGGATTCTTTGATCTTCGAGGCTGCTATTGTATAATTGATCAAAGGTTTTGAACCTTAAGGTAGAGCATAAGAGATTGGATTCTGAAATGTCAGTTCATCCACTCTAACTCTGACCAAATAAGTTTATAGACAGATTATTAAATACATAAAAAAGAAAAAAAAGTTTGTAGAATTAAGTATTACTAGATCATAAACACACAAAGGTTTTTAATTGCTTTTCACAAATGACAGTTTAAGCATATATGCCTGGATTTCTTAAATATTTTACTTAAATGGATTTTTCTGACAATATTCATATAACTAACTGTGTTTCTTTCATTACTGATATTAATAACAATGCCAAAAATGTCACACTAATTTTATCTGCTGGCCTGAAATTAAATCATGCTTGTTGAATTTTGAAGGGTTTGGGCATTATGAATAATGCATAGTATTTCATGCCAGAAGAGTCCTGACACAGGTCATTCCAAAACCTTGGAAATTCAATGTTAGCCTTCGCTCTCTTTACAAGCTGAGAGTAGCTGTAAAAAAAAAAAAAAAAAAAGAACTTGCAAAGTAAATGTCATTCTAACCTCAAAATACTCTTAGAGTGTGTTTGAAGATACAGCAGTGAAACTGACCAGGATAGCAATGATCTATTGCTAATGCCACTATCAAGGGAGCATTGATCTCATAGCCTCACCCAAGCTTAATTAAGTTGTAGTGAAAGCTACTCCTGAAGCCACTGTATATATGGTAGGCTTCAAAAACCTCATTGTCTCAGAGTTAGGGCTGATGTTAGAGTTGGGAGAGATAGACACAAAATATCCTTTTGTTTTCCTTGTGTTCCTTAGGTTTCTTTGCTAACTTCCTTATATATCATACATTCAACATCTCGTACTTTTTCAGTACAATTTTCAAGATTAAATCAATGTTGTTGAAGTGTGAAAGCTTATCACCAAGTTCCAACAGCATTTAATGCCTTGGCAAAAGACTTTTTGGCTTTTATTTTTGTAGCGATATCAAAATGGCATGGAGTAAATTCTTCCATTTCATAGGACTTATATGGATACAAAAATCACAATAATTTTGATCTATAATTAAATTAAGTTTCTCTATAATCTTATTTTTCCTGGTGAAGTTTCTCAGGATATTTATTCTATGTATGTTTTAATAAGCCAGTTATTTTAGGTAGAATCATTGAGAGAAGAATAAAAGCAAGTGTGTTATCTTTAGAAAATGAAATGATAAAATTTAACTCTGATCCATTGAGGCTTTTAAAGTATAAATAAATAATAGAATATGAGGTGGGGAGAGTTTGGGTTCCATTTACTAGCATACTTTTTGAATACACATTATTGAGCTGCTGATTCCTCTGTGGTTCTCTTTTTTCAGCAGTTCATTTCATTACTTTAACTTTTCTATAATTTTTTTCTTTTCTATGGCAACAGATTTTACTAATTTTATGTAGCATATTTTGTACCATAAAGAATGCATATCTGAAAGGTTGGAAATATAGTCACAGTCCTGATAAAAAATTGAGGTATTATTTTGAATGCCATTTGATCCATTTGCTGGCATTCAGCACAATTTAGACTTCATCATTCATTTAGTCTTCTCACACAGGGCTGATATCATGTTATTATCCATCGTAAAGATCTTTTACAAATCCAAAAATAAGTCCTGACTTAGTGAATAACTGTCTCCCACCACATATTCCCAGAAACGGTACAGTAGTTGCTTTCACGTGGTTGATACATACCACATAGTAGCTCTCCGAAAACGATACCAGTTTAATGAACATTTTATTTATGTTTTCAGTTTTATTCTACATCTTGCTATCAGTTCACTACTTCTTACTATTGGTTCAGCATAGCTTACAGTGCTAGAAAAAAAATTCTCTCTTCTTGCTCCCTCTTTCATCTAAAGTGAGAAGGAAAATTAACTTTTCCAGTACTGTATTCTATGAATTCTTACCACTTCCCAATTTTAACACTTGTCCAAAACATATCTTGATGAATATTTATAGAATGACGGTAACATTTGTTAATTTTCACTTTATTGTGATTTGCCTTTAAATAAAATATGAACAAAACACAGAAGATACAGTATCCTGGCATAGTAATAATACACATTCACACACACCCTTGTTCCCCATATACTGGCATGGTATTAAAGGCCATAGAGTAAGAAAAATCGTATCTGAAAATGTGAAATAGTTGGCATTGTTTTATTTTGCAGATAGCACTCTTGATTTTTTTCAAATGACATTTAAAAGCCATTCTTAGAAGATAAATACATCTTAATTATAAATTATGTTTATAGCTACCATGTGAAAGACAATGTAGCTATTTAAGTTTTTTTATTCTTTTAACATCTGTACTTCATTTAGAAATCCACTGATTCAAAAATAAGCATACATTACTTTTAAAGGGTAAAAATTAATGAACAAATTTCTAAATAAATGCATCGATTCGCTTTTTACAGATAGTGTATATCAATGACAAAACTCCTAGAGTGCTATTATTCTTACTATGTCAGTTTGGCACAGATTTAAAGCAAAATGACACTCTCATCTTCTCTACGCAACACTTCTCTCCTTGTGACTTTGAGAGAAGAAAGGGTTTGTTCCGGTTTGCTGATTTCCTTTTCTTTCTCATTTAAGGGAATGATATTCGCATGTTTCCAGTTTGCCTGCAGAACACACATGTATGTTAACTGTCTCCAGACTCTGTTCCAACAATGTCCGGGAGTCTGTGGTTTGTTTGTTTCAGATGTTAGAGTCCTGAGCTAGCCTCACTTAGATGGCTGCAAATTGAAAGAACGCAAATTGTTCTGATAAGGTTTTATTTCCTAAATATATAATTTCATCCCGTTGGCCTACACTTCCTGAGCATTGCTTAACCGTTCATCCTTTCATTTGGCAAACATTCTTAAGCACTTGGTATGTGTCAGGCATGACTCTGAGTACTAAAGACACAAAGTCAAATAGAACATCATACCTACACCAGGAACTCACCAGCCTAGTGTGGAATAAAGAAAATAAATCAGTGGTTGCGTGAATGTAACTAATGTTAGGTCATTATAGTGCAGCAATTGAGGAAAAAGGCATCTGATTTCATTCCTTTATGATATTAAAGCTCCCTTTTGAAAACACCGAAGAGCCTCTGGTAAGGGTGACATATTAAACTTTCGTCAACTCATAACAACCCAGTTGAAAGTAGATTAACGGATCATCTCTGGACACAGTTTAAAGCAGTGTTGATAGGGAAGAGGAATGTGAAGATTTCATGGGCTCAGACTATGGGGACTGGCTAGGGGGTAAACATCCAGTGAAGGTACACATTATGGATATCCTGAGGGCAGGAAGCCTGCAAAGGCGTATCAGAAATGTGGGGAAATCCACTTTAGTTACTTTGGCTCAGGTCTCTTTTTCTCATGTAAAACTCACATCGAAACATTTATTCTTGAAAGAGCAAGGATTACAAAGTCTTGTCTGTGCATCTAGTGGAATAGCTGTTTACACAGTGCAATCAGATTTCTTGCCTGTGTGGAAAAGAGCTGTGACCTTTCATAGCAGCTAGATTAGGGTCTTTATTAGATCAGTGTGCAGCTAGTGGCTCATCAATCTGTGGGCTGTGCAAAGGTGATATTAAAGCAGGTAGAGCACCAGCCAGGGTCTATCTAAAGAAAGGAGCTTGTTGCATCATCAATGTTTCTCATGCAATAAAGCAATTATTTTAGCTGGTCCCAGTAGAGTGCAAAGCATCTAAAGGTCCTGGATGTAGCTGGGAGAAGGCTTTAGATAGCCTAAAGACATCAACAAAGGAAAACAGTGATGCAAACACTAAACCGAGAACTCTCTTCAGTTCACAGTTGGAAATACATAAATTACATGGCCATATAATGTGTTAATGATAGATTCAGAGTACACATTTCTCGATGTGCAATAACTGTAACTTTCAAGGCCACAAATGAACCCCTGTGGAAAAAAAACCTTGACATTTTTCTGGCAGAGAGAAAGGACACGAAGAGTCTCGAATAAGAAAAACTCAAACTCTTTATTTCATAAGTAAATACAAAACAGTCCTGCTGGTTATCACCTTTTAAAAATAGACTTGAGCAATTAGGACAAATATATTTTCTGAATACTGCTAAAATGAGCTTTGGCAAACTTTTTGAAGGAGTTTATTTTCTATGGAAGTGATCTCCAAAGGGAATGTTTTAGAAAGTTTTGAGAGAGCCAAGAGGAGAGTCAATCAAATCTTCGCCCCAGATTTTCAGGAGTTCTATTCCTTCAGGCGGTCCAGTCTCTGGACATGTACAGTTTTAAACATCATCATAATAAATTGACATGGAAGCAGAAGGGATTGAAAGCTTACACTGAGGAGGAATTTATGAGCCCTGACTTTAGTAAAGACCTTCATCTGGAAATATGCCATTCTTTCCTTAAGATTCAAGTTCCGCCAAGAGTTTTAAACTTAAATTTGAATGGTACAGAAAACAAACATGTAAAAGAAATGCATCAAAACAAATCCTAGTGTCTAAAGTTATTGCCAGCTTTTTGTTTGGTTTAACATTGGTCTATTATATTTGATATTTGATTTTGCTCAAAAATGCATTTCCACATGTATTTTGAATGATTGCCCTAATGAAATTCAAGTCCACTATTTATTGTTTGCCAACTATATACACATCATACGAAACACAGAATAGCATCTTTCTAAGTTTCACAGAAGTACTGCAAGATATTATTATCCCCATGTATCATTAGAAAAAACTGAGGTTCCCTGAAATTTTGAAGTATTAAGCTGCTGGCAAGGACAGAATTCCAATCAAGGTCTGCCAAATTGTGAAGTCTAGACTGTTTATACCAGCCTATCCTACCTTGTGCCAGAGAATGCTCTTAATATTCATTACATATGAAATTGCTTTGAGTGCTTAATAAAGTCTATGAGGAAGATGCAAATTTATCTCTGATGCTGAAACCAAGGTAAAAAGATGTTTTGCAAAGTGTCAAACAACTCAACTAGTTAATAACATAGTTTGTACTGTAACATAAATTAGTGATATTCCAAAGATCATATTCACTGTATATAGTATGTATCCCCTAAGAAATAAATATTAACAAACTAATTGAAGTAAGCGCATTCTTCAAAGTTTTTCAGACATGATACATTTGAATGGAACAATAATATGATATCTACTTGGTGGCTCCTTTTTATTTATTTCTCTGGATGACCTACTCATGTATCTTTCTGAGGAGAGAGCAGATGTGATTTATTCTGTCCACATTCAGCCATGAGTGGTTGACTCTTATCTTGCATCTGAAAATCTCCTCTCTCCCTATGTCACAGCCGTATGATTGCCATGGTCCTATCCCTGTCCCAGGGGAGCACAGTGACACTTATTTGCCCAACATAGACTCTCAGAGGAGCAGATGTAAACACACAAAAACCTCATGATGATCCTCAAGCAAGGGAAGTGGAAGAAACAGATTTCCTAATTCTAAAATATTCAGCCTGAAATATGCGTGTAGGCCTTTGTTTAGGACAGTACCCATTTACACTTAAACCTGTTACTGGCAAGATAGAGACTGGTAGCCTGCTTTTTCTGCTTGTCCAATGATACATTGGGAAACCTGTTGTGTGTGTACATATGTGTGTGTGGTGTGTGTGTGTGTATTGGGATGTGGGGTGGGATTAGTGATTTACAGCTTTGGTAAATCTCACAGTGTAAATATGCCCTTCGTGTTCAATTTCAAGCAACCAACGTGACCTCACTGAGCATGGAGTTAAGGGATGTGCTCACTTGGCTCTCCCAAACTAGTAGGAGCCTGCAGGAGCAGCTCTAGCACCCTCCGTGTTCCTCTATGGTCTTGGGCTTCAGCCTGTGTTTCCAATTTCACCTGACTCCTCCAGTGCTTTCTCTTTGGCTATGCCTTCAGTGAGTGCCGACTTCTGTTCACCTTCAGAACTTTTCCACTTACTGAACTCTGTCTACCTTGCTGCTTCTCAGGCCTGGAGATTTCCCCTCATCCTTCTGAACAAATGTTGCTGCCAAGGGAAGTATTTCATCTTTAAACAGCCTACATTCTGTGGTGCCAAATTTCTCCCTGTCCCTCCACATTTCTATCTGTTGAATTAAACTTTTTGTTTTCTTCATAACATTTAAGGATATGAGAAAATGTCCAATTTTATTTATTAATTTTGTTGTTATTGCTGCTTTTCTCTAATAGAACGTGAGTTTCAGAAAATAGAGACTGATCGA
Organism: Papio anubis; assembly: GCF_008728515.1. Lineage (NCBI taxonomy): Eukaryota > Metazoa > Chordata > Mammalia > Primates > Cercopithecidae > Papio > Papio anubis. The sequence goes on from NC_044978.1 coordinate 10,431,968, forward strand.
CCTTATTGACTCCTGTTTGTTTAGTGTTTAATAGAGTTTTTGGCACATAGTAGGTACTCAGTAAATATGTGTTAAATGAATAAGCAAATATTTGTTAAATGAATAAAAAACACAGGTTGTTTACAACAGCTTCAGTAACTGTATTGAGTTTAGTAAGAAAATGTTGGCCCAGGACATAATTTTTAAAGGAGTGATTGCCTATGATTTGACCTGGTTACTTGTACAGAGGCAGCTTAGGGGTAAAAGAAATGTCTAGGAGGAATTATTATTAATCTTAAATTCAAAAAGAGGTTTGAGGACAATCTGCTTTCTATTCGTTGGCTTAAATTAGGGTTAAAAATTATTTTAAGGAACCCCAAATTTGTGTATTAATTTAATCATGTTAAAGCTATTCATAGAAATAGTTGCAAATATATAAAAATGTCTTCCTTTATCTAATAGACAAATATAAGTAAAGACACACTATTTGTAGGTAGAATGATTATTTTCAGTTTTATTTCACAACCAGTATTTTCCCCATCATAAATGGGGGGGTAAGGAGTAAACCTTGAAGGTGTGTCCTGAGAGAATGATGTAAAACTGCACCTTTTGCGTTCTCTGAAACACAGTAGGGCACTGCCTTATATCTGTTATCCCTCTTCCCTAGAATCTTTCATGCATCCTTATTCTGGGTCCTGAAACTGCATTTTCCAAAACTGTATTAGCAATTAAAGTGTGCCCAGGCTCTGTTGCTACAGAACATTTTATTTTAAAAACTAACGTATTACTAAATAAAACTGTTGGACAATAAGGCTCAAAATAATGTTGAGCAATGTTCCAGGTCAAAATGAATAACTTCAAGATTTCGCTTTGGGTACCCTCTTCTCCAGTTACCATCAGTTTCTGTTCTCGGAATCTTTTTGCTTGCTTCAAGGACAGGGCCCATCTCCATTCCTCTGTTTGCATTCCCAATGGACTATTGTTCCATTTACTGCATTCTCTACCATGAATTCCAGAAGGATAATAGGCATTAATCATTTATTTTAGAACGTATTTGGTTAAATAAAGATATGTATTAATTTAAATAATAGTTACATAGTTTGGTTCTTTATTATAGTGTGCAAGTCGTTAAGGTAGGGGAGAAAGGACTGAAATACAAATAGGCGAATGCTACTCACAAGATTCTTGTCTCGGCCGGGCATGGTGGCTCATGCCTGTAATCCCAGCACTTTGGGCGACCTGTGCAGGTGGATCACTTGAGCTCAGGAGTTCAAGATCAGCCTAACATGGTGAAACGCTGTCTCTGCTAAAAACACAAAATGTAGCCGAGTGTGGTGGTGGGTGCCTGTAATCCCAGCTACTCAGGGGGCTGAGGCAGGAGAATCGCTTGAACCCGGGAGTTGGAGGTCGCAGTGAGCTGAGATCCAGCCACTGTACTCCAGTCTGGGCTACAGAGTGAAACTCCATCTCAAAAGAAAAAAAAATAAAAAATAAAAAAGATGTTTGTCTCCAATATGGAGTATAAGACTAGTCAAAACATGAATAAATACAAATTTGAGTCTATGTAAGCTAATAAATTGAGCTTCAAAAGTATACACAATAAAATTTGGACATAGATCATATTGATCATATTGTCTGCAATTTACAAAGCGGAAATGGAAGTTTGGAAAAAAGTAGTTTGCTGAAGATTTATGTAGCTATCTCCAGAATTTTGAATGTAAGATTATTGATTTCCAAGACGCCTGTGCTTCTTTCCATAGAATATGTGACTCGATGATTCACAAGAGAGTAATAAGCAAATTCTTTGGGAAAACTAGTGATACCAACACCTTAGGTGGTAGATGAAAGGAGATTGTTTAGTGTAATATGTAACTGAGTTGATCAAAATTTAAGGAATTTGAATGGATTGGTGTGGGAGCTACTTGACTAACAAATAATTATGTTTCAGTAAACCTTAGAAAACAAGTCAGAGAGTATGCAAATATGCCTGCCTTTGTACCAGTAATAGCAACAGGGGTAGTATGAGGAGTGCTTTTAGTTGTGATACTGTTAGTACTGGTAGTATTATACAGCAGTAGTAAAAAGGCTGCTGTGTACAAGACTGTGCTAAGTGTCTGACTAAATCTTTGTTATTCAATTTGGGCCTAATGATCACCTCTTACAGTGACAAGTGTGATTGTTAATTTTATGAGTAGCTTGGCTAGGCAACGACACCCAGTTGTTTGACCAAGCATCAATGTAGATATTGCTATGAAGGTATTTCTTTGTAAAAGATGTCATTAATATTTATATCAGTAGTAGACAGTCTTGAATAAAGACTGTCATTTAAATCAGCAGGGTTTGGATAGAGCAAATGATCCTTCACAATGCACATGGGCTGTTTCCAATCATTTGAAGACCTTAAGAACAAAGACTGAGATTTACTGAAGAGGAAGGAATTCTGCCTCCCGACAGCCTTTAAACTCAATACTGAACACCGGATCCTGCTGGAATTTCCAGCCTGCAAATCGGCCTCATGGATTTCAGACCGTCCAGCACCCATAGTCTAGTAATTCCTTAAACTCTCTCTCTACATATTTGTGTGCATGTGTGGGCACATAAATGCACACATGCACCCGTTGTTGGTTCTGTTTCTCTGGAGAACTCTAATGCAATTTTATTATCTGTGGTTGAAGATCCAAAACAAATATGTGCTGTATTGATCTTCATTTTGTTAGTTTATCTGTGAAGAGAGTACTTGAATTGTAAGAATCAACCAAATAAACTATGCAGTATGTGGATACTACTCAAAAGTTAACAGTCACACACAACAGCCTCTTTCTGGGAAGTCACTGAAAGACAATGTTGAAGAGAGTTTCACTCTTTAAGCAGAAGTTTGAGCAGTGTGCCTAGTTATTCATTTTGCTTGGAAGGAGAAATGGCTAGATACGCAATTATATAATGATTTGTAGGCTGTGACCTGTAAGGTCTGGGACTTGGATGGAACATGACTGGTAAAATGATGACAAAGAAGCCTGGGAAATAGGTATGTGGCTAGAGTTCTCTGAATGCACAAAATGCATGAAAGTATTTGTGCCCCATAAGAATGCTCACGAAACAGTGACCTCAGCAGAGGAAGATTTTAATACTCAAGTGGATAGGATGATACAATTTCTTGATGCCAGTCAGCCTCTATCCCTAGACACCCTGGTTATTACCTAATGGGGTCATGAACAAAGTAGTCATGGTGGCAGGAATTGAGGTTATGCATGGGCTCAGCAATGTGGACTTCTACTCACCACGGTTGACCTGGCTGCAGCCACTGCTGAGTATCCACTCTACCAGCAGCAGAGAAAAACACTGAGCCTCCGATATGGCAACACTCCCAGAAGTGATCAGCTAGCCACCTGGTGGCCGGTTGATTACATTGAACTGTTTCCATCACAGAAGCGGTAGCATTTTGTTCTTACTGAAATAGACACTTTGGATATAGATTTGACAACTGTATACTCGATGCTTCTACCAAGGCTATCGTCTGTGGTATTGAAGAAATGGGCATTATCTGTCATCATATCTTAGTATTCCAGACAACGTTGCTTCTGATCAAAGAACTGACTTCACATGAAATGAAGTGCAACAGGGAGGCCAAGGGAGGCCTTGCTTCTGAAAAGGACTAGTCTTATTGTTTACCATCCTGAAGCAGCTGGCTTAATAAAAAGCTGGAGGCGCCATTAGAAGACTCAATTACAGTGTCAGCTAAGTGACAATGCCTTGTAAGGCTGGGGCAAGGTTCTCCAGGAAGCTATATATGCTCTAAATTAATGTCTAATATAGCTAGGATTCACAGGTCCTGGAATCAAGGGGTAGAAATGGAAGTTGCATTAGCCTGTATTACTCCTAGTGATCCACTAGCTAAATTTTTGCCTCCTGCCTGCATGCCCTTGTGCTCTGCTGAACTAGTCATCTTAGTTCCAAAAGGAAATAGGCAGATGGACTCTCAGGTGAGTGGTGCAGCTGTGCTTGCTAGTGAGACTGGGAGGGAGACAAATTTATGTTGTTGATTCTCCATATACAGGGGCTCTCTTAATAGATAAACTAACAAATTGAAGACCAGAATGCCATCTGATGCATATTTTTTACTTGAATCTTCAACAACAGATAGTAAAATTTTATTAGGGTTCTCCAGGGAAACAGAGCCAATAGGATGGATGGATGTAAATGCGCGCACACACGCACACAATGAGAGAGAGATTTTTAAGGAACTCGCCTAGGCAACTGTGGAGACTGGCAAGTCTGAAATCTCTGGGGCAGGCCAGCAGGCTGGAAATCTCAGCAGGAGTCAGTGTTGTAATTTTGAGTCTGAAGACAGTCAGGAGGTAGAATTCCTTCCATTTTGGAAAATCTCAGGCTTTTTTCAACTGATTGTGTGAGGCCCACTCATACTATGAGGGATAATTTTCACTCAAAATCTATTGATTTAAACGTTAACGACTCTAAAATATATTTTAATAGCGACATCTAGACCGGTGTTTGAGCAAACTCTGGACACCATAGCCTGGCCAAGTTAACACATAACATTAACCATCACAACAAGTATATATTTTATATTCCTTGACTAGATGTGATCACTGAGATTCCAAATAACACATAGCTTTCTAAAATCATATAACTTATAAATGGCAGAACCAGGATTAAAATCCTTTTGCTTCTGAATAAAAGTCTATTATACCACAAATAGCTTCCTTATATGAACTAATCTTATAGAGTATTATAAGATAGTATTAAAGATACTAGTAAGTATCCTGAGGGATAAATTCAAGTCAGTTATTTTCCCCATTTTATTGTGTAAGTGATTATGGAACACTTGAGTCTATATATTGCTATAGCATGTCCAGAGTCCTCAAATCTATAGCAATCACTATCCATGTTTGTTCTGATGAAGGCTGATCTTAATATTGATGCCTTGTGTGTAAAAGCATAATGAGAAACAAACAAAAATAACTATGGGTTGGGTGTTGAGAGTAAATAAGTGATTGAACTGTATGAAACATAGAAGGCTAAAGAATGTTGGAATGAAAAAGAAAAAAAAATTCTATTGGCTTTGATTTATCATTTTGAAGAAGAAAATTGGTTCTCTTTGTTATTTTTTTTTCTGTTTCAGCAGCACAAATTGTTATAAGTGAAAATATTAAGAAATAAATGTAGACATGTTTAGTTATTTTTTTAAAATAATTACACATATATCTTTCAAAACATTTAACCCTGGATACTTCTTCACAGTATCATCATTTTGCTATATTTATGACCTACCTATTTTCTTAAAGGCAATCTTTACTTCTTATGTAAATGTAAACTTTGTTTTGTTTTGTTTGCTTTTCTTTACAGTTTGATATGTTGTCTGAGTTCTATGTGCTCTATGATAACATTTATATATATATATATAGGATTGCTCCCTTGGCTTTACTTTTGACTTATAAATTATTCACCAAAATTTCGTTTCCAGGTTGTTCTTTGAAGATGCTATACTGTGAATAACTAAGTTGAAATTTTATGGCAGAAGGAATGATTTTCTTTCTCATGCATTTGATATAGAAAACTTTAAAGGTGTGGTTTTTATCCTTTGGAATGTGCTTTGACCCCATGATATATGGCATTGAATTATGAAGACATACAGGTTATATGAACATCTTTCTTTGAAAGTTGCTATACTTTGTGTTACTTTTTCACAATTTATAGTATAAAAACTTAGTGATTTTTTTAAATCAAATTATAGTTTTGTAATTAAAAAATAAATGTTATCAATTTTCAACTATTCTATATTTTAGCCAATTTCTAAAATATCATCATTAAACAATCAGTTGATGTGTGTGCACAAGAAAGAATCACTATACTGTTTAAGAATTAGAAGTATCACTAGCAAGCTAGAATTTCAAATTGAATATTTCAATTTTATTTCTCAGGATTATTTCTGAACTCTTCATTTACTTTCTGTGACTCTAGATTTTATCCTTCATATGGTTAAACAGAGAAAATAGTAATTTATAAGTTACTAATGGGGTGGAAATAGCATATGGTTCTTTCCAATTTTCCTTTCTTCAAAGAAATAGCAAGTTACCTTAAATTCCTTCTTATTTTGACAGGCATGTATGTTCCAATGTGCTCAATTACATGGTAACAAATTCTAATATGCACACACACAAAAATCACCTTGCAGTTTTGTGCATATATGCACTGCAAAAGTGATGAGAGTTGTTTAATGGAATGTTTTGCAGCAATGCTTTTAAAGATGTAAACTAAATAATACAGGCTTTGTAGAAGGGGTCAGGTTTGACATCTATTGGGCACAAATTATTGATAAATTGTAGGAGTGAACATGTTATTAGAGATTTACATCAGGAGATTATAGTGGTCAGCCAATCTTAAAGGCAGCAGTACCCTGGAGATCATGAGTCCCCAGCAAACGGGCACAACCAGCTGTCAGTGTGATTTGACAGAGCAGAAAGAGATTCCAGAAAGAGTCACAAAGTACTTGAGTTTAACTTGAAGAAGTATGGACATGAAGGGAACTATTTCGGGAACCTGCAGGGTATATGCTAAGTTTGTCTTTTGCCTGAGGTAGTCACCAATTATGTATGCTATAAATGCAAGCTAGTCTCTCTGCTAAAGGATAAGGTTAAAGGCCCCAGGAACATCTCTCTATGTGCTGAGGCTTTTAAAAGGCTAAAAGGCTAAAACTGTGTCAAGAAAGAATATGAGAAATAATGCAAGAATAAAATCAGAGAGAAAAAAACTGCCAAGGGAAAGAGACAATATCAATGAAAATAATATGTGAGAGAAAGAAAAATTAACAGAGAAAAAAGAAAAAGGAAGGAAAACTATGATTTGTAAACAATTACAAACCATATCTAATAAAGAGTGAATTGAGAAAATTGGAAGCAGCAGAATTTGATGTTTCAGCTAATAAAGATACTAACAAAGACAAGCAAGTACATGGGACTTTCATTCACTCATTTATTCTAGTAACTCAAGTATCACTAAATGTTGTAGTATGTGGTACTTCCCAGCTCAGGAATATGGAGTTTTGACTTGCACATATGACATAACGAATGGCATGAGCTTTACTTGGAAAGAATACGTGCAACATGGGGGAGACAGTCAACCCGTTTAACTTCAAACTTTTAATAGATTCTGCTGATCTAAAGCCTTTCTCTAGTGATTTTTAGAATTCTGTGCAGAAAAATGCTGCGTGTTATGTATGGCAAGTGCTTGGCTCTCTTATTTTTATTGGAAGGTATAGATCTGGGGAGCAGAAATAGGAAATAGAAATTGAATATTTATTATGTTAAAGATAGTAGGATGATAAATTTTAATAGTAGAAAAACTTACTCTATATAAAAAGTGGCAGAAGTCTTCTCTGCTTCCTCATCTTTAGATGTGTGATCTGCAGTAAATATACTCATTATATTTTAGATTTCCTGTTTACATATAGAATGTAATAATCCCTATGTTATAGTCCTTTTGCTTTTCTTAAGAGTATGGGGTAAGTTGTAATTACTATTGTAATCACAAATGACCAAAACAGGGCTTCCAAATATCTATTTATATTAGCCCGGGTGCGGTGGTTCACGCCTGTAATCCCAGCACTTTGGGAGGTCGAGGAAGGTGGATCACCTGAGGACAGGAGTTCGAGACCAGCCTGACCAACACAGAGAAACTCTATCTCTACTAAAAATACAAAATTAGCCAGGCGTGGTGGCAGGTGCCTGTAATCCCAGCTGAGGAGGCTGAGGTAGGAGAATCACTTGAACCCAGGAGGTGGAGGTTGCCGTGAGCTGAGACCGTACCATTCCACTCCAGCCGGGGCAACAAAAGCGAAACTCCGTCTCAAAAAAAAAAAAAAGAAAAGAAAAGGAAAGAAAAGAAAAGTAACAGAAAATAATGAGGTGGGAGAAACAATCAACTGATAAATCATGTTAAGATAAATTATAAAGGAGGAAGAAATATAGGTAAATTACTCAAATTAGATATTTTAGAAGAAATCAGGTATTTCAAGTGAAGTGAAAGAGATTCTGGTGGTACACAATGATACAGTTTGGGTATTTATCTCTGCCCAGACCTCATGTTGAACTGGAATCCCCAATGGTGGCATTAGGGTCTGGTGGGAGGTATTTGGATCATGAGGATGGATCCCCCATGGCTTAGTGCTGCCTTCATGGTAGGGAGTTCTCGAGAGAACCTGGTGATTTAAAAGTGTGTGGCACCTTTCATCTCTCCTCTTACTCCAGCTTTCCCCATGCTATGTGCCTGTTCCCCCTTTGCCTTCTTTCATGACTGGAAGTATCCTGAGGCCTCCCCACAAGCAGATGCTGCTATGCTTCCTGTATGGCCTGCAGAACCATGAGCCAATTAAACCTCTTTTCTTGTAAATTACCCAGTCTCAGGTAGTTCTTCACAGTAGTTCAAGAACAGCCTAATGCACATGATTGTTAATAGGGAATAATAGGAATAAGTGCTAAAGATAGTACTTGTGACCTTACCCATAGTTTGTATATAAAGTAATGCACATATTAACTTAAATAGAAAACGTAGAAACTTCCAATTTGCAGTCCAGCATGTAAAGAGCTTAGAAGTTCCCATTCCATCCTAACAAGAAGTAAAAAGCTGAACAAACTAAGAAATCAAAAACTTTTCTTAGATCCCTAAGAGAAGTGAGATCACAGGGCCAATCACTTCCCTCCAAATTAGAGATACCCTCAAGCAAATAGAGAGAATCACAAGTTACTACAGCAGAAACCCATGTGCAGAAATCACCACAGAAATCAGTACCAGGTTAGGAAACCTGAAATGTAATCAATGAATTGCTAGAGGCTCAGTGTGCTCAAGCCTGAGGCAGTCATAAGGATGTCCCCACCTTTGGTGAGTGTAATCTCCAGAAGTTTGACTTTGTACTCATGGTAAATATCAGAAAAAATTATTTCACTCTTCTTACAGGGAAGGGGAAAAATAACCATTTTGAAATATGCTAGACATTCTTTTCTTCCTAACAAGGTCTTCACTAAGAAAAAACTATGTAACTAGAGCCTCACCCGCTGGGGTTTTACCAGAGCCTAATCTACATGGAGAAAGGGAAATATACAACTCCTGTTGACTCTAGGCTTCCATGTGGAGAAGAGAAATACTCAACCACAGCCCATTTTAGCTATTCTGTCTCACTTAAAAGGGGGCAGAAAAGCACGTGTGAAACTCCCAGTCCAGAGGTCCAGGCTTATTAAAAGACTAAAACCCAATTGTAGGATCATAGAATGCTTTCCCTCCCCCAACACCTAACTTCTACATCATAAAAATCCCATTTACAGAAGCTCCTTTTACACAGTATATCATACCTGGCTATCAAGAGTAAATTACAAGGCATATTAACTGGGAAAAAAAACACAGTTTGAACAAATAGAGCAAAATCAGAACCAGACTCAGATATGGCAAGAGTGTGGGAATTAGACTAAGAATTTAAAGCAACTCTAATTTACATGCTAGAGGCAAATTCTTCCCTGGTCCTTCCTTATAATGGCTCCTAAGGAGGCAGAGACTGTGAAAACAAGTGGTATTTATTAATTATGATATTGTACTTTGGATTTGAATTTGCTACACCTTTCTTTATAGTAAGACACAAACTACTTAAGAAATAAAGATGTTTTAGTTCATTGTTAGATAGGAAGAACATTTTAACAGGTGTACTTTATTTGAAAAATGGATCAAACTCAAATTCATATGGCAGACTAGATGTGTTCATAAATAAACTTATGACATAAAAATATGCTAAGGGCTCTAATAATAAAAGTAGACAGCATAAAATAACATATGGGAAGTGTAAGCAGAGAGATGGAAATTCCTAAAGAACCAAAAAGAAACACTGGAGATTTAAAATGCTGTAACAGAAATGAAGAATGCCTCTTGATCGGCTTATTAGTTGATATGGTTCAGGAAGAAAAATTGCTGAGCTTGAAAATATCTCTATGGAAATCTCCAAAACTGAAAAACAACAACAACAACAAAAAAGTAGATTATCCAAGAACTGTGGGACAACTACAAAAGTAAATTTCATTTAATGCGAAAACCAGAAGAAGAAGAAAGAAAAAGAAATCTTTGAAGCAATAATTACAGCGTTTCCTTTAATGTTGAACACTAAACCACAGATTCAGCAAGCTCAGAGAACATCAAGCAGCATCATGCCAAAAAACAAAAAAAAAAGAAACCAGCACATCTAGGCACATAATTTCAGCTATAGAAAATTAAAGATACAGCAAGAGCACATAACAGTTTCCAACGTGTACATTTATAGTAGCAGAACATCAAAATACAAGAAGCAAAAACTGACAGAACAGCAAGAAGAAATAGATGAATCTACTATTATACTGTTGTAGTTTTAGACTTCAATGACCCTCTGTCAGAAATTGACAGATTCAGCAGGCAGAAAATTAGTAAGGATATCACTGAATCCAGCAACACTATAAATTAACTGGATATCATGGACATCTATAGACTGTTTCTTCTGATAATAGCAGATTGCACATCTCAAGCTCACATGGAAACTTCATCAAGATAGACCACTTTCTGGATGATAGAACACATCTTAACAAATTAGAATAAAATAAACTCAGTCAATGTCTGCTCTCAGGTGACAATGTAATTAAACTAGAAACCAATAATGGAAAGATAACTTAGAAAGCCCAAAATGTTTGAAGATTACACACATACTAATAAAAGACACATGGAGTAAAATGTCTTCAGATAAATTAAAAAATATTTTGAACTAAATGAAAATAAAAATACAAACTGTCAAAATGTGTGGGATGCAGAAAAAGCAGTGATTAGAAGGAAATATATAAAATTGCATATATTAGAAAAGAGGAAGTTCTAAAATCAATAATCAAAGCTTCCTCTTTAAGAACTGAAAAGCAGAGCCAATTAAATCCAAAGTGTGCAGAATAAAAGAAATAATAAAAATAAGAAAGCCAGCTGTAGTGGCATGCAGTTGTAGTCTCATCTACCCAGGAAGCTGAGGTGGGAAGATCACTTTAGCTAAGAGTCGAATCTAGCATGGGCAATATAGCAAGACCCTGTTTCTTAAAAAGAGAGAGAGAGAGAGAGAGAAGAAACCAATGAAACTAACAACAGAAAATCAATACAGAAAATGAAAAAAGTATAAACCCATGGCCAGGCTAACTAAGAAAATAAGAGAGAAGACACAAATTCAGTAATATCAAAAATAAACATGAAATAGCAATACAAATACCATGGACATAAAAAAAAGTTTGTTAACAACTCTATGCCCACAGATCTGATAACCTACATGTAACGGGCCAACTCCTGGAAAGTCACAATTTATTAAAGGTCACACAAGAAGAAACAGACTATCTGAGTAGGACATTTTTATTGAAGAATTGAATCAATAATTAGTAACACTCCCAAAGAGAGCACAAGACACAGATGGATTCACTGGTGAAATCTACCAAACATTTAAGAAAGACAGTTTATCAGTTATTTACAATCTCTTTCAGAAGACAGAGGCAAAAGAAGTATTTTTAACTCATTATTTAAGGCCAACATTACCCTAATACACAAAACAGACAAAGACAATACAAGAAAACTAAAAACCAACATATTTTATAAACATAAATGCACAAATCCTCAACAAAAATATTAGCAAATTGAGTCCAACAATGTATAAAAAGAATTATGAATCATAACGAAGGAGGATTTATCTCACTGATGAAAGGAGGATTTAACATGTGAAAATCAATTAATCCATCGTATTAATAACCTAAATGTAAAGAAAATCAGATGAACAAATCAATAGATGCACAAAAAGTATTTGAAAAAATCCAACCCCATTTAATGATAAAAACTCTCAGTATGGGGGAAAATTCCTCAACTTGATAAAAGACATCTATAAAAATACCTACAGCTGACATAGTATTTAATGTTGAGAAACTTAAAGCTTTCCCAATAAGACCAAGAAAAAAGCAATAATACACCCTCTTACTACTGCTTTTCAATATCTTATTGGAAGTCCTAATTAATGCAATGACAAGAAAAGAAAATAAAAGGTATACATATTATGGAGGAGGAAATATAACTGTCTTTGTTTGCAGATGACCTAATCATCTATGTAGAAAGTTGAAAAGAATTGACAAAATTCTTCCTGGAACTAATAAGCAATTATAGCAAGGTGGTAGGACACAAAGTTAGTATACAAAAGTCAACCACCATCCTATATAGCTGCAATGAACAAGTCAAATTCGAAATTAAAAACAGAACACTACTTATGCTAGCAATGAAAAAAATGAAATACGTAGATGTAAATCTAATAATATACGCATACAAAATCTGTATAAGCAAAACTACAAAATCTGATGAAAGAAATCGAAGTAGAACCAAATAAATGGAGAGAATTCCATGTTTATGGATAGGAAGACTCAATATATTCAAGACGTTAATTTTTTTCAACTGTATCAAGAGATTCCATGCATCCCCAATCAAAACCCAGGCAAGTTATTTTGTACATATAAACACACTGATTCTAATGTTTATAGGGAGATGTAAGATACCCAGACAGAAGCGACAACACAATATTGAAAGAGGAAAAAAAGGTGAAGGATTGACACTATCTGACTTCAAAATGTATTACAAACTGCCATAATTAAGACAGTGCAGTATTGTCAAAAGAGTAGACAAACACATCAGTAGAACAGAATAAAGAGCCCAGAAACAGACCTAATAAATGTAGTCAACTGATCTTTAACAAAGGAACAAAAAGAACGTAATGGAGCAAAGGTAGTCTTTTAAACAATTGATGCTGGAACAAATGAACATCCTCATGCAGGAAAAAAAAAAAAAAAAAAAAAGAATTTAAAAATATACATTCCATTTGACAAAATTAACTCAAAATGAATCTTAGACCTAAATGCAGAATGCAAAACTATAAAACTAAAAGCATATGAGACAATCTAGATGACTTTGAATTGGTGACGAATTTCTAGATATATCATCAAAGGCATCATTCATTAAAAAGTAATTGATAAGCTGGATTTAATTAAAATGAGAAATTTCTGCTCTGTGAAAGATACTGTCAAAAAAATGAAGAAACAAGCTGCAGACTAGGGGTAAATACTTGGAAACAAACAAACAAAACATTAGGACTGTTATCTAAATTATACAAGTAAGTCCTAACAACAAGAAAACAAACAATTCCATGAAAATGTGAGCTAAAGACCCTAACAGACAACTCACCAAAGAAGATACAGGTTGAAAATCTTTAATCCAAAAATTGAAAATACAAAATGCTCCAAAATTCAAAACTTTTTGAGTGCTGGCATGACACCAACACTGGAAAAAGTCACACCTGACCTCATGTGACAGATTGCAGTCAAAACACTGGTGCACAACGTATAGTTTATTTGGCATTCCCAAGGGAAAAACAACCCTACCAGCTCTCTTTAGCTTCTTATGTCTTTGTGTGCATGCTTAGATTTCCTGACAAAAAGCACACAAAATCACACCCACAAAGAGTGATAACTCATGTTTGTCCTGGCCCAAACATCTCAAAGGCATGTTCCCCACAATACCCCACGTGGGCCCAAAGCCTACATACATTACTCATTATGTTTTTTTTTTTCTTATTCTATTATGTAAAGGTATTTTTGAAAATGTTGAAAAAGACCTGCAGATACCCCCAATGAGTAACAGTGATAAGAAAACAAAGGAAGCATTTATTTTTATCTATGCCACAAAATTTCTAGCTATTGGAGAAAACTGGACAGTGTTGTAAGTGAAAAATATCTTACAGAAGAGTTTGATATTTGAATGGCCACCATATATGACCTGAAGAATCAGAAGGAAAAACCGTTGAAGTTCTATGCTGAAAATGATGAACAGAAATTCATTAAAATAGAAAAACACTACATAAAGATAAAAATGAGGATCTTGATTGTGTATTGAGAGTGTATACCCATCAGCACTGACCACAGGCCAGCTGATGGTATGCTGATCATGCAAGAATCATATATCATAATGGACTGAGAACCGAAGAGAATTACAAGTATTTAACAGGCTGATTGTAGAAATGTAAGAAAAGGCATGACATCAGTTTTTTGAAGATTTGTGGTGATAACGGATCTGCTAAACATGAAGCAGTGGAGAAATTTATGAGTTTGCCAAAATCATCACTGATGAAAATCTGACATTAGAATAAGTCTCTAGTGCTGATAAATCATCACCATTTTGGTGTTATTACCCCAGAAAGACATTGATTACAGCTTATAAAATGGCCCTTGCAGGAATTAAGGATGCCAAGTGCTTAATGACTGTCTTTGGATGTGCTAATGTAGGAGGAATAAATGGATGTAGACTTGCTTGGATTTGCAAAAGTTTGCATTCTTACTATTTTCAAGGAGTGAATTTCATACCAGATCTTTATTATGTTAACAAAAAGGCATGGATTACCAAGGACATCTTTTCTGATTGGTTTCCCAAACATCTTCTACCAGTGGCTTATGCTCACTTCAAATAAAATGAACTGTATGGAAACTGTGAGATGTTATTATTCCTTAACAATTCTTCTGCTCATTCTCCAGCTGAAATTATCAAAAATAACACTTATGGCATGTATGAGGTTGGTGCAAAACTAATTGCAGTTTTTGCCAATACTTTCTCTCAACTGTAACTTCATTAATTTAGCCATGTGACCATGGTATTCTTACATCAATGAGGAATAATTATATATATATATATACACACACACACACACATACACTTTTCTGAATAAAATGCTAGCTACTCTGAACAGAGGTGTATTTGTGGAAAGTTTTCCAAATAAATTTAGCATAAAAGATTCTGTATATATTTTTGCCAACACTTGGAACACAGTGACTGAAGACAGTAGTGTATGCCTGACACAATGTCTGACCTGCAATTATGTTCAAGGTTGATGATAAACAAATTGGTGATTTTGAAGAATTCTGTATGTCAAAAGAAAAAAATATGACCCTACACATGCAAAAATATACCTTCAGAGTCTGTCAGCAACCTGGAATAAGTAAATGTTGGAAATGTTTTAACATTGATAATGAGGCTCCAGTTGTCCATTTATCGAAACATAGCCAAATATCGTTCTGAATTAAAATGATCACGACATTAGTGTCGATGATGATGACATTGTTAACACTGCAGAAAAAGTGCCTTTATACATAATAACAATGTGACAGGTTTATTGAAGGACTGGAACCGTGTATATTTATAACAGAATAAGAAACCATGTCAGTGCATAAAATCAAAGACTTCTAAGACAAAAGTCATTGCAGATGAATCTACAGCAAACGCTTTTCAAAAGCCATCCAGCTGAATGCCTCTTCTTCCGTAGAGAACCCAATTTCTGTTTCCTTAACTGCTTCTGATGTTTCTTCTTCTCACCTAAGGAAAAAATACAGTGTACAGCAAACTTAATAAAAACACAGCATCATAGTGTGTCTGGAATTTATTCCTTCTATTGGGTTCTTGGTCTTGCTGACTTCAAGAATGAAGCTGCCGAGTTTCCTGGTGAGTGTTACAGCTCTTAAAGATGGCGTGTCCAGAGTTTGTTCCTTCCCATACACTCTGAGTTGCTTCCTTCTGGTGGGTTCTTGGTCTCACTGACTCCAGGAGTGAAGCCGCAGACCTTCGTGGAGAGTGTTACAGCTTTTAAAGGTGTTGTGGACCCAAAGAGTGAGAAGCAGAAAGATTTATGGTGAAGAGTGACAAAAACAAGCTTCCACAACGTGGAAGGGAACCCAAACACGTTGCTGCTGTTGGCACAGGTGGCCAGTTTTTATTCCCTATTTGGCCCCACCCACATCCTGCTGATTGGTCTATTTTACAGAGTGCTGATTCGTCCATTTTAAAGAGTGCTGATTGTTCCATTTTACAGAATGCTGATTGGTGTGTTTACAATCCTTTAGCTAGACACAGAGCACTGACTGGTGCATTTTTACAGAGGGCTGATTGGTGCATTTATGATCCTTTAGCTAGACATACAGTGCTGATTGGTGTGTTTGTAATACTCCAGCTAGACAGAAAAGTTCTCCAAGTCCCCACTTGACCCAGAAGCCCAGCTGGCTTCAACTCTCAATAGGTGGAGACTGAAAACCTGTCATTGTTTGTTGTTATTTAACAGCTGATAAAGGTATACAGTGCTGATTAATTAACCTGAACATATTTTTTTCACTGTATGCTACTGTAAATATGGATATATGTTATTATACGTTTATTTAAAACCATAGAATGTACAACCCTAAGACTGAACCCTAACATAAAGTATGGACTTTAGGTGATAATGATGTGTTAATGAAGGTTCATTGGATGTAACAAATGTACCACTGTGGTAGGGGATGTCAATAATAGGGAAAGCTATGTATGTGTAGAGGCAGGGAGCATATGACAGACCTCTTTATGTTCTGCTCAATTTTGCTGTGAACCTAAAACTGCTCTAAAAATAAAGTCTATTTAAAATAAGAAATGTCATGCATTCTAATAAAAATAAGTGAGTATAATTTTTAGGTATGGGTATGGGAATTGAAGTAAACCAATGAGAGGAAATAAGTCAAAATAATTTCGTAGAAAAAATTTCAAGAGTAGCAATTTGTATGTGCTCATCATTAAACAAGAGGTTGGGATCAAGTAGCAATTAGTGACTTTAGTTAATTTTTTTTTTAAATGTAATGTTCTAAAAGACAGCATCTTAGAGCATCCATATAAAAAGAAAAACTGTTTTCTATTCTAACTTTGATTATAAAGTACATGCATCATATAGTAAAGGTGGAATGTTTCTATCTAGGCAAAAACAAAATATCTCATTCTGGTTAATAATCATATGACTTGAAGTCTATTTTATCTGATATACACACAGCTACTCCTCCTGTTTTTTGACTTTCATTTGTGTAAAATATCTTTCTCCATACCTTCACTCTCATTCTGTGTGTCTTTACAGTGAAGTGAGTTTCTTGTAGGCAGCATACAATTGGATCTTTTTCTTAAAATCCATTCAGTCAGTCTGTCTTTTAAATGGAAAACCTAGTCCATTTATATTAAATGTTATTATTGATAGGCAAGCATTTACTACTGCCATTTTGTTATTTTTTTGGTAGTTTTGTAACTCTTTCTTAACATCTTTGTTTTTGATTAAGTGATTTTTTCCTGTAGTATGTTTCAGTTCCTTTCTTTTTTTTTCTTTCTTCTTCTTTTTTTTTTAAGCATATCCATTATGTGTTTTTCCTTTGTAGTTACCAGGAGGCTTACAAAAAACATCTCAGAGTTATAAAAAGTTATTTTAAATAGAAAATAGCTTTGATCACAAAGAATGAAAAGAAACAAATGCTGAATTCAGCAAAAGCAATGCTAAGCAAAAGGACCAAAGCCAGAGGTATCACGTTGCCTGACTTCAAAGTATAAGGCTACAATAATTAAAACAAAATGGTACTCTGGTACAAAAACAGACAAATAGACCATAGACCAACAGAATAGGCAACCCAGAAACAAAGCCATACACCTACAGCCATATGATTTTCAATGAAGTCAATAAAAATAAGCAATGAAGAAAGGACCACCTACTAAATAAATGGTGCTGGGATAGCTGACTAGTTATATGCAGAAAAACGTAACTGAATTCTCCCTTTTACCATATACAAATATTAACTCGAGATGGATTAAAGATTTAAATGTGAGCTCTCAAACTATAAGAATCCTAGGAGAAAACCTCTGGACATCAGCCTTGGGAAAAAATTTATAACTAAGTGCTCAAAAGCAATTGCAACACAAACAACAATTGATATGTGGGACCTAATTAAACTAAAGAGATTCTCCACAGAAAAAGAAACTACCAACAAAATAAATAGACAACATGCAGAATGGGATAAAAATTCACCAAGTATGCATCCATTAAAGATCTAATATCCAGAATCTATAAAGAAGTTAAACAATTCAACAAGGAAAAAAAGCAATAACCTCATTAAAAAGTGGACCAACAACATGAACAGACACTTTTAATAAGAAGGCATACAAGTGACCAACAAACATAAAAATATGTTCAACATCACTAATCTTCAGAGAAATGCAAATCAAAACTGCAATAAGCAATTACGTCACACAAGTCAGAATGGCTATTATTAAGAAATCAAAAAATAACAGATGTTGGCAAGGCTGTAGAGAAAAGAGAACATTTATAAACTGTTGGTGGGAGTGAAATTACTTTAGCCACTGTGGAAAGCATTTTAGAGATTTTTCAAAGCACTTAAAAGAGAACTACCATTTGACCCAGCAACCCCATTACTGTGTATATATCCAAAGGAAAAAGAATCACAAAAAGTCACATGCACTCATATGTTCATTGCAGCGCTATTCACAATAGCAAAGACATGAAATCAATTTAGGATTCATCAAAGGTGGATTGGATAAAGAAAATGTGGTACATACACAGCATGGAATAATAAGCAGCCATAAAATAGAAAAAAATCATGTCCCTTGCAGCAATATGGATGGAACTGAAGGCCATTATCCTAAGTGAAATAACCTAGGAACAGAAAACCAAATACCACATGTTCTCACTTATAAGTAGCACCTAAACATTGGGTAAATATGGACATAAAGATGGCAAAAATAGAGACTGGGGACAACTAGGGAAAGAGAGAGAAGAGGACAAGAGTTGAAAACTTAAGTCTTGGGTACTATGCTCACTACCTGGGTGACTGGATTAATTATACCCCAATCTTCAGCATCATGGAACATATAGATATAACAAACCTGCACTTGTATTCTGTAAATCTGAAATAAAATTTGAAATTATTTTTTAATGAAAAGCAAAGAATAAACTTAAAAAACTCTATACTTTAACTCCATCCTCCAACTTTTTGATGTTTTTTAATCTCAATTTATGTATTTTTATATTCATCTATCTCTTAACAAATCAATCTAGTAATTTTTGATACATTTGAATTGTGTGCTAATACTAGAGGTATGGTGGTTTACACACCACAGTTACAGCAATAAAGCATTCAGAATTTGTCTGTGTACTTACTTTTACCAGTAGGCTTTATATCTTCAGATGATTTTCTGTGTTGCATGTTAACATCCTTTTCTTTCTGACTGAAGAACTCTCTGTAGCATTTATTATAAGACAGATCAGGTGGTGATGAATTACTTTAGCTTCCATTTGTCTAGAAAAGTATCTCTTCTTCATGTTTGAAGGATAGCTTTGTTGGATAATTTATTCTCAGTTAGCAATTTTTTCTTCAGCAGTTTGAATGTATCATCCACTCACTCCTCCTCTGTATGGTTTCTGAGAATTCTGCTGCCAGACAAATGAGCTCCTTTATATGTTATTTGCTTCTTTTCCACTGATGCCTTTGAATATTTTTTGACCTGATATTTGAGAGTTTGATTATTATATGCCTTGGGGTAGTATTACAGAGGCTGAATTGGTTTGGTAATCTTTGGCATTCCTGTACTTGAATATTTATATCTTTCTCTAGGTGTGAAAGTTTTCTGTTTTTTTTTTTTTAATAAACTTTCTACCACTTTCTTTTTTTTCAGATCCCTAAGTTCAATGACTCTTAGATTTATTCTTTTAAGGTGACTTTCTAGATTTTGTAGACATTTTTAATTCATTTTCATTATTATTTTTCTTTTTTCTGCTTTGACTGCATATTTTCAAATGTTCTTCCTCTGAAGTCACAAAATCTTTCTCCTGTTTGATTGGTTCTGTTGTTGAGACCCTCCGATACATTTGTTATTTCAGTCAATGTATTTCTTAGTTCTAGGATTTCTGTTTGCTTTTTATTTTGTTAATCTCTGATAAGCTTCCAAATTGCTTGTTTGCCTTATCTTGGATTTTGCTGAGTTTCCTCAATACTCTTATTTTAAATTATTGATCTGAAAGCTCATGTCACCATCTTGCTGGAATCAAACACTAGTTCTCTACTTTGTCCATTTGGGAAGGTTCCTAGTTTTCTGTCAGCATTTCTTACAGATGTAAGTCTACTTTTTTGCATTGAATGATTAGTTATTTATTCCACTATTTGCTTCTTGGGCTGGTTTGGTTTCCCTAACATACGTGTGTTTAAATATTCTGTGCAGTTTGCATATTGATCCCTTTAGCTCTAGGTCAGTCCCTCTTTTTGCTACTAGGTGGCAACTTAACCCAGTATTGCCACAGTTCTAGCAAAAATTTGAAGGCCTGCCTGTTCCAAATGAGTGGGGTCCCAAAGGGCATGTTCCAGCTGTGTGGGGAGACTGGCTAGGGGTTCTTTTCCAGATGGCCCATGGAGCGTGCCTCTCACAGAATAATGCTGCTTAACCACCTGTCTGATTTGACATTTTATTTGTCTGAGTTTCATCTCCTGGGGCTACTGGCCCTACCTCCACTGTCTGTCTCCAACTGCCCTCTCCCTCAGGCACTTACAAGTCTTCCCACAGATTGAGGTGGGAACGGTTTTCCTGTGTACGGATCAAAATGACTGGGAAATGGGCTGTCTGCATCAATCTCTCTTCATCCAGTATGGAAATTGCGAATCCAGGAGACTTTTCTGCATGGTGCCTTACTGTTGGTGGGAGAGGCACTGCAAATAGAGAAGTCCATTTCTTCTGTCTTCTGCTCATGGTTTTTCACTTCTCTGTGGCTCCAGGATTCATCTCAGACTAAATTGTGAGTTCTGGGATATTGTTGGTGATAATTTTTGCACTGGGTAATTGTTGTTGGTTTTCTGTTGGGGATGGTGAAGCCATATTGATTTTATTCCACCATTTTGGCAATGTCATTCTTTCCTGATAAATGATAACATAATAAATCATATAGTTTATTGGTATATATATAAAAGAAGTCATGAATTGAATTTTAATTTCAGTTAGAAAATAATTTGGACATAATGAGTAATTTGAGTTTATCAGATATTTCAGTACTAATTTGGTCCTTATTTAAAATATTAATGCATATTGTAAATAACAATATACGTTCCACAGAGTATCTTATTTGCAGGTATGCAATGGTAAACAAGATATGACTACTCCCTGACATCATAAAGTTACAAATCTAGGTAATTGTTATGAAAAATTCTATGATAGGAAAAGTCTGAACTACTATGTAAGTCCATAAGAAGATCAACTCTCTGAAAAAATAGAAATTATAGAAAGCACCAGAATGTGCAGGCTGCTATCTAGCCAGGGTGGATTTGGGACGGGCATCCAGATAATGCTCTCTAGGCAACTTATTCACCCTAAGAGAAGCAGCAACAGCTCTGAAAAAGGGGTAGCTCTTGTGTTTTGTCTGCTCAGACGGCACATTCTTCTGTTTTAAATAATACAAAAGCAGTATTAATGCTTGGTATAGCATTATCTAAACTATGTCTTAATCTATATGCATAAATATCCTTCTCATTATAAAAAGATTGAATTGCACAAGAAAGATTGTTAAAAAGTTGCATGAGGCTAAGTGCAGCGTCTCACTCCTGTAATCTCAATATTTTAGGAGTTAAAGATAACAGAGTCAATAGGGGCCAGAAGTTTGAGACCAGCCTGGGCAACATAGCAAGACAAAAAAATTAAATTAGCCAGGTGTGGTGGTGCACATGTGTAGTTGTAACTACTTGGGAGACTGAGGTAGGATTGGTTGAGCCTAGAAGTTCAAGGCTGCAGTGAGCTGCTATGATAGTGTCGCTGCCTTCCAGCCTGTGTGACAGAATGAGACCCTGTCTCTAAAAAAAATAAAAAATGTTTTAAAGTTGCATGAATATATATAATTTTATAAAGAATAAATCTCTGGATGTGCTACACTTAATGGAAAACACTAAAAACAAGGAAAGTGCTTTCACAAGTATGTAATAAGAAGCAGTAGAAGGTAACTAGAAAAATCCTAAAGAGGAAAGAATCAGAAGCAGAAAAATGAAATGTAAAATATTTCTTGGATGTGGGTAATATTTTTATATTAACAGATGATAGAGAAAAAGCAGAACTTTTCAATGTCTCAATCTCCGCTTTTTATAGTAATTTTTAACTGTAAAAATGCTTATCATTAACATTTATAATATTAAGAGATTGTTGAAAGCCTAGATAAGCCAAGATAGAGTAAAAATAACGTAGCTACTTTCAGTATGTTCAAATTGCTATAAGCAGATGAATCGCATTCTAAATTCCAGAGGATTTCTATAGTCGGAATCAAAGTTTCATTGTTAATAAATGTTGTGAAATATTGATAAATTAATTCGTGGCCATGGTATTTTGATGTAAATCATAGTAGATTTCAGAAGCTACACAGACTTACAAGTTTGATGTTGATTCCAAGGAAAACCACAGAAATATTTGTAGCATAGAGTTAAACAGTGGGACTCTCCATTTAGACACATGCGAGTTTGATTTCTGGCTTTACAATTTAATAGTTCTGTGTCATTATGAAAATTAGCTCTGCTTTCTGAAGTTTGTTTACCTCATATGCAAAGTGTGTATAATAGTTTCTACTTAATGAGTTTGTTTAAAAGTTTTTAGAACTAACACCAGTATATTTCTCAGAATAAAATTAGCACTCAGAACATGATTTTGTACATAATAATATTATAGATGACAAAATTAAGGTTTCACTAGCAGTAATGGCCAAAATTAGCACAGATAGATTTTTTCTGGTAGTATGTTGAAGAAAAAAGTGCTTAGATTACGTTCTATCTACTGTAACATTTTAATCAAATACTTGAACTTAGAAATGGGATGCTAATCAAAACATTAAATGATTAAATGTTAGAAACCATGGTTAATATGACTTTTAAAAATTGGTAATTTAAGCTATCTCAAACAAAAAAAAAAAATAGGCAAGGGAAAATACAAATTGTTTTACCTGTAAGTATGAATCTCTGTATTTGATAAAAAGAACTGATTATGCTGGCCAGGTGCAGTGGCTCATGCCTGTAATCCCAGCACTTCAGGAGGCCGGTGAGCGGATCACCTGAGGTCAAGAGTTCGAGACCAACCTGACCAACATGGAGAAAATCCATCTCTACTAAAAGTACAAAATTAGCCAGGTGTAATGGTACATGTCTGTAATCCCAGCTACTTGGGAGGCTGAGGTAGGAGAATTGCTTGGACCTGGGAGGTGGAGATTTCGGTGAGCCGAGACTGTACCATTGCCTGGGCAACAAGAGCAAAACTCCATCTCAAACAAACAAACCAAAAGAATTGATTATGCAATAAAGAATAGTGAAAGTTATGTTAAGAAGAGCAGTAATGTTTAGTTTGTTAGATGCTCAGTATGATTTGACAGTATAATGTAGTTCTAGTATAACTTGCATAAGCAAATGAAAATGAATTAAATAATAATTGTTACAATATTGTATTGAAAAGGGCACTATTTCAAAAACCTCCTTCAATAAAGGATAGGGTGAGAAGAATGCATAGTACAATGTCTAGCATGGAGTAGACACTTAATCAAAACTTCTTGTCAGCCAGGCATGATGGCTTATGCCTATAACCTCAGCATTTGAGAGGCTGTAGTGAGAGGATTGTTTGAGCCCAGGAGATCTAGAATAGCCTGGGCAACATAGTGAGACACCCCCACCTCTAAAAGAAAACAAATTATAAAAAAAAAACAGAAAAAAACCTTGTTTCCTTCTATTTATCTGTAGAAGGTAAAGATTAAATATATATATGGGCTTAGGAAATAACAATTCTTAACTAGCAAGGTATCATATACTGAGGAGGACGTATGGTTTGACAGACTAACTTGATTTCTACTTGTAATTCTTTTTTTTTTTTTTAATTATACATTAAGTTCTGGGATACATGTGCAGAACGTGCAGGGTTGTTTCACAGGTACACACGTGCCATGGTGGTTTGCTACACCCATCAACCTGTCATCTACATTAGGTATTTCTCCTAATGCTATCCCTCCCCTAGAACCCCACCCCCTGACAGGCCCCAGTGTGTGATGTTTCCCTCCTTGTGTCCATGTGTTCTCATTGTTCAATTCCCACTTATGACTGAGAACATGTGGCATTTGGTTTTCTGTTCCTGTGTTAGTTTGCTGAGAATGATGGTTTCCAGCTTCATCCATGTCCCTGCAAAGGACATGAACTCATCCTTTTTTTATGGTTGTATAGTATTCCATGGTGTATATGGATGGGCCACATTTTCTTTATCTTTATCCAGTCTATCATTGATGGGCATTTGTGTTGGTTCCAAGTCTTTGCTATTGTGAATAGTGCCACAATAAACATACCTGTGCATGTGTCTTTATAGTAGAATGATTTATAATCCTTTGGGTATATACCCAGTAATGGATTTGCTGGGTGAAATGGTATTTCTGGTTCTAGATCCTTAAGGAATTGCCACTCCCATTAATAGTGTAAAAGCACTCCTATTTCTATACATCCTCTCCAGCATTTGTTGTTTCCTGACTTTTTAATGATGGTCATTCTAACTACAGTGGGCGGTATCTCATTGTGGTTTTGATTTTCACTTCTCTTAGGACCAGTGATGATAAGGTTTTTGTCATATGTTTGTTGACCACATAAATATATTCTTTTGAGAAGTATCTGTTAATATATTATGTCCACTTTTTGATGGGGTTATTTGTTTTTTTCTTGTAAATTTGTTTAAGTTACTTGTAGATTCTGGATATTAGCCCTTTATCAGATGGATAGATTAAAAATTTTTCTCCTGTTCTGTAGGTTGCCTCTTCACTCTGATGATAGTTTCCTTTGCTGTGCAGAAGTTCTTTAGTTTAATTAGATCCCATTTGTCAATGTTGGCTTTTGTTGCCATGGCTTTTGGTATTTTAGTCCTGAAGTCTTTGCCCATGCCTATGTCCTGAATGGTATTGCCTAGGTTTTCTTCTAGGGTTTTTATGGTTTTAGGTCTTACATCACAGTCTTTAATCCATCTTGAGTTAACTTTTGTACATGGTGTAAGGAAGGGGTCCAGTTTCAGTTTTCTGCATATGGCTAGTCAGTTTTCCCAACAACATTTGTTAAATAGGGAATCTTTTCCTCATTGATTGTTTGTGTCAGGGTTGTCAAACATAAGATGGCTGTAGATGTGTGGCGTTATTTCTGAGGCCTCTTGCCTGTCCCATTGGTCTATATCTCTGTTTTGGTACCAGTACCGTGCTATTTTGGTTGCTGTAGCCTTGCAGTATAGTTTGAATCCAGGTAGCATGATGCCTCCAGCTTTGTTTTTTTGGCTTAGGATTGTCTTGCCTATGTGGGCTCTTTTTTGGTTCCATATGAAATTTAAAGTAGTTTTTTTTTCTAATTAGGTGAAGAAAGTCAATGATAGCTTGATGGGGATAGCATTGAATCTATAAATTACTTTGGTCAATATGGCCATTTTCACGATATCGATTATTCCTATCCATAAGCATGGAATGTTTTTCCATTTGTTTTTGTCCTTTCTTATTTCCTTGAGTATTGGTTTGTAGCTCCCCTTGAAGAGGTCTTTCACATCCCCTATAAGTTGTATTTCTAGGTCTTTCATTCTCTTTATAGCAATTGTGAATGGGAGTTTGCTCATAATTTGGCTTTCTATTATTGGTGTATAGGAATGCTTGTGATTTTCACACATTGATTTTGTATACTGAGACTTTGCTGAAGCTGCTTATCAGCTTAAGGAGATTTGGGGCTAGGACAATGGGGTTTTCTAAATATACAATCATATCATCTGCAAATAGAGACAATTTGACTTCCTCTCTTCCTATTTGAATAGCCTTTATTTCTATCTCTTGCCTGATTGCCCTGGCCAGAACATCCAATGCTATGTTGAATAGGAGTGGTAAGAGAGAGGGCATCCTTGTCTTGTGCTGGTTTTCAAAGGGAATGCTTCCAGCTTTTGCCTATTCGTATGATATTGGCTGTAGGTTTGTCATTAATAGCTCTTATTATTTTGAAATACTAGTAATGATGCCTAATTTTTGTTCTAATTATTAAATTAAACAGCATTTATTGACTCAAGTGTGGATTTTAATATTTAAAATAACTACTAAAATATTAACAAGATAGTTGAGAAGAAATAATTTTTTAAATTATATACTAGATAGCAAAAAGAGAGAAAGCAAGGAAAACTTGAAGGATAAGAAAACAAAAACTCATTAGTAATCACAATAGATAAAAACTGATTTAACTTACTTGAAATACTGAAATTCCAGAAGTAAAAAAATTAAAATTTCACTGTATAGTCTTTATAAAAGATCCACATATATCATAGTAATTCAGAAAAGCTGAATTTAAAAGGATGGATAAATTATTCCATGAATATACTGTTCTGAAAAAAGTCATAATAGTGTATTACTATCAGACAAAAGAGAAATTAATACAGAACATGTCATGATTTATAGTCAGTCACTATATAGATGATATACGGGGCATCTTATTGGGAGACATAATAATCCTTCATTTTAAACCCTGAAGAATCATACCCTAAAATTATAGAAAGGAAATATTGACAGAATTTTAAAAATTGACAAATCCCTATAGGGGGAGATTTTAAAAAGTAGTAAATAGATCACAAATAATAACTATGACTTAAAATCATACTTATTTATTGAAAAACTCAATAAATAAGCTTTATTTGGCAGACATATATAGATAGAATCCTATATCTCAAAAAAGACAATAGCATTATAAATTAATCTTAATCTTGGGGAAAATGAAGTACAAAATATGCAAATAAATCTCAGTCCTAATCCCTACTACAATATGTAGTAGTAGACAACCAGTCTATTTAGTAAACCTAGATGTGCATTTGTGTTTGTGCATATAACTGTGAGCTCTCTGAGGCATAAAGTTCTTCATATTCATTTTGTTTTCCTCGCTCTTGTTAGCATATGTCACAGATGATAACAAAATAGATACTCGATAGTATACAGTAAATGAATTAATGTGATAAAAATATGCATTCAAAGTTTGAAAAATTTTGTCAACTATGCATCTGACAAAGGTCTAATATCCAACACCT
The DNA here is from genome assembly GCF_008728515.1 of Papio anubis. Lineage (NCBI taxonomy): Eukaryota > Metazoa > Chordata > Mammalia > Primates > Cercopithecidae > Papio > Papio anubis. The sequence continues at coordinate 10,458,935 of NC_044978.1, forward strand.
ATATGTATATGAAACATAGACAAATTTTCAAGAAAAAAACAAACAACCTCATTAAAAAGTGGGCAAACAACAGGAGCAGACACTTTTCAAAAGAAGACATACAGGTGGTCACAAGCATTTAAAAGCTACATCAATATCACTGGATCATGAGAGAAGTGCAAATCAAAACCACAATGAGATACCACGTCATACCAGTCAGAATGGTTATTATTTACAAAGTAAAGAAATAACAGATGCTGGTGAGGTTGCAGAGAAAAGGGAAGACTTACACAATGTTGGTGGGAGTGTAAATTAGTACAACTACTGTGGAAAACAGTATGGAGATTCCCCAAAGAGCTAAAAACAGAACTGCCATTCAACCTACCAATCTCATTACTGGGTGTATACCCAAAGGAATATAAATCATTCTACCATAAAGACATAGGCATGCATTTCTTCATTGCAGCACTAATTTCATAATAGCAAGAACATTAAATCAACCTAAATGCCCATCAATGCCAGATTGGATACAGCAAATGTTATACATGTACACCATGGAGTATACACAGCCATAAAAAAGAATGAGATCATGTCCTTTGTAAGAACATGGGTGGATCTGGAGGCCATTATCCTTAGCAAACTAATGGAATAACAAAAAAACAAATACTGATAGAGGCCAGAGGCAGCCAAATTCCTAGGTCTATAAGGATGGGTCCCCGGTGAAACCCAACCTCCAAGCCAAAGACAGTCCTAGGTAAGCCCTCAGACAGGATAGCAAACCTGTCCTCCTGTTTGGTGTGCTTTCCTCTGATAGATCCCTACCTTTCACCTATTTTACATATACCTGCTCTTTCCTAATTCGTTTTCTATACTGCTGTGCCCACCTTTGAGTGGTGTCTTTCCTTTAAACTTTTTTGCATACTCACAAAGCAATCAGCACACATTCCCTATTCTGAGCCCATAAAAGCCCTAGTCTCAGCCATGTTAAAGGAGTTTTACTGACTTCAGATAGGGGGACTACCTCACATATCCTCCCCACTGAAAGCTGTTTCATCACCCAAAAAAACTTCCCGCCTTACTCACTGTTTGATGGTCAGCAACCTCATTCTTCTTGGATGCTAGACAGGAACTTGGGAACCGGTGCAAAAGCAAGACTTGACTGAATGGGTGACCATCTCCTGCAGCAGGTAGCGTGACCAAGTTAGGCCCAGGTGGGACATCGCTGGCTGGGGGTCCCAGCTTGCAAACTGACCAAAAGAAAAATCCTACATCAATACCACATGTTCTCACTTACAAGTGGGAACTAAATGATGAGAACACATGGACACAAAGAGGGGGAACAATAGACACTGGGGCCTACTTGAGAGTAAAGGGTGGGAGGAGGGAGAGGATCTGAAAAAATATCTATTGGCTACTAGTCTTAGTGCTGGGTGACAAAATAATTGGTACAATAAACCCCTGTGACACAAGTTTACCTATATAACAATCCTGCACATGTACCCTTGAACCTAAAGGTTAAAACTAATAATTTAATCAATTTTATTATTAAAGCAGATCTTAAAATTGTACCTAAATGAATTTTTAAATGACTACCTAGTCAAAAGCTGTGAAAGTCAAATATACCCATTTGCCTTATTTGTTTAAAGTTGATTTTGTTAGTTTGCTTTTGTTTTTCAGGAGGTTGAACACAGGAAAGAAGAGTATTCCCCTAAATCTTCTGGGCTGTATTTTGAATATACAGAAAATAATATATTCTGTAAAGACAATTGCATTTTTATAATAGTAGCAAATATTTCATCTCTAAATTTAGTCGGTATGATTTCTGAGAAAGAGAAAAAATATTCAAGAGGATAGATGTGAGCCAAAATGTAAGAAACATTCAAAATTGTTTGCCATAATCTGACATTAATTTAAATTTCGTATTTACAAATCAGTTGTTACATATTATTACAAATTTTGTTAGCTATTATGACAAGTCCCCCTGTTTTTGTTTTTTCTAACATATTTTTATTTGTATCATATTAATTTTAATGAAAATTAAAATTTTTATTACCTCTTTGAAAGACAACTATGAATGCCAGACCCAGAGTCACCAGTTGAAATTCTAGTCTGACTAATGTAAATACATGGGCTCAGCAAAGTAAGCATAAAGACTAAGCCACTAGCCCAGGTATAAACGAGATAGGAGATGTAGTACAATGCTGACAGGTAGGGTCCCGGCAGTCAGCAGTAGCCTATAGATACCAGTCAGGTATCACAAATCAAGATCCAACAAGGAAAATAGATGCTTAGTGATTGACTCAGGGATTTTTAGTCTTTTGAATAATTTTTTAAGCACATAGGGGAGTGCATTGGTAAGAAGTCATCAGCTCTCTCTATGACAAAGATGCTTTTTGGAGAACTTCTTTTATTTTTCATTTTCTGTGATTATAATGTCTTTCAATGAGTTCCCTTCTTATAAGGCTGATAAATGGTGCCAATGTTCTTCTATAGAACATTGAAAAATTCACATATGCATTTGAATACAATAAATTTCATATATAGCTAGAATACATACTTATGGTATTCCATCTACATCTTTATAGCTATTTTATAATTTGAATTCTATATAAAATATATAGAATAGATATGTTTAGCTATAAGTATAGACACAGAAGGAAAGAGACAGAGGCATGCATTTTGGAGTAAATACATACTTTCAATTGTGAAATGATAGCAAAACACATTATCATAAGTAGCATATATTATAAGGCAGTTACAGTTTAAATCAAGAGAATGAACAGATGATATATGATAGGAGATTATGACATTTCAGTTGGGCTTTAATGGATAGTATTTTTAGAGGATATTGTAGAAATGAAGATATTTGTATTCAATATATGGCATGAAAATATGCACAAAAGTAGAAAACCTTGAGGGATATGTTAAGGAACAAAGTGAAAGCTAGTTTCAATGTCACATATGGCAAAAGTAGATTGGAGCTGACGACTAGAGAACATTGTCTGCCTAGGGAGTGTGGATACCCACAGGAAATGAAGACTAGATTAAAAATAAAAGTACCCCATGACACTTATAAAGTGAATGGTTAAAAAAAGAAGAGGAGGATCTAAGTAGTTTGCATGCTTGCATTGCATTCATTTTTAAATAGGAAGGCTTTAGAGTGATCATGACAGATGACCTAGATAAGAGAATACGTTAGAACTACGCCAAGACTTTTCTGTGGCATGAGAAGAGAATTGCTAGCAAAATGGAGCTATCATATTTCAGTAAGGTGAGGAAATTAAATGATCATTATAAGGAACAAGTTTGGAGATATGTGATTGCTTGCACATGATGAAATATGTATTACAGAGGAAGGAGCAGAGGAAAGCTGAGGGAGGTGAGCTAGGCCTGAACCAAAGGACAGAGATGCCTGGAAAGATTTGCATCACAGATGGCAAGTGTACAACAGGGATAAAGAACACTGGTAACGCGAAAGGAAGAGGCAATATGAACGACACAGCCAGAGTGTGGCAGCTACTCTGATGCGTGTTGTACTGCCTTTGTCAGGACTGCTCACACCAGCTGTGCAAGTTTGGTTTTATCAACTCAATATCCAAACAAAACAAAGCAAAACAACTTCAAAATCCTCAACTTCAGAAGCTCAGAAGGGTTAAGGTGTTTTCCAAAGTCATCCACACAGTAATGGGAGGCCAGATTCATCCCAGATCTCTTGGGAAGCAATAACAAGGTCCTTTCCATATTAAAGTGTGGAAGTGGTTATTTTCTACGCTGAACCAATAATACAAATTTTAGAATATATTATCAGACTTTATTCAACTACTTGGAGTTAATCAACCTAAATTAAGATGGCATAATTACTGTATAAATAGATTTGTAATATATTTTCATTTTCTCTGGTGAAGAAATACCACCCACATTTTTGAAGGCGATATTTATCCCGCATATTTCTTTTCTTGTTGTTACTAATAACAACATTATAATGATCAGCTTATACATTACCTGGTTTTCCTTTCCATGATGATGTAAACAATCCCAACAATCCATATTAATGTTACATTTAATTCACTAGTATTCAGCTTTGCATTTCAGTAACTATACAAAAAAAAGATATTTCTAAAAAATTGTAACCTATTCAATGATCGTGATAAATTCAATTTGCAAAATTTATTTTCACTGTGAAAATGAACACAGTATTCTTAATGCTTCACCAAAAATATGAACTCCTAGAGAAGTGTTTCTTATGCTTCAGTTTGAATCAGAACCACCTGGTGGCTTTGTTGAAAAGCAAAACACTGGGCATGCCTTTAGAGTTTGATTCACTAGGGCCTGAGCAGGGCAAAAAAATTTGCATTTCTAACAAGTTTACAAGACCCTATCTTGAAGACCACTGCCTTAGAGGGCCACTGTTCATAGATTTGGAATCTGTACAATCAAAAATCAATTTAAAAACTTATCTTTTTTAACCTGAGGTCTATTTTCAGCTTCTCAGCTGGGAATGAAGCTTTTTTTCTGAATAAACATAACTCAGTGCTTAGACGAGGTCTTTCAGCTGTTAACAGGATTGCCCTAATGTATTTGGATGCTGTTGTGACAGCTTACAATTTGATTGAACTGTTTGAATAGACCTTTGGGTTAAGTGGACAGCCTGCTTAACACATCAAGGGCACAACCTTTTCTGGTGAGAGCCTCCTTTCCAACAAGATTCAAATACAACCAGCAGCCAAATTTCTCATTTCTCTGTAAAACTTTACTAGCTGATCTTTATTGCAGGGATAAGCTTTCCATTCCAAATTGCAATTTTCTAGCTGTCAAAGGAGAAGTAAACTTTACTGGCATTTGGGGATTGAAGTAAAATAGAATGGGTTGCTTGTTTGCTATATTAGCCTCACCCTGTTTTTCGTGTTCGTAAATTCATGATATAAATAACTTGCTAAAAAAAATGACAAAATATGTGTAACATCCACTAAGGGTTCACATATATGAGAGCCACTGGGGATTCATGATATGACTGAGATCTTCTCAGAGCTTATCACCCATGCAGTAACATTATCTCCTTAATTTATACTCAAGATTGGCATCTGTGTTGATAGCACAGCTTAGACATAATTGTTTTCACTCTCTTTTGGAAATACATATAAAAATGCCAAGAAACATAAAGTCTTATGGACTTGCACCCTCAAAATCTCAAATGCTGTAATTCTGCAAGACTCCCAGTTCTCCATTTCAATAAGATATTAGAAGGTAAGTTGAAAGCAAAAAAAAAAAAAATTTTTTTTTAAAATGCTACAACAATTTAATAGTGGAACAGTCACTATATGAGTTAAATTTGGCTTGAAAATAAAGTGACTATATAGCTTAATTTAAGGTGAGTTTCAAGAAGGTACTTACCTTGGCTGTATACATTTGGAGTCCAGAGCAATGGAATTGGTTAGAGGTCTGTAAGTCTTCTGTGAGCAATGACTATTGCATGTATGAATAAGCCAAACACAACACTGGAGTGAGCCTGCACTGACATGTTACTCCATTATCTTTTTCCTGATCGGTTATTGGTCTTACAACAGAAAAGACCTGTTGTCCTGATTGGTTGTCAGTCTTACAACAGGAAAGACCTGTTGTCCTGATTGGTTGTTGGTCTTACAACAAGGAAGACCTGGTTGACAAGAAAGTCAAGCAAGTGGACAATAAAGCTGTCCTGACCATGGCTGTGTCTCCAAATTTGGTTTTCATTGGCTAAGCATCTCCATTTGCTCTTGCTGGTCAGTCCAACCTCAGTTGTGGTGGCTGAAACAACTAAAGTTAGGTAACAAATCAGGTTTGGAGTTAGGAGGGAGAAGGACAATGCTTATATTCACAATTCCTCTTATCTAAAAGCAATGTCCTATCGACACTCCTATCTGAAATTCTCTTGTGAAAAAAACTGTAAAGGGCAGGCATCATTTTGCCAGGCGTAGACATATAGCTGAGAGTCAGAGGCAAAGTACCTTGCTCAAGGTCATGCAATGAGTGACAAGGAGTATAGAAAGTCAAATCCAATTCTTCTTAGGGTCATGTGGATCTTCTATTTCCCCAGTCTCTCTGCCTAGATTTTTCTTTTGTGTGTGTGTGTGTGTGTGTGTGTGTGTGTATGTGTGTGTTGTCTTTGTATATATTTTGAATACAAATGCAGTTGTGCTACAATGACATATTACATTGTGGTGAAGTCAGGGCCTTCAGTGCATTCATCACTGGAGAAATGCACATTGTACCCACCAAGTAGTCTTCCATCATCTGTCACCCTGCCGAGCTCCCCCACTCTGAGTCTTCCTTGTCCATCATTCCACACACTGCTTCCACATGTACACATTATTTAGCTCCCATGTATACATGTGAGAACATGCAGTATTTGTTTTTGTGTGTCTGAGTTGTTTCACCTAAGCTAATGGCCTCTAATTCTACCCATATTGCTGCAAAAGACATGGTTTTATTCCTTTTTATGGCCGAATAATAGTATTTCATTGTATATATATGCACCACCTATTCTTTATCCAGTTTCACCTTGATGGGCACTTAGGTTGTTGATTCCATATATTTGCTGTTGTGCATAGTGCTGTGTTAAACATACAAGTGCAGGTATCTTTTGCTACAATAATTTGTTTTTCTTTGGAGATATACTCAGTAGTGGCATTGCTGGATCATATGATGGTTCTATTTCCAGTTCTTTGAGAAATCCCAGTTTTTATAGAGTTTGTACTAATTTGCATTTCTACAAACCATGTATAACAGTTTTCTTTTATCTGCATCCTCTCCAGTATCTGTTATTTTTTGTCTTTTATTCATAGCCATTCTTATCGGTATAAGGTGATGTCTTTTTTGATTTTCATTTGAATTTCTCTGATGCTTTATGATATTGAACATTTTTTCATATACTTGTTGGTCATTTGAAAAATGTCTATTCATGTTTTTAGCCTGCCTTTTAATGAGATTATTTGGAGGTTTTTGTTGAGTTGTTTGAGTTTCTTGTAAATTCTGGGAATTAGTTCCCTGTCAGATATACAGTTTGTAAATATTTTCTTCCATTCCACGGGTTGTCTGTTCACACTGTTGATTATTTATTTTGCTGTGGTGAGCTTTTTAATTTAATTAAATCCCATTTGTCTATTTTTGGTGGGTTTTTTGTTGTTGTTGTTGTTGTTGTTGTTGTTTTTGTGTGCCTGTTCTTTTCAGGTCTTAGTCATAAATTCTTTGTCTACACCAATGGTTAGAAGAGTTTTCTCTAGATTTTCTTCTAGTGCTTTTATAGTTTTAGTCTTAAATTTAAGTCTTTTTTTTTTCTTTTTTTTTTCTTTTTTTTGAGATGGAGTCTTGCTCTGTCGCCCAGGCTGGAGTGCTGTGGCCAGATCTCAGCTCACTGCAAGCTCCGCCTCCCGGGTTCCCGCCATTCTCCTGCCTCAGCCTCCCGAGTAGCTGGGACTACAGGCGCCCGCCACCTCGCCTGGCTAGTTTTTTGTATTTTTTAGTAGAGACGGGGTTTCACCGTGTTAGCCAAATTTAAGTCTTTAATCTATCTTGAGTTGATTTTTGTATATGGTGAGAGAAGAGTTGCAGTTCCATTCCTCTGCCTATGTCTGACTAGATTAGAAGAAGCTGTTTGTCTTTATAGAGGTCAAGCCTGAATAAACTGATTAGGACCATTACAGTTCCATTAGAAAACAAAAAGGATTGTATCACTTCCAAATACATTTCAGTAGAGTAGTTAAAGCACATGCTGTAGAAATTTTGCAACAGAATTTCTACGGTTATGCTAGTGTTGGGGGACAGGGATAATAATCTTGCTTTCCTGATTATGGTGAGACCATTCTATCATGCACCATATACTTGTCAGAGAGATTCTGGGCAGAAAAACATGTCATTCTCCTTCTGACTTAGACTATAACTAGGAGCAGTGTAGAAACAATGCAGAACCATGTACCACCACAGCAGCCACATGTATGACTAATAAAGCAACCAACTAAAGAAACAAAGAAATGTCAAGGTTTCTGGCTGCTCTCTTAAGAATAAAAGAGATGCTGCATTCCTGGACTTGGCATCCTAAGGGAAAAACAGCTGAAAAGTTTCCTGTTCATTGTTTGCACAAGCCTCTAGGTGGAGGTGAAGAAGTTTAAAAAGGAGCATGCACAGCCCTGAACCCCCTACCTGGCCTTTTACTGCATAAGCAGGTGGAAAAGGGAGTCACAGAATGCTAGCATCCCCACACCCCAACACTCATGGCTGGCCACTCTCCTTGAATTCTCTAGGTATAATGTTTTCCTGTTTCTGTCAACCACCACAAAAAATCCAGACTGTTAGGTTACCCCTCGTGGCCTGGCAACAGGAAACGGGGGGATTGTGGTCATCAAAAACAGCAAAGGCAGCCAATAAAACAAGCTTTAGGAGAAAGATGAGAAAGTCACTTTTGGACCTCTTATTAAGAATCCAAATGGAGGCTTCTAGGAGGAAATCTAGAAATTGTTCATATGTGATTAGAATGGGGAAGAGAGATCTCAATAGAAATAAGAATTTGAGAACAATCAGATGATGGTTTATTTCTACGAAACAGGATGAAGTTATCAAGAGTGTGAGTGCGCCAGGAGAAGGGAAGAGCAAAGTCTGACACTAGAGACTTCAATATTAAGAAATCAGGAGGAAGAAAAGAAACAAGCAGAAGAACCTGAAAGGTAGGCAAGGTAGGCGATTAACAGATCTCTGTGCTTCTGCACTTGACTCTTGTTGTCTATGCCCAACAAGATCAGAGGGATTCTTATACATGATAGCCCAGATCACAGCTCCTCTGTGCTCCCACACTTTCACCATTAGCTTCTTGCCCAGAGTGAAAGTCAGAATGCAGGTGATGGTCTGCTCAACCATCATTGCCTGATTCAACCCTCTGACCTGCTCTCATCTTGACTTCCTGGATGTTCCTTCAACATACATGTTACATTTGATACTGGTGCTTCTCTTCCAGCTTTTCTTCCACTTACTGAAACGCTCTCCTCCTAAACATATGATGGGCTGTTTCTACCTCTTTTAAGTCTTTGTTCCAGTCACTTTCTGAAAAAGGTCTGTCCTGGCCACTTTGTTTAATATGGCAAGATGCCTCCCTTCCAGTAGTCCCCAGCCTCTAATTTCCCCTTGATTTTCCTCTTTATTTACTCTTTATTTTTTCATTGCATGTATCACCTCTTAATATGATACAGTCTCTACCGGTTTTTTTTTGTTTTGTTTTGTTTTTGAGACAGAGTTTCGCTCTTGTTGCCCAGGCTGGAGTGCAATGGTGCAATCTCGATTCACCACAACCTCCACCTCCCAGGTTCAAGCGATTGTCCTGCCTCAGCCTCCCTAGTAGCTGGGATTGCAGGTCTGCGTCACTACGCCTGGCTAATTTTGTATTTTTAGTAGAGATGGGGTTTCTCCATGTTGGTCAGGCTGGTCTCGAACTCTCGACCTCAGGTGATCCGCCCACCTCGGCCTCCCAAAGTGCTGGGATGACAGGCGTGAGCCACTGGGCCTGGTCAACCTATTTTTATTGCTTATTATTGGTGTCCCCTCATAAAAAATAAAAGTATCTTAAGACAGAGAGACGGACTTGGTGTTTCTGCACCTTGATGTGTCTATGCTAATTGCCTTGAAAAGTGGTCTTCTAATCTGGGGGCTTTGGGACTCACTTAAGTCACATTCTTTCACAATATTTATCCAGTACAAGTTGTGATGTTGGGTGGTAATGTGTAAGAAGATAATATATGAGAAGCAATAAAAAACTGCTTGATCCAGAGTTGATACCCAATACAGACTGTTTCTTTCATCTCCCTGTTTCCTGGCAAAGAGTTTATAAGTATAATGTTACCTAACATTATACTTCTGATTATTTTACTGAATGCAAACTTTAGGTCACTTTGTTATAATTCAATATCATCTCTTCAAGAGATGCACTTTGTGGCCTTACTAGAGTAATACAGTCACAGGCATAGACACACACACGTACTCCACACTTGACATTACACTACCCTCTTCGTAGGACTGTAGAATGAGGTAAGGCTCCTCACATGTGGGCGTTAGCTGCGGTGGTCTGCCCTCAGACCCTGACCCAAACGACATATGAGTAAAACACACACGGACACACAGATACTCGGTTTTCCATTCCAGTTGAGTGTCTGACTGCCTGCACACCAAGAGAGGTTTATCTCTGTGGCGGCCCTGAGCAGCTCGCACTGCAGGCATTTATTTAGCATACAATTAACAGAAGTTTTGAGTAAACACACTTGTGGATAATTAACATGGTTAAGAGAGTAGTTCTATGAATGATTAAAGCTCAGTTACCAAGGTCTGAAGTAAATTCCACTGGGGCAATATCCCTAGTCGACCTCCCGCCAAGAGGGTCATCTGGCTGAAAGGTTAGTTAATGGAAGTAAGGTAAACAGACTTAACTGGGGAAACTTCTATTGTCCCTAATATTTACCTTATGACCTAATGCTCAAAAGTAACAAGCGGCTGCCTTCAGCTTGTTCAATTATTACAAGCTATGTAACTTTTCGGCCTTCCAAAAGGTTTATGACTATTTCCTATAATTTTCCTAATATTTCCCTTTAATATTTCTGCCACCATCGTGAGTGACTCCCAACAGTAGAACATACATTTTTAATCATTATTCCACCTAGAAACATATCTTGCATAAAATAGGCCATGATTAAGTTAATGTTAACATTTATTTATGCCTCATTTGTCTATAAGGAAACTCAATTTGTTCATGGTATTTGTTGGTAATTCATTAACTTCAGATTGTCTCGATGTTTAACTCCTTAGAGCAGAGATACAGAACATTAGCTAAATTAAAAATAAATTTAAAAGCACTATGGTATGTTGGAAGAATTAATGCAGCTTCAAATAGTGTATACTTCGGCTGCATATTTACATATATTGTAGAGTAGCAATACAATTAAAACTTTTGGCCAAATCATTAAATGCTATGAAATGACATCTATAGTCAATGCCATGAATCAAAGTACTTTTATTTCTGAATTATTGCTACTAGTTACTACTAACTGAATTATTCTCCACAGAATTACCTGGGGGGTATATGTTACAAATTCAGAATTCCAGGTTGCAACACAGGTTTATCAAGTCAGAGCCTCTGAATGTGAGGTCCAGGAAACTGGATGGTAAACAAGCACCTGTGGTAATTCATTAGTCACTGTATGGTAAGAGAATGGACTAAGAAGATTCTGAGAGAATCCATCTTTTTGAGAGAAATAAAAACAATTCAAAATTCTTGGCCTGAGTGTGTTGCTGTTTGGGGGTCACGCTTTGAGAGCTAAGTATTGAGAAGTCTGAATTTATACTTATATCCAATCATTATTTTTAGAAGAAAAGAACAACAAAAAACAAAATAATATTCATGGGTTTTATTTGGCTGCTTTTCAAATTCACTTATGTTAATTCATGTGAAGCTGTTTAAAAAAAATCAAAAAGTATTCTTGTGATTCACAGATTTCCTTCCAATTTCTAAATGTAAGCTCTGTTTTTCCTTGATGTTTAATTTTCAGGTACTCTAGAAAGAACAAAAATAACTCTCATAATATTAGAATTCTGCTTTCTAAACATCAGGCAAGCCAACCTTAAAATTTGATCTGTAACGCAAATAATTCCATTCATGGAGAACCCTTTCTTGAGTCCTCTTTCTTGTCTAATTTAGTATAAATATCACATTTCATAAATACATGTTGATTCCTTCATATTCAACATAGTAGATCCACTACATTCCCCATCAACAGTTCCCTGGTGTTTAATCTAACAACTGTCAATGCTCAGAGCATATCTGCACTGGTTTCTTTGGCTGGCTCTCTGCTTTATTTCAGATAACTGTTTTCAAAAGAATATCATTTCTTCTTCTTTTTTCTCTAATTTATATAAGGTTGCAATGATATTTTATTTAACATATTATAGATTTTATCTTCTTTCCTCTTTGAGAATCAAAACTTTATTGTTGCTTTAAAAGCATGATATAAAACATTGCCTACTCCATTATATCTATGCAGTGTTATGTAGGTATGTAAACTGTGAGAACTCATCAAGTTGTATACTTATGACTAGTGCACTGTTGTTGTGTGTATATGGTGTGCTTCACAAATTAAATGCCTATTCTTAATATTAATCAAAGTGTCTCATTAATAATGCATGTTTCAAATGAGGAATTTTTAATTATTTATTTAAAAGGTGCTGCTTTGTTGATAATGTTGCAAATCTAAAATACATCTGTGAGTCTTAAATCATATGTGAAAGCCTCTGATACATTATTTTTAAAATGGGTTAACCAATAGTGCTGCTCTTAGAGATAGTCTTAAATTATGACATATGTTAATACCATTCACCATTTATAATTTAACATCAGCTTATAACTACATAAATAATAGTTCTTATAGAACATTGAAAAATTGCATATGTATGCTTCTATGTGTATTCTTGTGCGTGTGTAAGAACAGCAAGTTACATGTTACTTTAATGTCAATATATTGTTAGGCTGACATGAGTTAAAAGTTAAATGAAATTAAACTTATTTAATAGTTGTCTTCAAATGGGTCACAACGTGCTGAAAGTTACTGGCTTTATTCTGTGTACATTCTTTGTCTATGTTTTTTAACATTTCCAATTTTCTTACTCCCCTTGACCTAGTTGACAAATGCTTTCTTTTCACTTCAGAATAAGCTATTAGATGATAAAAAAAATAAAGTGTCTACATTACAGGATTAGGCAAATTTTTATGCAAGATTAATTGCAGTTATTGTCATCAAATATCACATCTGACACATCCCAGAGCTGGCTCTCTGAATTTAATGAGAATAGTGCTCTCGCCTTTTATTGTCATTCGTCATGTCTCTTATTTTTTTAATATACTACCATATTTATTGTTTGACTGTGACTGAGTATGATAGCATGGATAATTTATTTTGGAATCTCAACAAAAGTTGTAATGATGGAAATGGAGAATGTTTTCTATCTAAAAATGTGTCTAACGATAAATAAGATGTAACCAAGTATGTGCAATAGAATGTTCTGTCCCAAACAGGAGCAACCGGAAGGCACTTCTCTACAGGAGGCATTTGTCTATGAAGAGCATTGCATGTCAGTGCAAATCAGGCCAGTTCCCACCACAGCGGGAATTAACCTTCAGGAAGCTTGTAGGCACCAGAATATTTCTGTTCAATTCAGTGTGTGTGTGTGTGTTGCATTTCTGTACATTCTCTCACGTAGAAAGAAAAATATTTCCTTTATATTTCTTTTTCCACACTTCTATAGTTTCCAGAATCAGCTGGGTTCTGGTAGTAGTGGCGAAAAAACTTATTTTTTTCTTCAGAATGAACAGCCTTTCAATTTTTATTGTTGTAATTAGAAGTAAAATCCTGGCAGACTTCGTAGCAGTTTACTTTCAAAGCTGGTATTCCTTCTTCATTTGATTTTTAGATTTTTTCTTAGTCAACACTGTAAACATTCAAAGATCATAACTGTCCAGTAACTGCAGTACAAAGAAGGCTATTCTAAGAGACTTTTCATGTGTTTGTGGGGAAGTCAGTAGAGGGTAAGTCATGGCAGAAATGAGGGCAAAACAATGTTTAAAGAAGTGGGGGAACAGGTAAGGGGGAAAGGTCTCCATTAAGTTTTTGTTGGGTCATTCACAGCCTGGGCAGAAGGATGCAGTCTGCGCTTAGTGTATCTGGATAAGTCAAAACCTATTTATTAGATTTCTATCGCTGCTGTAACATATAACCACAAACTTAGGTACTTAGCACACCCTACTTTATTATACTGCACCGAGGGAGATCAGAAGTGCTGAATGGGTTTCACGGGGCTAAAATCAAGGCGTCAACGGGTTGCATTCTGGAGGCTCTCGGGGAGAGTTCGATCCCTTCCTTTTCTTGATTCTAGAGGCTTCCATGATTCCTTGGCTAGTGACTCCCTTCCATCTTCAAAGCCAGCAACAGTGAGCCATATTTTCTCACATCACACTACTCTGAGTCAAACACTTTCTTCTCCGTCTTCCAATTTTAAAAAAAATGATCACGTTGGGCCCAGCATCAAATTATTATGAGAATAATTTTCATCTCAGAAAGTCAGGTGATTAGCAAGCTTAATTCCTTCTGCAACCTTAATCCCTTTTTGTCATGTAAAGTAGTATTTTCACAGGACACTGACCTCTTTGGTGAGCCTTCATGCCACATATCACAGCATATTGCTAAGAGTAGTGCCCTCTAAATGTAATCATACCTACACATGAATTTGTGTGTTACTCCTATTAAATTTAATACTGACAGGAGTGCTGCTTAGACATGGCCGGGTTGGTGTGTGGGTGTATGTTTCACCTTCTCATTCTCTGTTACCATACTCTCTGTGCTCTGGGAACATAAAACTGCTACAAATAAGCACTGGAATCTCATTAATGGACAACAAATGCTTGAGAGGCTCGTACAAACGTTCTAGTTACATTTCTGATTCTTACGTCTCATCTTAGCATTTATGGTAGGACTTGCATGGATATCACAACTTTCAAGCTTTCTGCTGCAGTGACATGTTCCCGTATACTACACAGTTTGAATTTTTTGAACATATTATACTTTTCCAAGTTTTTTTTGTTTTTCAGTTTATTTGCCCACTTTCTTTCAGTGCTTATTGTTTTCCTATCAAGCCCATAGGAGGTGATTAGCAAAAAAAAATAAATTTGGGGAACCATTTTACTCATTTATTTTTGCAGAAGACAAAGTCAACTCTTTACGGAATTTACAAGTATATATTTAAACCCATTTAGTCAAAAATGGCATGTGTGTGGGAGCATCCTGGATAGCCATGTCCATGAATACAGCCAGAGGGCAAATACTAAAACAAAGATAAAGATGTGGCAGCCACATGCTTTTTCCAGAGTACAAAACATCACTAGGTCTACATTCACAGGTATGCAAATATATGATAAATAAATGGTTACTGTATTCCACGCTAAAATTCTTATTCAAGGGTATGACCTCTAAAACATGTTTTCAAAAAACACTTTTCTTAGGACACATTTTATGGCTTTGGTCAGTCATCATTTTGAGAAAGCATTGCTAAATTGCTACTTCATGGAGAGTCCCAGAAATACATGACTGTACAAATTATTCCTGATATAATTTTCTTAGTCTTTTTCTGAACAAAAATCTTTTAATATATAGTTTTTACTCTCATAATGAATGTATAATCTTCACCTCAAATTATATAATGAAATCAGACACATAGACCATTTGGAAGGTTATATATGTATATCACATGCTATGTAAATTTCAAATAATTCTTTATGTAATATTGTTTTATTTTAGTACCTTATTATTCCATGTTTACTAACAAGAACAATTTTAATTATAGGTTTTTTAAACTTTGTATTCTTTTAAATTTATTCGTGAATCAACTTATTAAAAAAAGATCTCAAAGCTATCCACAATATAATTAAAAATTCCTAACATCCCATGTGGCATAGAAATATAGAAAATATACAACTGATCACTTTAAGAACTAAATGGATTTTTTTTTCATTTTTTCAGGTTATTATAAGTAAAAATATTTCACTTTACAGAATATTATTTGTCAAATATTGGCAGCTCACTTTCTTTCAGAGCTTATCGTTTTGGTGTTGAGACACCAAACACATGAGTGAAGTCTTTTGAAATTACTTGAGAGATTATGATCTATAGTTTTGGTCATTACGACTAGATCTAAGACATCTTTGTATAAAAATTGTCTATTTCAGTCAATTTTAGTAACATATAGTAAGCATAAGCTCAAATTAAATGGAAGGATAAGAATACTTTATAAGAAGAATGAAGGTTGCTTTCACAAATCCATATCCAGCTTTTTAAGTATTAAGAATTTGATTAAGCAAAGATGAATTTTCAATAATATTTCATTTGGGAAAAATATATTTCAGAAATGCAATTTTGAGTATACATTTACTAGAAATTTACTAATACAACTTTCCTAAAATGTTTTCTACATATAAATATATAATCCAACATGAAATGAGTATGTTAAATTATCTCATTAAGATCATCAAAAAATTTAGAAATCTTTGTAGTGTTCTAGGATCAAGGTCAGTACTTCTCAATGTGTTCCTTGGACTGGCTAGCTTTCTACACACTTTTAGTTAACATTCTGTGATGGGATGAAGAACCCTGCCAGAATATAAATTGATTGTGTCATTAAGCATCCTTCTGGTAGATGGTGATTCTAAAGATTGGTGCAGAAATATTTCTCATCACAAGTGGTGCTCCTTAATGTGACTTTACTAGTTCCCTGTGAAAAAGTATCTTTTTTCCCCCTCCCCTTGGATCTGCACTGGCCTTATGGTCTGTGCAGACCCAGTTCGAGACCAGCCTGACCAACGTGGAGAAACCCTGTCTCCACTAAAAATACAAAAAACGTTTTCTGGGTATGGTGGTGCATGCCTGTAATCCCAGCTACTCTGGAGGCTGAGGCAGGAGAATTGCTTGAACCCAGGAGGCGGAGGTTGCAGTGAGTCAAGATCGCGCCATTGCACTCCAGCCTGGGCAACAAGAATGAAACTCGGTCTCAAAAAAAAAAAGAAAGAAAGAAAGAAAGAGGTAGAAGCTATTTTTTATGGCAACTAAATCTAGGAAAAACCCTGAAACTTTCAAATTCTCCTTTTGAAAGACCCTTTATTGAAGCAGCTGGCATATAAAGTCTGAATGCCCTAGACTACCACGCAGTGAAACCTGAAGCCAATATAGGCTGGGTGCAGTGAGAAAGAGGAGATGAGGCAAGAGAAGGGAAGGGTGCAAAGAGACTTTGTAGAGAAGCAGTGAAGCACCAACTGCATGAGTGAAGTTGTTTCTTGGATCTTCCAAATCCAGTTAAGTGTACTCCGTCCAGTAGATAATCTAAGCCAAGCCCATGTGGAATAGAACAACCAGTGAGAGTAACTTGCTTTCATTTCGGAACAACAGAGAATGCAGATAAATGGTCATTGTTTTAGTCCAAGCTTCTTATGTCATTGCAAAAAGCATTTGTTCTAGAACAAATGTTCACAAATATTTTCTGAAAGTTTTCTAGAGAGTCATCTAGTAAATATTTTAGGCTTTGCAAACCTTGTCATCTCTCACTCTGCGAAAGCAGCCATTGACGAAACAACACACGGGCATGATTGTGTTTCTACAAAGCTAGATTTACAGAAAGATGTGGTGACTGAACCTGGCCTACAGATTGTAGATTGTGGATCCTGTTTCAGATCGTGTGTCTCTGCATCGATCACTGTATCTATTAATATTATGTCATCTATCATCTATCTGTATCTATATATCTGTATTTATGGAATATTTGGTATTACATATCAAATGTAAATGAAAGTCAATTTTTTCATACATTGCCGAGAGGATTTAAAGAACTATATTTTAATTCTCTGTTTATTCAACTTTTGTGCTCATAAATACTTAAATACTTATTGAAACTTTGTGTCTTTTATTAGCATAGTCAGAAGCCATGAAGGCATGCGGGCAAATAATTAAATACTTATGGCCTTGATGGTTTGTAATATTTGCTTCTAGTTTTTTGGTATAGAATATAACTATTCAGAAGATGAATTTAACTAAAGCCGAAGTGTGAACTCTGTATAGCCAAACACTATGTCATAGAGGTTTCTGTCATTTATAATATACAATCATTTTTTAAGTTCAAAATAGGTGTGTATATATCTTCATGTATGTGTGTGCAAAAATATCCATTTAATTCAATATGGCAATTAGTTTCAAAGCAGAAACTATGAGATTTATTAAAGAAATGTCTTCCTTCTACTAGCTTTTTAATTTCTCTTTACTTCTTAGAAGAATTCTCTGTTTAATTAAAAATACAAATTTACTTCTGGGGGGAAGGCAATTAGAAAAATATATTTAAAAAATTAGATAAAATTTTTATGTAGGAAGGAATTTACAGAAAATTCTACCAACAATATGTGACATAGTGACCATATAAAGGTTATGAGAACCTCTAGAATCATATCCAGTGAAGCCCAAAATTCACAAAGCAGCAGAGGAAAGGTGAAACAGGAAAATGAGGACACGCCAGTTCTTGTTTCAACTTGTTTGGTTGCAGAAATTTTGTATCAGTTACTGTAAATAACTCTAAGAAACATATCATTTTAGATATTTGTCAATTAACCACCACTTTTTAATTACTATTTGTCCAGTGTTGTTATGTACACAAAACATTACATAAAAGGACTTTAATGCACTTTAGAAAGTAGAGTTTTTAAGGAAGGGGAGCATGAGATAGATAGTGATGGTTCTAGATCCTTAATAGGAACATAGAGGGGAGGAAATAAATATGACGATCATACAGATGACAAGAGAAAGAGAGCCAGGTGCTGAAAAAAATGCCTGGATTTTCCTAGTGATAAATCTGGTCCTGAGTCAAGAGAGATGTTTTTATGTAAAACAAATTTAACAAATGAATGTTCACTGTGACTTTATTTTTTTATTTTTATTTTTTTAAGTATTATTATTATTTTTTATTATACTTTAAGTTCTAGGGTACATGTGCACAACGTGCAGGTTTGTTACATATGTATACATGTGCCATGTTGGTGTGCTGCACCTGTTAACTCGTCATTTACATTAGGTCTATCTCCTAATAATATTCTTTCTCCCTCTCCCCACTCCCCTATAGGCCCCGGTGAAACTAAGCTTCATAAGTGAAGGAGAAATAAAATCCCTTACAGACAAACAAATGCTGAAAGATTTTGTCACTACCAGGCCTGCCTTACAGGAGCTCCTGAAGGAAGTACTAAAACATGGAAAGGAACAATCAGTACCAGCAACTGCAAAAACATGCCAAACTGAAGTTATAGAAAACAAAAAGCACACTCATAATCACCATGTAAAATGTAATTTTCCCCCAAAAGCTATTCAGAACTTGTTTTATTTATGTTTGTCATCATGACACTTATAATGTAAGCTACTTTCTTTCATGTCTGCAAGACTCAAAGCAATGGCATACCAGAAATCAATATGTAATAGATAGTTATTGTCATCAATAATCCTCAGAGAAACACCTTTAAGAGCCACACAAATCTGGCTCTCTTATTGCCCATAGGGCCCCCCAATGGCTTTACCTTCTAGGATTTTATTTTTGCTTTGTCTTTCTCTGAAGTCATGAGAAACGATTATTCCTCTAATCTGAAACTATTCTCCTCTAAGATTTATATCATCACAGTGACGTTTATAATCATTTGTAGAAAAGTTTGGCTATTAATTTTATTAGGAGATACAAAGATACAACTCTTTGATTTTAATATCTTTTAAGCAAAAGTAAAGCATTACTTAAAAATCCTGGTTATTACATGTGACTTGAAGTAAATGAGTACTTGGCATTGAATTCACAACAATTCTATGAGAGAGAAAAGGGTAAATCGAATATCATCAGGGTGTGTATTGAACAAAAGTCATATATTCAGAATGGAGTCTAGTACCCTGACCGCTTTGATTCTAAATTTTGTGGTCTTTACTACACCACAGTATCTTGCAAAATGTTTTAGCAAGCCTCTAGATTATATTTCTTTTTAATTTATAGGAAGGAGTGAGGAGCACATGTCTAGATTACCTATTTATAATCTTAGCTTTTCTGCTTTTCAAAGAATGAAGAAATAGTATTTAGTAACTCTCATTTTTTAAACCTAATTCTAAGAAAAAAAAACTTTGTCAACAAGGAAAATTGATATCTATGACTCAAATATAATGTTCTGTAAGTGCAGTCTTGATTGTGGTTAAGAAACATAGAATGAAACATTTTTATTTTATTCCCAACCCCTAAACTTCAAGCAAGGGAAGAGAGCAGACAGGAAACACAGTGGGGGAAAGGCATATTTGGGTGAATTGTGGCTTTTAACACCAGTACATAACCCATTTTTTTTTTTTTAAAGAAATCTTATTTAAGTCAGACAACCTGACTGAACAGGAGAACACAAAACATTCCCATGGAACATTTGTACTACATAAAAGTCTGTAAAGTGTCAGATTTAAAGTAATGAGAGAGGAGGCAGTTAGAGGCTGGTTAGGCAGATAGAGAAGGAAGGTCTCAGAAGGTAAACGTTCCCAGGGACACCTGCAGGAGAGCACCTACACTCCCTCTGCAGCTCACAGGAAGAAATGTGCTTAAGAACTTTCCCTTATGCCAGGTTGTTGCTCAGGTGGGACTGTCCCAACTTAAGCCCAGGCAGAATAAATCAACCTAAATGTCCTTAACTTGATCCAACTCATTATAACGTTATTAACATGACATTAATATTGTGGTTTTTAGCACCCCACATCCCTGCCTCCCTGCCATGGGTTTGCCAAGGCATTCATGGGTCATAAGCAAGATGGTGTTACTCTGGCCAACCCCAAGCATGTGCAGGTGCAACACTCTTCTCCCATTTTGGGCAGAACCCATGGAAGACTTCCTTGCTCTTGCCACATGAAAGAACTAGAACTCAGCCCCATTTCTGACAACCTGCTTTCACGTCCCTTCTCTTTGCTAAGAGCTCTCCTTTTGCTTAATAAATCCTACTCTACTCATTCTTCAGTGTCTGTGCATCTTATTGATCTTGGTCATGGGACAAGAACTCAGACCTAGCTGAACTAGGAACTAAGCAGACTGTGACAGTAATTCATAGTCTCATCCAAATGCCATGGAGTTTTTATTTTTATTTTTTTTCCTAAGAAGGCAAAAGTAGCTAATATCACTGATAATAGGGAGCAATATTATGGCCTTTCAGCTACCTTCCATATGTAGCAAAATTCCAGGGCTAGCTAGAGTCAGAAGAGCACAAGCATCTTTGCAAGCATCTTCCAATATATAAAACATTAACATCAGCCTTATTTCTTAAGAAAATAATACAATGGGAATGGTCCTAGAAAATAATAGCAGAGAGACAAAAGGGTGATATAGAGGCAAATATGAACACAGAGATGACAGAAATAAGGAATAAAGTGAAGCAGAAAATTAATGAATATCCATTTAAGGGTGTGAACAGTAAATAACTGTTATCAACTAGAAAAAAAGAACAAATGTTTTTTGGTTTGGTATAAAGAAGAAATTTCAAAAATTCAGAATATGAAGAAAACATATAGATAAATCAAGAGACGATGGGATGAAGAAGGTAAGAAGGACATAGAAGAGAGAAACAAGGAGAGAAAGAGATGAGAAAAAAGACAGGGAAAGAGAGAGGGAGGCAGGAGGACAGAGAAAGGTAGAAGTAGAGAACAATGATGCAATAAATCAGAATTGTTCACCATATTTTAGGCAACATCAATGAAAAGTACCCATAATTAGAAATAGCAGGGTACATATAATTGCAAGATAAAAAAATAACAAGATAGTAGCCTATAATTCTGACATGATGAAAATAGTTTACACCTCCGTTATGCTTTCTGGAGTGGAAAAGAGTTAAAGGTACAGTTAGCTCTCTGGGAAATGTTATTTTCTGCAGGGACATATTATCAATGAGACAGGATTTTCCATCGGGATGAAAACTACTCTTTAAGAAATTAATCAAAATCCAGAACTCAAGTAGGAAATTTCACAGTAGTAAAGAAGTTAAACTGTAATGCCTGTTATGATTATGATTTAAAAATAAAATACAGAAATAAAAATAATTTCGGGAATGTAAGCGTAGGTTTAAATTGTATAATATTGGCTGAGTGCTGTGGCTCATGCTTGTAATCCTAAAATTTTGGGAGGCAAAGGCAGGAGACTGGGCTCAGGAATTTGAGACGAATCTCGGCAACAGAGTGAGATCTTTTCTCTACTAAAAATAAGCAAAATTAGTTGGACGTGATGGTGGATGCCTATAATTCCAGCTACTTGGGAAGCTGAGGTGAGAGGATTGTTTGAGCTTGGAAAGTTGATGCTGCAGTGAGCCAAGACCATGCCACCACACTCCGGCATGGTAACAAGACAATATCCCGTCTCAAAAATAAATACATAAATAAATAACTGTATAATATTAAACATATTTTATTTAGAGTAGATATACACCTTTTACATTTCAAAGAGTGGGGTTGGAAAGACTGAAGATTATTTTTGAACTAAAATTGAATTTTTTCTTCCTTTAAAAATAGAAAAATAAAAGTAATTAGTTTTTTTTAAAATTTCTTGGCACTTGTAGACAATTTACACTTCAGTAAAAATTTTATTAAACTGAAACAATCAAAAAGAATGAACAGGATTCAAGAAGAACAAATAACTACAATAGAGAAAAGTAAATAAATATATAAGCCGTTAAGGAATTAGACAATAGCAAATACTAGCAACGAAGTACACCATATCAAGTATAACAGTGAGTTTAAATGGGCTAAGTTCCCGCAATAGAAGACATAAATTCTAAAATGTTTAGAAAATCTGTCAGTAAAAAATAGAACTCGAGTGGTAGGATAGTCAATAAATAAAATAATAAAGAAATTAGATGTAAACATATTTTTAAGTCAAAACAGAATTGAATTAGAAAACGTTTCATAGAGAATGCAGTACGTTTATAAAGGGAAACATGCGATAAAGATCATGAAATAAGAGCTCTGCATTAAAAATCCGTAAAATGCCTGCATTTATTTATTTAACCTTTTTTAAAAAGTAGATCTCTTGGAGTAGATTTTTATTGAGATATGTTCTTTTTTAGTTTCCAGTAACTAAAATTCATTTTAATAGATGCTGTAGTTTGGATGTTTGTCCCCTCCAAATCTCATGTTGAAATCTGATCCCCAGTGTTGGAGGTGAGGCCTGGTGGGAGGTGTTTGGGTTATGGAGAAAGATCCCTCATGAATGACTTGGTGCCCTCCCCATGGCAATAGGTCAGTTTTCACACTTTCAGTTAACGGGAAAGCTGCTTGTTTAAAAGAGACTAGCATCTCTCTTGCTTCCTTCGCTCTTGCTCCCTCTCTTGCCATGTGACACGCCTGCATCTTTTCATTTTCTAGCATGAGTGAAAGGTTCCTGCGGTACTGGCCAGGAACAGATGCTGGTGCCATGCTTCTTGTACAATCCGCAGAACTGTGAGCTAAATAAATAAATCTCTTTTCTTTACAAATTACTCAGTCTCAAGTATTCCTTTCTAGCAATACAAAATGGTCTAATGTAATAGATTAACATTTTTAAAATAACCAGATCATAATTTTTAAAAATTAGCTTAACATTCAGGAAGTGTTTATCCTTCCTAGAACTGTTCACTCTCAGTTCTCTGTTGTTATTTCTCACCATCTAGCAGAGTTTTCTTCCACAGTTTTACTGAGGGATGTTTAAATCTTTTCTTGGGTATACCCTTCCTACATTGCAATAATGAGCCCCGTGTATCCTTAATTACAGAGAAGACTCTGTTTTGTATTCATTTGTTTTACACTAATTTTTTTTTCTTCCAATCTCATTTCCAGAGAGAAGCAAAAGTTCAATTCAGGAAATTTTATGGCTATGTCATTATGTCAGTGTAAAGATTATTCTGCAAACATGCAAACAAACTAACAAAAAGACTTAGTACTCAATAGGGCATTGAAATTCTCCTTTACAGCACAGCAGCCAGTGACACAAATTGAGTTTCATTCCATGGAACTGCAAAGTAGCTATTTCCAAAAAGCTGAATTTCAGCACTAAAAGATGGGGTTGTCAAAGTAGTTACAATAGGGGACCCTCTTGGTGCTTTGCTCCTACATCATTAGGTATGAAGAGTCTTCACTCAACTGGAATTTGTTTCAAATACACAATCTGAAGTCACATAATTATATACAGCTTAAGACACATCTGAGATTTATCGAAAGTACAAGAGGAGATGATAGGTCTCTAAGAAACATGAGGCCCTCGGAAGAAGTCTTTATAATTAGAGATGGATCTGATATTATGATGATTTATTAATTTCGTCGACAGAGTGTATTACTCTAGCTTGCATGGTATGTCACGGAGTTTGTTGGGTTTATTTCTCTAGTGCTGCATATGAAAACATACCCTGTAAGAAATATTTTTTCTTTGAAAGAAAAGCTATTAATTCACACTGAAACTTCTGGATAAATGCATAGTAGAAAAATAATGGGAAAACAAATATGTGAAAAGGAAAGAGTAGCCTAGTAGAATAATGGAAGCCATTGGGGGGTGGATTTTTAACAATTACCATGCAAGAGGAAAATGTTAAAAGATGGTTTCTGATCTCTACACTTTGTTGACAGAACATAAACAGAGAGTCTGTAGAGAGAACCAATTAATTTCCTTTTCTCTAATGATACAGACCTGCTTGGGAAATAGGGCACGAGGATTGGTACAGCATATTTCAATTGTTGTTACCTTCAGATGAATTCTCACCAGACGCATGCCATGTCTGGACGGGGGGAGAGGACAAAGACGACTAAGACGGCGCATTTCCGGGTTCTTCATCACCAACTTACCCGCGCGCGGGAAAATGCAGCCCACGCCCGGGAACAATACAGACCAACTGCGCAGGCGCAGCATGGCATAAGCGGAAACTTACCTGGCCGCACCTACGGAATGCCCCCGACACGCCCATGTCCCGTCTATTGCCCTCCCACTCCCAAGCCGTAGACAGAAAAGCCGCTCCTGGCAGGCGCGCGGCGCGAACTTCCTCGGCCTCTCCTCGTATGCGGACCTAGGAACCTCGCCGGAGAACGCGGGAGCGACTTCCTCGGCCTCCACCACCGGAGACCAGTGAACTTGGCCCTTTCTTCCTTCACATTGGCTAGCTAATAAAGTTTCTTTTTACCTCGCCTACTTGTCTTTTCTCTGGTGCCTGCTCTGGTGATCGCATAAAACAAATCATGCCAGATTCTGGTTTAGCAATTGACACACATAAATTAGCCCTGTAGTATCCATTAAAACTAAAATTCTAATATAATAATATAAGGAAGTGTCTAAAACAGGGGTTCCCATAATTCCTTGGTTTATGGTGCACGTAATTTTTCAAAATTATTCCTAAGCTAAAATAAATTACCAGCAATTCTTTTTATTAAGTCGTTAAGCACAAAAAGTTAATAGTAGAAGTCGTGGATATCCAAAGGTACTGTTGTGTTTCCCTAGAAAATTAAAAATATCCCATTGTGCCTTTTGAATACATTGCTGCACACAGGATGGCAGTTCGGGAACCACAAGACTAAAGTTATTTTGCTTGTGAATCTTCATTACAATTGGTTTAAAAATAAATCAGGCTTAGAAATATGCAGCACACCAACATGGCACATGTATACATATGTGACAAACCTGCACATTGTGCACATGTACCCTAGAACTTAAAGTATAATAAAAAAAGAAATATGTTAAATCAACTTTTACTATAATTATATTTGTATAGTAGGTTGTAAAAGTTGCATGGTTTTTTGTTTTTGTTTGTTTGGTTAAAAAAAACGACTACAAACAGAAGCAGGGCAAAGAGCTGGAGATAATTTTCACTTCCCTTTACTTTTTAGAGGTATTATCATTTATTCAAATGTGCCTTGCCAAGTAATTTTTATATACTTCATATAATAAAAATATTCCTATCCCATAGGCATGTTTTTCCGTATCCTTCCTGCCTGGTCATGTAGAACTCAAATGAACTTTCTTTATTTTGAGCTTTATCAAAGAAAGGGACATGTAAGAAATACACAGCATGAAAAAAATTATTTTTACTACAGAATAATAACTAAATGTTGGTGATATAGGTAATGGGAAATGAAATACATATGGTGCAGTTGGAATTGCAAAGCATTTGCTCTAAATATATGTAACCTTCAACTTAGGTACAACCTCAATGACAATATTTTATTCATTTAAAAATTTGCACAGTGGATCACACCTGTAGTCCCAGCTCTTTGGGAGGCTGAGGCCTCAGTTGGATTACCTGAGGTCAAGAGTTTGAGACCAACCAATATGGTGAAATGCCATCTCCACTAAAAATACAAAAATTAGCTGAGTGTGGTGGTACACACCTGTAATCTCAGCTACTCAGGAGGCTAAGGTAGAATTGCTTGAACACGGGAGGCAGAGGTTGCAGTGAGCTGAGATCGTGCCACTGCACTCCAGCCTGGAAGGCAAAGTGAGACTCCATCTCAACAATAATAATAATAATTCAAACTTAACTGTGATCTATGCCAATGTTTGTCAACATCATAACACACAACGAAAGCAGGTAGGTTGTTCCATATTCTAATGTCATCATTGCCAAAGCAATGCTAATGTTTGTGTCTGTAGGTACTGCACATATTTATCACGATGACCAAGTGTTACAAAGCACTAGAGAGGGAGAGCATGGGTGAATACAGATATGTTCGCATGCTAGCAAGAATATTGTTGAAAGCTACTGAACTTTAAAGATTTGAAATAATAAATGAGTGTCACGGAAGACATTGAGATATACAGATGACTAGAGAAATCAAGGTATAGATAAATGGACTGTTGTAGAATATATTCTATTTTGCATGGTAATGTAGATAAAGAAATGTCGGTAGGTAGATTTGTGTGAGAGTGTTTTGTCAATTCCTAATCCTGCCCCTTTTCTAGGTGTGTGATCTCGGACAATTATTCAAGTTACCTGTATCTCAATTACTTCATTTTTATTATCATCATGGGAACAATAATATACTTAAATTATAGGAATATTACAAGTATTATAGTAGTAAATAGATGTAAAGAATGTAAATTTGTGTCTATTAACTAGTAACTGCTGTATAAGCCTTAGCAATTACCATTATTGTTTTAATGTTACTGTTTATTATTAAAAAATCAAAAGTACCACATATAAAATGCCAAAGTGATAGAAGTAAATATATGCATTTACTGTAATTATAAAAAGTAAATCAAAAATAATTTTATTCAATTATAGTTACTGTATTTTCATTCTAAAACATCTCCTGTATGTTAGTTGCATCTTGACAATGTATGTGCTCACAGTATGTTGTTTGGCCACAAGTGATTTTTTTGCCTTAATGAAAGGAACGTTGAATGTTAGTTCTTAGTGTTTAATTCATTGAAAATCTATAGTAAATTAATTTCTAACATTTTCAATCACATTTCTGAAAGTTTGTACTTGCTTTTCAAAATAAGTAATATAAGAGACTATGAAATGATCAGAATATGAATAATTGATTAAATTCTTTTGATAAGCAGTAAAATTTTGGTAAACAGAATAATCAGAAAATAAAGCTTTCTGATATTAGTAATATTGGCTGACTTTTTAAAATATCTACTTTGTGCTAGAAACTCTGTTTTCTGTGTATCAACTCAGTTTATTTTATTGATACATAATATTTCACATATTTATGGTGTACATGTGAGTGTCTGTTACATCCATAGAATGCGTAATGATCAAGTCAAGGTATATGGGGTATCCAGCACCTTGAGTATTAAGCATCACTATATGTTGGGACCATTTTAACTTTTCTCTTGAAGATACTGTGAAATATACAATACGTTGTTGCTAACTATAGTCATCCTACTCTGCTATTGAATATTAGAACATTTTTCTTCCATGTAACTCTGTGTTTGTATCCATTAACCAAACTTTATTCATCCCACTCACATACCCTTACCGGCTTCTGGTATCTATCATTCTACTCTACACCTGTTTGCTAGCTCAGTCTTCACAGAATGCATGTAACTATTGGTATTGTCCCATTTACAGATGAGGAAAGAGATATTTAGACTTAGTGATAGGGTTGAGATTTGTATACAGATGGTGTAGAATTTTGGTTTTTATTCCCCTTAACCACCATCTTATAACAGAAAAATAATCACCATATTCAAATAAGCATTGTTGACTACAGATCAAAATGAAAGTCTGAAATGCAAAGTCTTTCTCTTTCTGCAGTACTATGTTGAACCTGACTTTGTCTTAGTAATGGTTAAGGTTTTACACTGAAAAGAGTTTACTTTCTCTAAATTGGTCCTTTCTAAATCAATGTAAAATATAGTTTTCTTATTCTGTCTTCTAACATTGTAGTAAGCTAGCTCAGTGTATAGATTTCAAAATATTCTTAATAAAATTGTTTTGGATAAATAATACAACAATTTTGGAAGAATATCGAAATTTTTTTTTTTTTTTTGAGACGGAGTCACACTCTGGCACCCAGGCTGGAGTGCAGGGGCACGATCTCAGTTCACTGCAAGCTCCACCTCCTGGGTTCACGCCATTCTCCTGCCTCAGCCTCCAGAGTAGCTGGGACTACAGACGCCGCCACCACGCCCCGCTAATGTTTTTTTTTTTTTCTGTATTTTTAGTAGAGGCAAGGTTTCATGAGAAGGAATCTACTTGCAACAAACTGCATGTTTAAAGTGACAAATTTGATATCTTTTGACAAATTTATATGCTCATAAACCATCACCACATTCATGGTAATGTGTATATCTATCATTTCCTCCCCAACTCTCCTGACTTCAAACCTATCACCTTGAAGTATGATGTTAGCCCTGGACTTGTGATATATAGCCTTTATTAAGTTGTGATACATTCCTTCTATAAACCTAGTTTGTTGAGCGTTTTTATTGAGAGAGGGTGTTAAATTGTGTCAATTTTTAGTCTGTATCTATCGAAATGATCATATGCTTTTTATCTTTCATATGTTGAACCATCCTTGCGTCCCAGAAATAAATCCCATTTGAGCATGGAGTAAGATCTTTCTAATGTACTCTTGAATTCAATTTGGTTGTATTTTGCTGGAATTTTCTACATCTATATTCAGCAGGATATTGTCCTGTAATTTTCTTTTCTTAGAGCATCTGTGTCAGGCATTGGTATCAGGTTATTGCTGGTCTCATAAAATAAATTTGGAAATGTTCTCTCCAGTTCAATATTTTTTGAAAAAGTTAGAGAAGAATTGACCTTAATCCCTCTTTTAATATTTAGTAGAATTCACCAGTGAAGCCATCTGGTCCTACATTGTTGGGAGATATTTGATTTGATTCAATCTCCTAACTTATTATTTGTCTGTTGAGACTTTCTGTATCTTCATAAGTCAGTTTTGATAAGTTGTATGTTTCTAGGAAGTTATTAATTTCTTCTAGGTTATGTACTTTGTTACTATATAATTGAAAATAGTATTTCTGTAGCATCAGTTATAATTTATTATCTTTCATTTATAGCTTTATTATTTGAGTATTCTCTCATTTTATTTGACTAGCTAAAGGTTTACCTATTTCGTTTATGCTTTTTTTTTTTTAAAGAAAAGAATCTTAGTTTCTTGGATCTATTGTTTTTCTAGTCTACTTATTTGATTTATTCTCTAATATTTTTTGTTTTCTTCATTCAGCTAACTTTGGGATTAGTTTCTTTTTACTTTTCTAGTTACTTGAGACATAAGGTTAGATTATTTATTAAAGATCTCTCTTTACGTAGGTATGTATTGCTATAAACTTCCTTCTGATTGATTTTGCTACATTTATAAATTTTGATATGTTAGTTTTCATTTTCATTTCTCTAATTTTCTTTTTCAGTTCCCTTTTGATTTCTTCTTTGACTCACTGGGAGTTTAGGACTGTTTGTTTAATTTTCGTGTACTTTTGAGTTTTCCAATTTTCCTCCTGTTATTGATTTATAGTTTCATACCATTGTGGTTGGAAAACATAACTGACATGATTTCAGTCTTCTTAAATGTAGACTTGCTTTGTGGCATAACATGTGAGGTATCATGAATAATGTTCTGTGTGTTCTTGAGAAGAATGCTTGTCTTGCTGCTGTTGCATGGAATGTTCTGTATATGTCAGGTCCATTTGGTCTATAGTGTTGTTTAAGTTTGATGTTTCCTTACTAATTTTCTATTTGGATATTTTATCCATTGATGAAAGTGAAATACTGCAGTCTTCTGCTATTATTGTATTTGTGCTTATAGATTCTATTTTTCAAGACCTTTATTAAGTGTATATTTTTCAAATATTTTCTCTAAGTGTGTGGCTGGTCTTTTCCTTTTCTCAATAATATCTTTCAAAGGACAAAATTTAAAAATTTTGATTAAGTTTAATGAATACATTTGTTTATTTCTGAATCATGCTTGTGATGTTATATCTAAGAAATATTTGTCTAACCAAGTTTGCAAAAGAATTCTTGTATGGTTTATGTAGAATTTTAAAATTTCAGTTTTTAACTTTTGGTGCCTTATACATTTTGAGTGAATTCTGTCTGTGGTATGAGATATGTATAAAAATACTTTTATTTTTGCCAGTAGAAATTCAATAGTTTCAGAAACATCTGTTAAAAACTCTGTCTTTTCCTCACTGATGTGCTTTTATACTTTTGTTAAAAAAATCAGCTGTCAATATATGGTAATTCTGATCTCAAAGATGAATTAAGGAGTATTTCCACCTCTTCAATTTACTGGAAAGTTTGAGTAGAATAAGTTTAATTTTTTCTTAAATATTTGGTAGAATATAACTTGGATTCCATCTACCACTAGGGTTTTCTTTGTGAGGAAGTTTGCAACTATGAATTCAATGCCCTCAACAGTCAAAAATCTGTTGTTGATTTCCCTTTCGTAGTTTCTTACTTACCTCCCTCCATTTTAAAGGAATATTATACACACACCCAAGTTTGCTCACATACTCTATATTTGGATCTATATATGTATTTATTTATAAATTAACCTTAAGACAGGCATAGTGGTGTGTGCCTGTAGTCCCAACTACTTGGGAAGCGGGGGCAGGAGGATCCCTTGAGCTCAAGAATTCGAGACCAATGAGAGCAGCAGTAAGCGCTCAAGCAGTTAGGTGCAGATGCCTGGTGAAACCCATTTTCAACCCTGAAAGCCAAGCTACAAGTCAAATCCATGGACGAGATTGAGAACCTCTCTTCCTGTTCAGCATCCTTTCTTCTGATTAATCCTTGACCTTTGACTGTTTTACATATACCTACTATTCCCTAATTGGTTTTTTATACTACCCTGCCCACCTTTGACTGGCTTCTTTGTTTTAGCTTTTCTGCATACTCACAAACCAGTCACTATGCACTCCCGCATTCTGAGCCCATAAAAGTCCTGAGCCTTGCCACATAGGGGGAGAAACCACCCAACGGTGGAGAACCACCCTCGCATCGCCTCTCCACTGAGAAACTGTTCTGTCACTTAATAAAATTCTTCTCCACCCTTCTCCCACTTCAGTTGTCAGTGCAACCTCATTCTTCTGGGATGTGAGATAAGAATCTAGGACCCGGTGAGCAGTATGGTCCAAAGCAGCTGTAAGCTCTAATGTTATAAGGTCTAAAGTGATTAATCCACTCCAGCATTCCAATCTCCCTATCTCCCTAAGCCTTTGAATCCCTTCTACATTAAAAGATCAGGCGTTTCCAGTTCGCTCACAGTGAACCTTCTTTTGATCCATATTTCGGCTAACCAAGCAAATAAACGACAAGAACATTTTTTAACTCCCCGAGCTGCAACACTAAATGCAGGATCCCTATTTAGTGGGCACATATCAATAAATTCAGCCTGGTCCAACTTTATGTTCCTTCCACTGTTATCTCACACCCTTAATATCCATTCCCATGCTTGTTCTCCAGATTTCTGCTTATATAAATTAGAAAACTCAAGCAGTTCTTCTGGAGTGTAGTGCACCTCCTCATGGGTCACATTCTGAATCTCACCTCTGGGGGCCTGCCGAAACTTTTGTTATAAGTCTAGAAGCAAACAGGGATGTTGGGGGTAGGTCCTGGGGAGAATCAGCATTGTCTTGACTGACAACTGCCTCGGGGGAAGCCATCACTGTTTCCTCAGGTAGTGCATGGTTAATCTCCTCAGACAAAGGTGGAAAGGCTGAAGGCAGCGTGGGTCAGGGAGTGGATGCTGCTACCACTGGAGGTGGAGAGGCTGTTTCTTCTGGCAAAAAAAGACTCTTAAGAGTTTATGGCCGGGCGCGGTGGCTCAAGCCTGTAATCCCAGCACTTTGGGAGGCCGAGACGGGCGGATCACGAGGTCAGGAGATCGAGACCATGCTGGCTAACACGGTGAAACCCCGTTTCTACTAAAAAATACAAAAAATTAGCCGGGCGAGGTGGCGGCGCCTGTAGTCCCAGCTACTGGGGAGGCTGAGGCAGGAGAATGGCGTGAACCCAGGAGGCGGAGCTTGCAGTGAGCTGAGATCCGGCCACTGCACTCCAGCCTGGGTGACAGAGTGAGACTCTGTCTCAAAAAAAAAAAAAAAAGATAAGCTCAGTATCCGTAGCTTCATCAGGGTCCTCTCATATGTCCTTATTCCAAATTGCACGGTCCGATTCTTTTCCAATCAATACCCTTACTTTAACAGTAAACACTTGGTGAGACTGAATGTGTACCTTTCGTTGCAGGTCAGCCACTTGCATGAGAAGAGCTTGTGCCTCATTTTCTGCAATTTCAGCCTTTGTCTACAGGAGATAAGACTCTTACTTGGCAATCTTGAAAGACTTAAGGCTCAGTATGTGCTTCTGCAGCCAGGAGTTAGAATCCCTGAGTTCATCCTTTTTCTTTTATCACTTTGTCCAGCAAACTTAGAAGCAACTAAACAACTTCATTATATTCCTTGGTACTCCACATATGGACAAAAGTAATATGTATAGAGTCACTAAACTCCTTGCTTCTAATTAGCAGTGAATCAGGAATGCCAAATACATTTATTTTGCATAACTCTCTAAATAGTTCATGCCATGAACTATTAGTGTTCTCCATACTCTTAGAAGTAGAGTCCTTAGCATTTGGGGGGCTAATCATGTTAAACACCAAACTCCAGAAAACTACAACCCACTAAAGAAATCCATCCTTAAAATTATGTTCTTCTAGAACCACTAATACCAAAATCTGCATTAGTCAAGGTCCTCTAGAGGGACAAGACTAATAAGATAGATGTATATGTAAAAGGGAGTTTATTAAGGAGTCTTCACTCACATGATCATAAGGTGAAGTCCCACCATAGGCTGTCTTCAAGCTGAAGAGCAAAGAAGTCAGTCCAAGTCACAAAACTTCAAAAGTAGGGAAGCCGGAAGTACAGCCTTCAGTCTGTGGCTGATGTCCCAAGAGCCCCAGGTAAATCACTAGTGTTAAGTCTGAGAGTCTAGAAGCTGAAGAACTTGGAGTCTGGTGTTCAGGGGTAGGAAGCATTCGGCACAGGAGAAAGATGAAGGCCAGAAGAGTCAGCAAGTCTGCCCTTCCACCTTCCTACCATTCTGGAAGCTGATTAGATGGTGCCCAACCAGATTGAGGGTGGGTCTGCCTCTCCCAGTCCACTGACTCAAATGTTAATCTCTTTTGCTAACACCCTTACAGACACACCCAGGAACAGTACTTTGCATCCTTCAATCCAATCAAGTTGACACTCAATATTAACCATCACAGAACCCAAGAATTAAAAGTGAATAGATCCCTCTCAAAATCTGTTTTTGTCTTCCAGCTGTGCCTTCTTGCTAAACCATAGAAACTGCATTTTTTTCATAGCCATACTTCTTGAAAGGCTCCACCCTGAGGCCAGTAATCAATTAGGAGACTGGCAAATGAAAAATCTTACAACTATTGGATCTTTTTCTGTCTGTGTAATTATATATGTGTAGTTTGTATCATGTTCATAGTTTTTAAAAGCTCCAATTAATTGGCTTAAAGAAAAAATAAGCACTTAGATCAAACATTTTTAAAGGAAAAATAAAAGCTGTAATGCCTTTTAGTTCATGTGACTTTAACCTTTGAGAAATAAAAGCAGCTTTAAAGGTTATTGGCAAAACAAAAATGTCTTCAAAATGTAAACATGTGGTCTAAATTACATGGTCAGATATTGGATCTGCTAAGTGTTTCAAGGTTATAAGTTGCTTCTTTGGCTTTTGAAAAATGTTGGACTTGCCTGCTTTACAGTTTGATAAGGCATGGAGTCATGTGGAGTTAACCATGCCCCTAACTATGCTGGAAAGAGTCAGACCCTATCTGCACCTAGTACATAATTAAAATAACTTGGCAAGTTTTACACCAAAATTAAAAATTACTAAGAATTACCATTATAATGTTATTGAGACCACTGAAGATAGATTTACATGCAAGGTGTGTAAGGAAAGTAGAATGTGTTTTTAGTAAAAGATTATAAGAAGGCATGGGAATGTAAATTTTTGCCTCACTTAGAGGGTTAAAGGATTGTTTCAAATTAGATAGAGCAAAAGGTTTGAATAGGTTGTGGACTGTTTGTAAAAATCTTGTAAAATAAATTCTTTGTATGAACATATTGACTAAACTCAAAATGGTATTATTTGGTTTTTCTGTAAATTGACCATTGGAATCAAAGCACAACAAGGTTTTCTTAAGACACTGATCTACTCTTTAACAAAAATTTGTAAAGGGTTATAAAAGGTTTATAAGAATCTCCCCTCATGGTCAAACTAGTTAAGCATAATATTAAGCTTTAAACCTTTAACATATTTGGTGGGATTCCAAAAATCAAATTTTAGCTTCAAATTTGTCTTTTCTAGTCCCTAACTTTTGGACACTATAGAGAGCTCCTGGAGCATCCAAAAGAGAAGTAAACAGGATTATTTGATGTGTTTAGTTACATGAGATTTCTAAAACTGTAATGTCTGAGTGCATCCTATCATTCATAATTAAGGTTATTATGTTAAGTTATTGTAAACCACAGAAATAACCAAATTTCTTTGTTAGTCATGTTTTTGACTGTGACTACCTGAAGACAATTTTGTCATTCACAGACAATGCTTGTCTTGTTTTAATCCTCTTCAAAAGGTGGTTTATAATCAGCTATAAGACCTTGACGGGTGCTCTCAAATGCAGGTTTCTTATTGGAGATTATGACATTCGAATAGAGGAAAAACATTTAGGACTGATGGAGAACTGAAATGTTCATAAATATCAAGCAGAGCTAGAGTTAACTAAATGCACTAAATAAACAGAAGACTAAAGTAATCTTTTTAACATTTTGCTTGAAACACTTTGTTTTTCAGAGTCATGGAAACTTTCATTTTGAGCTATTTACAGCTATTAAGAATTGAATAAGGCATACTCTTGTGAACAAAATTTGGAGCATATTTGTTTCTCTCCGTCTGATTTCCCCAGAACGGGGAAACTATTTGTGAGTATTCTTAACTTATGACAATATAATTATTTGCATAAGAGCAATAAGAATCCATTTTCTTTTGCAACAGGACACAACTGGAGAAGCTGGTTGTTTTACTATGACTTTGACTGGAATAATGTCCTTCCCTATAAGGAATCAAGCAGAGTCAGTAAAAGCCCCTTGGGAAAACTGACCTCATACCTTGTTTACACAGTTCCTGTACAGGGTTCTTAACCTGTGGGAAGTAAAGAATGTAATTTTTTACAGGTCCAGGAGCCCCAAGTTATCTTGTGACCTCAAGAAGAGAGGAATTTACCCAGTTCGTAGGTATTTGAGACTAAAACCCATGGCTGGGCTCAGCTTTAAAAATTCTTACCTGAGGTTCCTTATGGACCAGACTTCCATCTGAGCCAATTTAAAAAGCCTATGTGAAAATATTTGTTCTTGCTGCACTTTATGCAAATAATCAGGCCAAATGTAAGACTAAAGTTTATTTTGCAAACAAATCAGTTCTATTATGATTTGTTTTTAGGAAAAATAAGAACTGGAAAGGGAAAATTATGTTTCAAAACTGATCATACACTTGTCATTAAATTCTAGTATCATTAATTGTCTTTAAGTTCTTGTCTGCATTTTAGACTAACCCTGCTTATCCCTATGAACCAACCAGTGATCTCTGGCTGCAGCTCAGATGAAACAAAATGGATCAATAATGGAAAATAAGACCAATGGAGATAACCAAGCCAAGACCTATGCACCCAAGTCTTAGCAGGTATAATCACAGCCTCCAGTTATCTGGGCATGTTGGCAGCCTTGGGATTTTTAAACTGTCCTTCCCCATTGTTTCGTTTTGATCCATGTCTTCTAATAACCCAGTTTGTCTCTTCTCACGTTTAGGCCATCAAACTCCAAAATGGTCAAGCAAATGGGAGCCTCAGACAATGGCTGTCTTTTAACAGGGACCCTTAGACAGGCCTCCAAGGGAGATATGACTGCTGTCTTCCTAAAACAGTGCCCCCTGTCAGCAGGAAGCAGTGAAGATCAGTCATCATCCCCATCCTAATGGCAGTTAGATGTACTTCTTCAGAGGGGAAAATTGATAGTGGCAGGAAACAAATATTTAGGCAGATAGGGGAAAGTCCCTGGTGAAACCCCACCTTCAAGCCAAAGACAGTTTAAAGCCTGAAAGCCAAGCCAGAAGTTAAATCAGTGGACCAGATTAGGAGCTTCACTTCCCGTTTGGCACACTTTCCTCTGATTGATCCTCACCCTTCACCTATTTTCATATACCTAATCTTCCCTAATTGATTTTTGTACTCTGTCATGCCCACCTTTGAGTAGTGTCTTTGTTTTAACTTTTTTGCATACTCACAAACCAATCAGCATGCACTCCCCAATTCTCAGCCCATAAAAGCCCCGGACCCAGCCACACTGGGGGAAAAACCACCTGACATCAGATGGGGGATCACCCTCGCATCCTCTCTCCACTGACAGCTGTTCTGTCACTCAGTAAAGTTTGTCCCTGTCTTCCTCACCCTTCATTCTTCTTGGATGTGGGACAAGAACCTGGGACCCCCTGAACAGCAGGGGCAAAAAGAGGTATATGCTATAGCCCTCCCATCCTTTGCCAGTGCCAGGTGGCATCCCCATGAGACGGGAAACAGCAGCAGGACCAGGCCAGTCTGGGAGCTGCAGGCTGGAGCAGGGCAATGAGAAAAAAGAAGCTGAGTCCCTGCTGGCCACATGTTTCCGGCTGTCAAAGCAGGACTGAGAAAAATCCTGCTTCACCAACATAGTGAAACTCCATCTCAAAAAATTAAAAATTAAAAAATAATTAATCTCAAGTATTCCATTTTCTTTTAAAGTTCTCTTCCATGTTATCATAATAAAGTCAATGAAAGTGAGGACCTATTTTTTTTATTTCCCTGAAATCTGAAAACTATTTAAATTTGTTTCTAAGGACAGTACTTATTACCTAAAATTATTTATAACATGAGGCAAGATACTAGATACTAGGCTAGGGATCAGGATTCTTTGTTACAATTCTCATGGGTATTGACTAGATCACTACCATGTGACTGTGAACTGTCCAGTCAGTCTCCCTAGGCATGATTTTTCCAGAAGGTGAAGCTATGTATTTGGCTTAATGATATCTGGACTCTTTCCTTACTCAAGCTTTCTACAGTATCCTGATTGTTTGATGGAAAGCATCTATTATTTTACTTAAATATATATGCCTACTAAAGTGTGTAGACATATTACATACAAGAGAAAAAAGACTTTGATTATATAATTATGACTGCACAGGGGAAAATAACTCCACTTTGAAAAAGATATTCTCTTCATATAGGAAGTTAAGTTTAACCAGTGCCTGACAATGTACTTTAGTGTGCTTAACTGGATCTTTAGCGGAATATAAGAAATTTTTCTCTATTCAATTTATACTGCAGGAAAATGAGTGTAAAATGCAGATATAATGTTGATAGGTATTGTAAAGTTTTTTTACCTGGAATTTTTTTTCCTCAGATGTTTTACTGCACCAATATTGGAAGCTAGAAAACATAGAATGCTTAACTAAAAAACTCACATGTAAATGTCTAGGTAACTAGTCCACAAACATGTACAATATATGTGCCCTTTTAATATTTTACATCAGTCCCAAGAGGCAATAAGGCTGTGACTGTGTTAGCATAAACTTAGGACACGAAGCTCTTACCAAGTTTTAAAATAAAATAACTACATGGTTCTTTTACTAACAGAGAAGTAATCTTACTCAATTTTTTCAACACACACTCAACAGACGGATCACATATATATTCCCCATATGTTTGTAGTTATCCATATTTTAAGAGTTATGCATTTGAAATCATGTGGTAGAGCTTAGCTCATGCCTCTGTGTAATTTTCCCTTTGGTCAGGTATCCAGTTTGATTCTAAATGTTTCAGGAAGATAGAGAAAGGGCAAATAGTGAAGTTATATATATATATGTGTGTGTGTGTCTGTGTGTGTGCATGTGTGTATAAGTTATGCGTGTGTATGTATATATAAATTATACACACATGTATATACTTGTGGGTATATATAGATACACGCGTGCACACACACACACACACACATATATATATTCATTGTATTAAATGAAATATTTTATCTCTGGTAATCAAGTTAGTTCAATCATTTGTACTACAAATAAAACATTCAGATCTTAGGGAACATTATCTAGTCCCTGGTTGGTACTTCATAAATAAAAATGATTTAGAGTCAGGTGACCTATTAGTGAATAACTATTTAATTCTGTAACCCTCCATAATTTATTTAATCATGATTTACTTCAGTTTCTTCAATGAAAAAACTAGTAATTCATTTTAAGAGGCTTGTTGAATGTGTTGAATGTGTTGAAGCATAAATGCAAGACACTAATATACGCCCTTCTCTTGCTTTCTACATTCTTACATACTCAAACATTCAATATCTATCTGTAATCCATTCTTTTAGATTTGATTGAGGATCTTGTTGGAAACATGGTCACTATTTCACAGTAAAATGGGATAAAATCAGGAGAACTTTGGGAGAGCTTTGGGAGCTCCTGGAAGATGACCTATCTCTCCTTAGTGCTAATGTCATCCTCTAAGACACAGCCCACCTTTGTGCTGAGCAAAAATTTCAACACTTGTATACTAATATTTATATATTATTTAAAATACCTAGAGACAATTCCAAAAGTTTCAACTCTGAAAATTTATTCAGATGTCTATCCTTTCCTGAATCACTAAAGATTTTGCCAAGTTCATGACATTTTAACCAAGAAAAAAATTCTGCATAGAATTCTTTTCTTTTGAGATTAATTTTGAAATTCAGGATAAGCAAAGATTCATAGTTCAGTTGTGAAGTAATATTTGATAGCTATAAATGACACAGTTCTCTTCCCTTACAGACTTCAAAGCTTTTTTTAAGAGTAGCCTGTGAATCCTTAGAACATTTTTTTTCTGACAAGAAGCAAATATTATTATCCATATTTTCTCCCTGCGTAAAATATATATATGAAGCTGCCAGGTGCAGTGGCTCATGTCTGTAATCCCAGCACTTTGAGAGACCAGGGTGGGTGGATCACCTGAGGTCAGGAGTTCCAGACTAGCCTGGCCAACATGGGGAAACTCTGTCACTACTAAAAATACAAAAATTAGCCTGGTGGAGTGGCACACACCTGTAATCCCAGCTACTTGGGAGGCTGAGGCAGAAGAATCGCTTGAACCCAGGAGGCGAAGGTCACAGTGAGCTGAGATTGTGCCATTGCACTCCAGTCTGGGTGCCAGAGTGAGACTTCCTCTCCAAAAAAAAAAAAGAGGCTATTTTGAGAGCATTTCACAGCTAATAGAAATTGAGAATAAAATTAATGACTTATAATGTCTTCTTTTAAGTACTAAACTATGTTGCATTTCTCAGATTACACATCTAATATCAATAAAAATATTTCAGTACTTTTTGAAATTGTCGTAAAAAAATTCAAAATTTTATAAAATTCCATATTTATTGTCTTAGTGATTGATCTTTACAAAATTTTTCCCTGCTGTTTGTAACGCTCTTAGAAATGATTTTTAATGACATTTCAGAGATAGAAATAAATATAGATTGTTTCAAGGTGTTGTTGAATATATTAATAAATTGGTGGTAAGGATAGAAAAACTTGATTTCTTTATGTTATCTTAATGACTTTCTTTATTTGTTGCAGCTTTCAGCTTTATATTTTTTTACACTCACTTGAAGTAGATAAAAAGGTTAAGTATATTTTTTTCTTGGTAATGAAATATAATTATGTTTTTAACGTGCTTAGTAAAAGAGAAAATGTATATTGAGCAGTTTCTCACCAACTGACAGAACCCTAATTAGTGAGTAAAATTTGTTATTTATTATGGCTTTCTTTTGAGTTAACCTTTAAAAATAATTTTGTCTTACTTTAAATACTTTTGAAGAAATTATTAGATACCTATGGATAATATTATTTTATATTAATTTTCACTTGTATATATAGAACATATTTGTTTTGCTTAACTGCCCAATGTCAGATATTTTTTCTCTTTCAAATAACATGTTATTTTTGAATCTTGTTCTATGAAGAAATAACTTACCTCAAAATAATCTTAATAATGAAATATCATTGATTTACAGTGAGATAGTCAGTAATATATTAGATCTCAATGACCACTTAGAAAACATATTCTATTTAATGGTCCTGAATGCAAAAGTTATTAATCATGCAGCTATTCTCATTTTTAAAGCATGTCATATTTCCATTATTCATTTCTATGTTCCTTTTGTGTACCAATTAAGAGGATACTACAGATCTTCTCATTTCAAAGTTCAAAGGGCATCAAAATGCAGTCAGTTGCAGCCTTGAATTAATCATTGCTATTTTTAATGCATAAAGATCCTGTGTCAAATCCTATAACCTTGATCTTACAATCAGTGCCATATCATCTTTCATTAAAGTACCAGATGTTGTCAATTTGTAGTTTGCACATTTAAATAATATACTAATCTAAAATATGCCCTCGTTGAAATTATAAAGAAAACTGATTCCTTATCTGATCACTATTGAATGATAAAAAGGGACTGACAGGTTATTTTAAAGAACACGACAGCATTTTTAATCAGAATTGGTTATTATTATGATATTTCTAAATTTTGTAGTTAAAATAGTTGAGGTCCAACATTTACATTTTCACTAATTGTAGACATTTGGACAAAAGTAATTTCCTATAATGTAGTCCCCCAAATATGAAAATGACAAAAAATGGAGCATGTTGCAAGAAAAATGAAGTATTTTGCAAATTGACAAACTAAAGGCAAAGTGACAACACCCTTGCATAGTTAGTAACATCATTCCAGCATTTTAATGTCTGCCCAATTATTTTATTTTATGATGGATCTTTATGTTCATTAAGGCTGTAGTGGGGTGCAAGCCAGTAAGCAAGCCGTATATGCAATCAACATCTAGAAAAAGGATACCTTTGCGGCAAGTACTGGATATAATTACATAAAAGATGCTATTCTGAGCCAAGATGTGTCACTTCCTAACTTCGATATGGATTTTCCTTTTGAGTATCAGTAGTCTTCATTCTCACGTTAAGTTCAGGCTGAGTCATCTTGAAAAAGATTAAACATGGAAGTCCACCAAAGTTTCCATGCTGGTCTTTCCCAACCATGCATACACAATTATGTCCCTCCACTACCCCAACACACACACACACATACACACACACACAGTCACATAGATATATCTCTGTGTGTAACTCGATGGCTACCTGTGTCTGTGTCTATGTCTACCTATATATCTCTGTGTATACAAACATTTCGATGCCAATATAGACTCTTAAAACCTCAAAAGGAGTGTAGCTTGTTTGATGCATTTTGTTTACCTGTTTTCTTTTGCATGTCCAAGCAACTGAACAGGCTCAACTCTGTGAGGCCAAGTGGTTTGCAAAGAGATGTGGTACTCATTAGTTCACACAAATCATGATCCACAAATTCCTGTTACAAGATTGTTTTTTTGAAGCAGACTGGGACCCTGTGGTTGTCATAAACTTCCTGGGCTGGGACAGCTGACCAGAAGGGAATTGCTTTTGAGAACAGCCTCTTAGTTGACTGCACTGCAGAACTGCTTCAACATGCCAACTGTTCCCTCACAGGTTGCCCAAGCAGTTTCTACTGGCCTGAAAGGTATTTTTTGTCCATCCCCGAAAGCACAGTGAGGGAGAAACCCGGAAGAGCTGCATGGCATTGCTAACAAAGAGCAAACTTTCCAGTACAGCTGAATGATTTCAGTGACCCTCTCAACACTGTTTCCTATTTTGCTGTCAAGACACTCACTACATGGTGTAAAGTACTGTTGGGACATGACAGACTCATCATGTTCAATTTTCCTAAGAATTGAGAACCATAGGTGAGTGACAGATCTACTTTGTTTTATTAAACAATAATTTTATAAAATAGAAACCATGCCTTTCTCTTTTAACAGAAATAGGAATACACACACACACACACGTATATATATGTGTGTGTATATATATATATTCTTTTTATGCCAAAATGGTGCTAGGTGTGAGATTCTAAAGGGCATTCCCTTTTTGAGATGCTGGACTTGCTAATCTGTCAAAGCAAGTAACTAATGTGCTGCTCAGGCATCTGCAGAGTTTATTCTTCATTATGTGGAACACTGAGCAATTGCATTGGGAAGACTCAGAAATGCCAGGGTCATTACCATCTGGAAAAAGCACAGGAAAAGTGCCGACTGGCTATGATGCTGAAGAGTTGGATTACTGGAAAACTCAGTAATGGGCAGACCCTTATGCTTATATCCACTGGAAAAAGGGTCTGTCAATTCGAGCAAAATAATGGTGCAAGTTATGGGATGAGAAAATATGTTTTCCAATATTTATTGTGAAATTTTTATTTCATATTGAGAATTATTTTTAAATGTAGTATAATTTCAATCCTTTTCTCAGTAGCTCTCTCCCTGAAAATATTCCAGTTTCATTGTGTTATTTCATTCACTTTGTTTTTACTTGTTTATATAGAACTCTGATTTGCTGCTAAGTTGGTAAAAATAACCTATTGCTCTAAGTTCAATGGAAATATCCACATTCAAGAGGTATAGAATAATATGTACACAACTATTTAAAAGTAAATTTAAAAGCATTACTGTACATATTTTAAACAAGAAAAATACAACTAAAATAATTAATATAAACAGAAAAAATATCAGGAAAAGCTGAGCATATTTTTAATATGGTCCTAAAAGAATGCTCTTAAAATGAGTACAAAAAGCATATACAGATTAAATCTGTTACAAATCTCAAACTAAGCCTACTCATTAAACTAGACCTAGGCTCATAAAGATATTATCAAAAATTTGGATCAAAAATAGAGAAATTAGCTAGTATAAAGTAACATTTCAAAATTACAGAGTTGGTCAAAAATGAAAAATTCATAGTAATTTTCTTTGTTCATTTGGTAATTACTGTCCTATCTGTATTTATTCTTCTCATATATTTTTAGGACGGAGAGTTATTGCTACTGACTCTATATCTATTGCTATATTCATATCCAATGTTAAGGTTCAGTGCTTCTGAGATTTCGTATTTTTATTGATGCCTAATTAATTCACATATATAAGTACTAACATAGTTTTGCAATGCAGTTGTTTTATTGCTTGCTTGATTGAGAGAGAAAGAGAGAGAGATGGCTCAGATAATCACAGGCCTTGAAGTCCCTCTGCTCTAGACAATAAGGATAATATATTTGTATCTCCTTGACCTGATGTTTAAAATTCTATTTTTTTCATTTTTTATTGACTGTTAATGCTTATTAAGTTTATAATATGTGTGAATAGATTTCCATGGCACAGATTACCATATTTTATAGAAAAAAAAAATCTACTTTCTCTGTTAGAAGACCTGGAGTTGACAGTGATACTTTTGGTAGGAAGACAGAAAAATGATGCTTTGAAGAATTAACCCTTATTTGTCATGTATTAATGCTAGTATCACGGATGATCAACACATGCCATGGCTTTGAATAATAAATTAAACATAAAAAATGATTACTTGCACTGATACAATTATATATGAATTTTTCCAGCCAAAGATCAATATGTAGTTGAGGTATGAGTAGTATACCATCACTTCATGCATCAAACACACACAGACTCTCCGCACAAAAAAATTGTTAGTGACATTTGTCTTTGCCTTGAAGGAATCAATAATTAATTGGTTTCACAGCTTCATTAACCTCTTTTAGTACTTCAGGAAAGTACATGTAGTCTTTTGGAGGTTGATAAAGGAAA
Organism: Papio anubis; assembly: GCF_008728515.1. Classification (NCBI taxonomy): domain Eukaryota; kingdom Metazoa; phylum Chordata; class Mammalia; order Primates; family Cercopithecidae; genus Papio; species Papio anubis. The sequence continues at coordinate 10,502,796 of NC_044978.1, forward strand.
TCTGCATGGGTGAAACAAACAAGCAAACAGCAAGACCCTGAAGTAGAATTACAATCCAAGTGCAATCCCGTCCCCTTCTCTGCTTTATTTTGTTTCAGTGACTCTATGACCACGTAAAGTATTATACGGTTTATTTATTTATTTTGTTTATTGTCCCTCCTTTTAAACTAGAGTATGAGCTCCAGGAACGCGTTGTTTGTTTGTTTTGTTTGATATTATATCTCCAGAGCTTATATCAGTTCCTGGCACACAAGAGAAGCTTAATATCAATTTATTGAGTGTAGGAAGAAACAAAATGCTTCACATGTTTTTCTTTCTACCTAGATAACATAAGAAGTGCCATGACTCTAATCAACTAATACTATATGGTAATTAGGTCCATCAGTATTCAATTGTGTAAAACTGTCAGCTGTTGTTTGCAATATGAAGATGTGTAAACAGGGGATCCTTTCTCCAGAAACTGTAATATAGTTTATCCAGAAACCAGAGAATCACAAGATGGGAAATGACGTTGGTGAACCGTGGATTGCAGGGAATAAATGAAGAAAAGGGATTTGGAAAGGATGGTCAGACTCCTTAGGACGAGAATGCCAATTCCTACTAAGTTGCTTTTCTGCTTGCCTTCTTTTGATCTTCAAAGGCATGTTGCTTGCGTGTTTACAGGACTTGACATTACCATAGGGAAATACTCAACACAGAGACAAATCCCATATGTTTCTTCTATTGATTCATTCTTGCAAGAAATGAGGTGGTGAGAACATCATTTCTAGCTCTGTCAACCATCTCCCACTTTCCCTCTTGCTCTGTGAACCATTGCTTTATTGTCTCAATCCCCTACTTTCTCCCTGACAAGCAAGAGTGAATTTGTAAATAATTCCGATATTATTCTATGGAAACAGTCTACATGTACAAATCGCTAGAAACTCTCCCTTTTCTTTTTGGAAAGTTGTTTCTAAATTTGAATCCGTTCATTCAATTCAGCTTCTGGTAGGTGAAGTAGTGCAATTAGGTGGATATAACAGCATTACCAAAATATAATTAGAAACAGGACACGTGGGGTCCCAGTTTTGCGGTCTGATGATGAGTCATTGTAATGTGTCGGGAACACCAAAAAAAGGATGATCTAATAGAATTGAAGCTGTACTGAGCAACAGCTGTAGTGAGCTGCTATTGAATTACATTTATCATTATTTTTCTTCTATATTTCTTTCCATTTGCTAATGCCTTGTAAGGATTATGGGTGGCTGGGTGGTATTACGCATTTTCTTTGTTCTTATAAAATGTTTTAAAATGAATAACATGTTGGAAAATGCCAAGTGTGAAGTTTAAGTTTAAATATTATCCCTTCATTTTATATTTGCTAACCAAGTTTATACATTCGATCAATTTTCTGAGCAACTGAAACAGGCCAGGTACTTATTAGGTACTAATTCTATTTGGATGGCAGGGGATAGAGAAAATAAAATAAAACACACAAAAATATGCTAGCATGAAAGTAAAATAAGGTGTTGGGATTGAGAATTACTGAATACTACCCTAGATTTGGAGGTCATGTCAGAAAAAAACATTCTGCTAGTGGAGGGAGGTGTTCTTTGTATGGCAAAACCTGAATGACAAGGATGAGCCAGTCTTCTGAAGATCTAGGAGACACTTTCAAGACAGAGGACACTAAGGTAGAGTGAGTTCACGCATATCAGCCAACAAAGGGAAAGCAGATGTATCTAGTGTGTGGTGAGTGTGGCGGTCACTATTGAAAGTGATAGGAAATTGTTGGGGTGGAGAGGCAAGGTCTACATAGTGGAGAACATTGTGGCATCAAATATTTTTTTTTTTTTTTTTTGAGACGGAGTCTCGCTCTGTCGCCCAGGCTGGAGTGCAGTGGCGCGATCTCGGCTCACTGCAAGCTCCGCCTCCCGGGTTCACGCCATTCTCCTGCCTCAGCCTCCCGAGTAGCTGGGACCACAGGCGCCGCCACCTCGCCCGGCTAATTTTTTTTTTTTGTATTTTTAGTAGAGACGGAGTTTCACCGTGGTCTCAATCTCCTGACCTTGTGATCCGCCCGCCTCAGCCTCCCAAAGTGCTGGGATTACAGGCGTGAGCCACCGCGCCCGGCCTGCATCAAATATTTTTTATGTTCAAGGCTAGAGAGTTTGATTTCTTCTTTCTATAAGTCTATGATTGTGCAGAACCAGTTGGGATTCTTAGGATTTAGCTAATCTTTATAGCCTCTTCATTACAGTAAATTGACTGATTAAGTAACATCTTAGATAAAGATTACTAGAGACTCTGACCCAGAGGGAATTTTCATATTTAATTTCTGATATATCTGTACTCTTGAGATCACAGAATAAAATACCTAAAACTAAACTAAAATAGATACAATGGTAGGGTCGAATAACACAAGTTAGAGTAGGCTGCACAGGTCTTGACTGACAGTATTCCAAACGATGATGCAATAAGGAGAGAAGATTAGAAGACAGATAGGTACAAAAATGATAGATAGATATTTGGATGGATGGATAGATAGAGAGATAGATAATAGACCTGCCACACTCATTAAGTTGCACATTGAGACATAAGATGTCTTCAGGACTGGTCTTTCTCTTGACTACCTTATCTTCATCTTTCTCTTGACTAAATTCTGAGCAGGCAAAAACTATTGTGGGGCTTAGAGAATATTGCGCTCAATAGGACAACTTATCTGACCTCTAAAAGAATGAGTAATATAGATATTTTAGTCCCAATTACTGTCTAGTTAAACTAAACAAAACTCTTCTATAAAGCAGAATGCAGTAAATAAAGTGTTTTATAATCTGAATGTGACATAGTTTCTATAACTTTTTATTCTTTCTTAAAACACTTATTTCTCATTTTGTACATTGTCTTGACAAAAAGGACTATGAACTCTAAACATGACAGTTGATTTTCTTAAAATTCTCAGTGTTCTGCTAGTAATCTAGGTCCAGTCTATCATTTTGAAAAAAGAGTGATGCTAATTAAAATAAATCTGAAAAGCTTTAAGAAAATATCAAATCAAGGTAAAAGAACACTAGCAGTGGATGAAGAAAGATGGAGAGAATTATAGTAACCAGTTTGACCATGTGATAAACAAAGGCTGCCATATTGGTCCAGATAGTTTGCTTTCAACTCAGAGAACATCAAATTGTAGACTGCAATAAAATGAAATGATGCCTGTAAAATATACTAATGTGGTAACTAGTGTCAAAAACTGACATTTATTAAGGTTTCAGCATTCATACCTTTATACTCTTGGAGTGCATCGTGCATGCACATTGTAATGTGAACTTTAATTAATAAATTATGTAAAAGGTAATTGCAAAGTTTTTATGCTTAGCCATTTCCACACTGTTCAGTTATCCATAAACATTCTTAGAAGAATTTAAAGTCTTATTTCAAGTATTTTGTTTTTATTTGGTATATGAATATCATTCTGCATAAACTTGAATTTGAAGTTCATATTAAACTTTTCCTGTTGTTGTTTATAAATGTATGTTTCTTTAGGTGTAAATTTACATATAAATTGAAACAAAAATAAAACTTCTCCGAAACAGAAATCTCCTGCTATAACTCAATGTTTATCTTCCTGTATTATGTTTAAGCCAAGACAAATTGGAACAAACAATTCTTTCTTAATAGTACATTATAAACCCTCCCCCAAAAATTCATGACAAAGGCTTATCTAGTCTAAACTCATTTGTATTTGACCGAGTGAAACTCATTTAGATTATGTCTATCATGCTCTTTTTAAATTACGAGATTCAACTTTGTAGTGTAACATGGGCGTTTTAAAATATTAAACCCATTTTGTAATTTAAATGTTATTCTAGCCATCAGTTAAACACAATGTCTAGGTTAAAATGAATAATTTTAGGTGAATTTTCTTTTTTATTTGTACGTTCTTACATGACAGTTTAAATATCTTTAATTTTTTATAATCATTCTGATTTACAAATGAAGACATTTTCACTATGTGATACAATTATCTTTCAAACTGAAGTACATGCAATCCCAGACCCCTTTTCTGCTCTCGAAAAATGCATTTGAATAAATTTGTTTGCATAATAATTTAACAGAAACTAGGAAAAGAAAAGAAAATTAGTGTGAGAGACATGATTAAGGATCCCTGAGAGATTTCTGCATGATTTTACACCAAGATTTCTTCTAAATGGATGAATAATCAAGATTCCAGGTTTGTAAATCACATTAAGCTGCCTAGGTAATGCTTCAATTTCTGCCTCCAGGTACAGTTGAAAGGTTTTTGGTTTGGTTTGGTTTGGTTTGGTTTGCCAGAATGAACTGTGTTGGACTCCTAGGTTTTGACCTTCAATTTGTGTGATTTGGGCTGAATTATGTATTCTGTTTAAGCCTCAGTTTACTTATGAGTAAAAGTACAGGTGTTAACATAAAAGTTGTAACAATTGTGAAAAACTGTAAGATTACCTGGGACATATCTGTGTGCAAGAAAAGTTAATTTCTTTTTAATCCTTTTCTCTTCTTCTCTACTTAATCATTTCCAAAACAATTTCCTACCCTTCGACCCCAACATTAGGATAATAATGTGCCCATACATTAATGTTTTTCTCCTGAAGCCTAATTCTACTTCCATAGTCCCAGTTTCAAAATATCACACCACCATTGACCCAACCTAAGTCAGAACTCCTTGATGACATTTTGACTCCTCAGCCTCCCTTGAGCAGCATTTATGAGGTCCCCATATTCTGTCAATGCTATGTTTTTCCTATCCTTCCAATCCCTCTCACCATTTAAGCTGCCCTTTCCCAAGTCTAGAATCTCTTTTTTTTTTTTTTTCCTGTATCCTTTAGACATATTTGGCTGCTATATACACAATCTTATTTTGATGAATGGCTCCTCTGTCACCAAAGTGATTTTTTAAAGTGTAGTATTGATTATCAAGTTAAAATCGTCAACGTTTTTATCACTCTGTTTTAAAATCAGAGCTATTTAGCATGACATGAAAAGCTTTTTTTTAAATTAAACTTGGCTTATCATTTTCACATCGTCTTATGCTATGTTTTCATTTTAAAATAATGAAAGGTAGTTGTCCAATGTCACAGTGTTTCTCACAGTATCTGTCTCTTTAGAGGCACAGGGCTCTTCTTTATGAGGAATCCACCTTGGCTTCCTCCAACCTCACTCGTAACCCTGACAACAACTCCTCACTCTCTCCTGTCCCTCAAGGTTGAGTCTAGGCAATAGTCATCTCAAGAAGCAACTGAGCCACAGCCGCTCTCTTCACCCTTCCAAGTCTGTTTTAAATGCCATTTGTACAAATAGTTCATTGCAATAGTCATCCTTGATGTACTTGTCTATCTTCCTAGAAATATACTTATTGATATACACTGCTTTAAATTCAACTTAGTATTATGAGAGCATATAAGACTATAAAAACAGTAGCTGTCATTAGATCTCCCATTCGAGGATTGGGGGGAGTGACGATATGATATTAGTACTGGCAGTTTTATACACAGCCCACCATTTACACTAAGATTCAGAATACTCTTGAAGATGGCAGGGAGTTAAAGATGCAATGCTTCTCACAGAAATAACATTGTGGTATGGTCTGAATGTACTACCCATAGAATTCATATGTTGACACCTAATTACCAGGGTGATAATATTAGAAAGTGGGGTCTTTGGGAGGTGATTAGGTCGTGAGGGCAAAGCCTTCAAAAATGGAATTAGTGCTCTTACAAAGCAAAGTCCTGGGGGAGTTTGTTTGCCCTCTTCCCTCCTACCATGTGAGGACACAGTAAGAAGGTGATATCTATGAGAAAGGAGTCCTCACCAGACACCGCATCTGCTGGTGCCTTGATTTTGGACTTCCCAATCTCCAGAATTACAAGCAATACATGTCTATTGTTTAACAACTACCTAGGGGCTGGGTCCAGTGGCTCACTCCTGTAATCCCAACACTTTAAGAGGCCGAGGTGGGCTGATCACTTGAGGCCAGCACGTTTGAGACCAACCTGGGTAACATGGCAAAACCCCATCTCTACTAAAAATAGGAAAATTAGCTGGATATGGTTGTGCGCACCTGTGTACCAGCTACTTGGGAGGCTGAGGTGGGAGGATCACCTGAGGCTGGGTTGCAGAGGTTGCAAGTGAGCGAAGATGGCACCACTACACTCCAGCCTGGGTGACAGAGTGAGACTGTGTCTCAAAAAAAAAAAAAAAAAAAAGAAAAGAAAGAAAGAAAATTGCCTAGCGTAAGGTTTTTGGTATAGCCACCAAAATATACTAAGATATGGTGTAACTGTTGAGATCTTACATATTTTCACATTTTTATGAAGATAAGTGTTTTTTAAAAATATTATTTTAATCCAACTGTAATAATCCTAATAATCCTTGAGCATTCTTTAATATCCCAATAAAGGAAAAAATCACCGAATCAATGTGTTTTTTATTCTTGAAAAACATATGAAATAGAAGAAAACCTACAGGTATTGCTATTAATTGAGTTCCTACACTTCAGTGAATGTCTGTACTTCTGGAAATCAGCACAATAATAACAAACTAACACTCACTTAACTCACTCTTCCAACCTCCTTTTCCTGATGTTCTACACAGATGAGCAGAAGTGTGCTACTTAATACCTCATAAATGCCTTTTTCATTAATGTGTCTTATAATTAAAATTTAAAATACTTATCTCACATTTATCCTTATGTACGTGGAATGTCATAAAACTAATAACATTTAATATTTAGAAAAACAATGTAAAATTTGTTTTATACAATTTATATTTACTGTGATATATTCTTCATGCTTCATATCTGTGGAAACATTAACCTAGTTGGGCCAAATGTAAACTAAGTATTTGTCTCCAAAAGAATGAAGTGTGAAAACTATAGGCAAAATATGTATATAGACCTGTAATACCAGGACACCACACTCCAAATAAACAATGTGAGCAGTGAAGAGCCATCAAAATGAGTAGTTAGGAGTAGCAAAAATAACCCTTGCGATGTAAGAATATTGGTCTGGACTTTCTGTTGAATAATGATTAGCAGAAGGTTAATCTGGGAGTCAGACTTCCAGTAGGAGCTGGTTGTGAAATTCTTGGATGGAGGTAACAACAATTTGAATTAGAATAACAGTTGTAATTGAGGAGAATGATCAGGAAGATTGACATGAGAGCCATTTCCATTCATTTGGCATATCTTCATTAATCTTGGTAATTTACCAACATGTAACCTTTGGGAAGTTATTTAACCTTTCTATGTGTTATTTTTCTCATCTGTAAAAACATATTATAGTGACATTGACTTCATAAATTTATTAATATTAAATGAATGAATGCATATAGAATGGTTTAAGTGCAAATACATATAAGAGATGACGATGGTGATGATGATGATAAAGCATGAACAGTTTTTGCAAACACGAATTAGAAGTGAAATGTGAGAACCGCCCCCACAACATTGCGCGCGCACACACACACACACACACGCACAGTCAGAGAGAGAGAGAGAGAAACAGAAAAAGAAATTAAGTTAAAACATCTTTGTTTTTAGGCGATTTGTGTTGCAACTTATGAGAATTATTAAAAATAGTAGTAAGTGGGTGGTTGAAAATGGGTAAGTGGAGATAGAAAAATTGTTAGTGATTGGAGGTATAAGTTTATATAGGAGAGAAATAGAGAAATTATAGGGAAAATAATCACTGCAGTTTAATATCTGGAAAAGAGAAAATGAGCAAGAATCATATATTAAGACATTGTGATGGAAGGAAAAAATGAAAGAAGAAATGCCCTCAATGAAGATGGGAACAAAATAGAGGTCCCAGGATGGTAAAATAATATAAAGGCTAAACTACTAAGAGTCACTTCGTATCTAATGAAGGGATGTGCAAATTCTATGAAATTTTCCACATCATTATTGACATCAAAATGTCCCTAAATGTGTGATTTTTGTACCATGTGTTTGTAGACTATGGATATTGGAAGTTACATCTACTAGAGAATGATTACTAATATTAGCAAAATTGGGGTGGTTTTAACTTATTATAAAAGATGATTTGCCAATCTTGTTATTTACAGTTGCAAATACTATCAAGCTATCTGATTTTGTAAGTATTAAAACCCAAATTGATTTATTGGATTGCACTTAAGTCAATGAGTGGGCATGCCTCTAGCCAGCTTGCTTTCTGTATGTTCAGGTAATCTCCATTTAACAACTCCAGCAGAAAGACAATATCTTGCTTTTATTATTCATTTATCAAACCTAATATACTACTACCCCCCAAATATTGTAGCTTAAAACAAGAAGGAATTTATTATATCCTAGAATTTTCTAGGTTACACATTTAGGCAAGCATTTTCTATTAACAAGAAAGTTTATAGAAAGTTGTGTCAACATAGGTTATTTGGTAGTATTCAGCTGACTGGTCCCCTCATCTGGAGAAGGCAAGATGAGTTCATGCACATATCTGCTGTTTTTGTGGAGATGGCTAGGAGGCATGATGTTAGAATTGGACTGGCATTTGGGTGCTTCCATGTGGAATATCTATGTGGTTGGGGCTCCTCCTTCCATTACAATGTCTTAACATATTATTCTTAAGATACTATTCAGGGTAATTGGCCTCCTTATATGGTCTTATATGGTTCCAGGTAAACAATGGGGAAACCGTCAGTTCTCCTGAAGCCTAGGCCCCAAATTGGCAGAGCATCACCTCTATTGTATTTGATTGGTCAAGCAAGTCACTAAGGCCAGCCCAGAGTCAAGAGAATGGAAATTAAATTCCACTTCTCAGTGGGCAGAGTAGCAAAGTATTTGTGACTATTTTCAATCCACTCTATTTAGAAAACATCCTGACTGACTCTGTTTCTGCCTCTGTCATATTCTCAGGTGGATGAAAACAGGTTATTCACCAACAGATCTAAAAGACAGGAGAATGAAAAAAGGTGCTGTGTTAAACAGTTACAGTACTAATGTAGAAGTATATTAGTCCATGTTTACACTACTGTGAAGAAATACCCAGGACTGGGTAATTTATAAAGAAAAAGAGGTTTAATGGACTCACAGTTTCACATGGCTGGGGAGGCCTCACAATCATGGTGGAAGGTGAAGGAGGAACAAAGGCACATCTTACATGGTGGCAGGCAAGAAAGTGTGTGAATGCAGGGAAACTACCCTTTATCAAACCATCAGCTCTTGTGAGACTTATTATCATAAGAACAGCATAGGAAACTTCCTCTCCCACGATTCAATTAACACCTACTGGGTCCCTCATGTGGAGATTATGGGAGCTACAATTCAAGATGAGACTTGGGACATATGATATGGGATATAACAAAACCGTATCAATAGACATCATCCACCAACAGGCTAATCATCTAAGTATCAATCTTCTTGCTAAAAATTTTAGAAAATAAAAAGTAAGTTATTTGGTTGCAAACTTTCTGAAAATATAAATATAGTGATTTTTTTTCTGTTCTACTTTTGACAATGTACTTGATTAGGTAGCCTAAATCTGAAAAAATAAAAAAATAAAAAAATAAAATGTTTCAATATTAATACCGAGGATGTTCTATTTGTAAGTTATTTTGTTAGGCTCTCTTCTGTTTTGGCACAAATAGGCCAATGTCAATGAGAAAAATAAAGACAGGTAGAGAAAAAGAAGAAAGCTAAACTAGTAAGAGTCACTTCGTATCTAATGAAGGAATGTGCAAATTCCATGAAATTCATAAAGACTATGAAGTTAAAAGACCAATATGATTTATTTTAGACATACACTTGTCCATTTTTTTCAGAAAGAAACAAAATTTTCACTGACTTTTTGCAATAATGCTTATAAATTAAAGGCAGTAGTGACATATTTGGTTAGAAGTTTATGGATATACATGACTGATCAACCAATGAAAACTATTTCATAAGGACTAAGAATTAATGAGAAAGAAATGGAAATACAATAGTTATGAAGAAAGTGGCACTGTGGATTTGACATTTATAATGGATTAGCTGTTAATTTTTCCTCTTCTATATGTTACTTTAATAAGATTTGTCAGACCACTGTACAATTTATCTTTCTGCACATTTCTCTTACAGATGATGGATCACTGCATATTATAAACCAAATTTTCAAATACAATGAAGAAGAGACTTGCTCCCAGCACTAGATGCATATGAAATAATGGCATTTGTATGGTTATAATCATGCCACCAATACTCTACTATTCTTTTTCCAAAAATATGTTTATAATCAGGGCTTGACTACCAGTTAAATTCTGTTAGTTTTTTGCTGTTGGTGGTAGTTCATATGTAAAACAGGTACTTTATGCACTTTTTTCTTTCCCCCTTTAATTTTCTCACATTCTTTTCTACCTTCTTTCATGACCCTTAATTCCTTACTGACCTTTCTATTTCTCTATGTATGTCTCAGCTGGCTTCGTGCCCCCTTTCTTCTGTTTTTGTATCTTCCTCTTTGTCTCTATCTGTCTTTATTTCTCTCATTGACACTGGCCTACTTGTGCCAAAACAGAAGAGAGCCTAACAAAAGAACTTACAAATAGAACATCCTCGGTAGATTCAGTAGATGTTTATTGGGTCAATGTCCATATAGGATTCAGGGCAAGACAAGATTGCTGGATCTGCAGTTTATAAGGCTAAAGTCAGATGGGCCAGAGATACTGTGAGCTTTCATTTTTAGTATTTCAATATTGTATTAGTCAGGGTTTGCCAGAGAAACAGACCGATAGGATATATATAGTCTGAAAGGAAAATAAATCTTGGGACCCCCAAATCGCTAAATCAAAGGGAAAAGTCAAGCTGGGAACTGCCTGCCTCCATTTTATTCCTAAATAAGATAGCTATTATACAAAGACGAAAAAGAAAAAAAAGAAAGCTACATACCTGCCTCACAATTTGCCCACAAGGAAATTCCTCTTAGCCAAAGGACAGACAGAACTCAAAATCATCCCTCTGCTCATCTGAGACAAATGCATATCTGCCAGCTTCCTCTGCCCTATTGCTTCACTAAGCCAGACTAAGGCAAAAGTGATTATTCCTCTGCCCTCCTCTATATAAATTGTGTATTCAGCAAAAGGCTAATCAGAGACTCAAAAGAGTGCAACCAATTGCCTCTTATCCACCTGTAACCTGGAAGCCCCCTTCCCTGCTTCAAGTTGTCCTGCCTTTCCTGTCCTAACTAATGTACATCTTACACCTATTGATTGATGCCTCATGTCTCCCTAAAATGTACAAAACCAAGCTGTGCCCTGACCACCTTGGGCACATGTCAGGACCTCTGAGGCTGTGTCACAGTCATGTCCTTAACCTTGGTAAAATAGACTTTCTAAATTGATTGAGATCTGTCTCAGATATTGTTGGGTTCACAATATACATACAGTCATATCTTAGTATCCACAGGGATTGGTACCAGGACACCATGCCCCATGGATACCAAAATTTGTGGATGCTCAAGTCTCTTATATAAAATGATGTTGTATTTTCATATAATCTATGTAAATCCTGCTATATACTTTAAATCATCTTTAGATGACTAATAGTACCCATATAATCTAAGTGTTATGTAAATAGATGCCATACCGTATTTTAAAATTTTGTATTATATTTTACTATTTCATTCTTACAAATTTTCTGAATAGTTTTGATCTGTGGTTGGTCGGGTTCATAAATATGGAACTCATGGGTACAGAAGACAAACTGCATATAAGAGGAGATTTATTATGAGAATTTGCTCATGCACTTATGAAGGCGAAGAAGTCCCATGATATTCTAACTTCTGGAGACTCAGGAAACAGCCAGGGGCATAATTCCATTTGAGGCCAAAGGCCTGAGAACTGTGCCATGGAATTCAAAGGCCCGAGAACCAGGAGCTCTTGTGTCCAAGGGCAGGGAAAAGGGAACATTCCAGCTCAAGGAGAGAGATAATTTGTCCTTTCTTCACTTCTTTTTTCTATTCTGTCCCTCAGTGGCCTGGATGATTCCAGCCATATTGGCAAAGGCAGATCATCTTTACTCAGTCTACCGATTCAAATACTATTCTCTTCTGGAAACACCTTCACAGGCACATCCAAAAATATATATATATATTTTTACCAGCTATCTGCACATCCCTTAGCTCGCTCAGGTTGAAACATAGAGTTAGCCATCACAAAGACCAATATACCAATATACCTTTCGGCATGGGTCAATGTTATGAATGTTTATAACCGGACCTGTCACTATCTCTTCGTTCAGGAATTAATCCTCTATCCTCTCCTTCATTCTATTCTTTCCCAAATAAAGATACCATCCTAATTAGCCAACATCACACTTTCTCCAGGGGTGAAATAATCTTGTCTACTATACAGTAACAAATATATATGGGCCAAAAAGGTCAATTTTTCAGCTCGTTTTTAGGTTTCAATAAAAATGACATGATTCTAGGTTTCTATAAAAATGACATGACCATTCTTTACTATTATTATTTTAGAGATAATGTCTTGCTCTTTTGCCCAGGCAGAATGCATTGGCACCATCTCAGCTCAATGCAACCTCAGATTCTGGGCTCAACAAAGCCTTCTTCTTTAGCCTCCCAATGTGCTGGGATTACAGGCATGAAACATTGCATCCAACCATCATTTATTATTAACTAAAATTTCCCCTTTATTCTTGGACCTGGGACCCCAATAGAACAATTTTTCTCTTGTTGTAAAGAATCATCAGGAAAACTTCGAAATGAGAAAAACAAATATTGAAAATTTAGTGTTATCAGTTGTCTATCTAAAACATTAACACAGTGCACTTTAAATTATATATATATGTACCTATAATATCTCCAATTTTAATTAATTTATTTATAGTATTTTAAGGCGCTATATTGAATAATAAAGCATGTATTTGTATAGGTATAATGAAATAGAAAGGAAAACAAGTTTATATCAACCTTTAAATTCACTCCTACTACCAAATTATGTTTCTATTTTACAAAATTAAAATCAAATACTTCTATTGATTGTAATCTTTGTCATTGATAAGTAATTCACTTAGAATAATTATTTCATTAAGAATGCTTACATTTATCAGATGTATAACATTTAAAAAACCCTAAGTGTACTACAAATTTACATATTTATGCCACATCTTATTTAAGAGAAGTTTTAAGGTTTATTACTGTAAGATAAAATAAAACAGACAATGAATAGATGATGAGGTCAATAAGACAGACAAATGAGGTTTGGACTAGGTCAACTTTTCCAACATATTTATTTGCTAGTTGTGGATTTTGCCAAAGGAAAAAAATGTTTAACCATGCCTATATGGAAAATAGAACTAACATTTCAAAGAAAACCATATATTCCTGGTCCTAAGACCAAAAATTATTATAGTGACATATTTGCATAAAACACCTTTAACTTATTAAGGAGATGAACTTTATCGTGTTATTTATTAAACTATCTTTTGATACAGATGTAAAGAAAATCACCTTGTGATAGACACAATTTTATACAGGACATCAAATCCATACATTACAAGTTTGTGGCTCTCCCTTTGTCTTACTCTCCAGGTGTAGAGATAGGTGAATTTAGAATATTGTTTTACATTTTCATAGCTAAAACTTGACAAACCATTTTTCCAGGTAAATGACCAAACGCCAACCACACAAGGCTTTACAAATGCATTTAGGATGTTTATGGTTTCCCTGAAGCCTAGGTTGAATACTCAAGATTATGAGCAGGGGATTCTCAATGAGTCTTATTATGAAAATCAACTGGGAGGACTTAAAAAAATACAGATTTCTTATCTGTCACCCAAGACATATTGAATCAGAATTGGAGGGAGTGGGGGGAAGGGGAGAGTTGAATAAAGAGGCTGAGAGTTTAAATGTTTAGGACATCTACTGGTGAATTTCACGGTCTGTCAGAATCCAGAACTACTAAAGCAGAAATGGCTGCCATTGCTCAGACCATTTTCCATCTGCAAAATAGATGAGACATAATCCAAAAGATAAAAATTATGAGATAAAAGATAATGTGTGTGAAACATTAATAAAGGAAATAATAGATCACATTTATTTGGCTTTTACTACATGCTATGTAGTATGCTAAATCTTAATATCATTTATTTCATAAATTTATCACTTAAACAAAACATATACAACAGGTATTATTATTGCTATCATTCCCCAACTGTTACATATGACAAAATTAAAGTTTAGAGAGGTTAAGTAACTTGTTCAAGATCTCAGAGTAAGTGAGGGGCGGAGAGTGACTTCACCCCAGATAATCTGATATCAGTAAGATATTTCAGTACAATGTGGAACTGAGTTACATTTTCATGTGGATAATACTTCTCTAGGATGGAGATCTATACTATACAAGGATGTCTCTGCTATGCTAAAGGGTTGTGTCCAGGTGATGGGAAGATTAGTAAAGCTGTTTACTTATAACAATAAGCTTGAGGGTATTTTTGGAGAGTAGACAGCTGGGCTTTTGGAACTATGTGTGCATTTATTGGCCTGACATTGAGAATTTTACAAACAAAGCTTTATGATATATCCAATTTGCAAAAACTCAAGTAGCATGTAAGACTTCTCCTATTAGAGAATAAAGACTATGGTTATAGTCAACTGTGTTGTCAGGTTTTTAATCTGGATTCTCTGTTAGACAAAGAAATTTACATATACATTTATAGTGCTCATAAGGTAACTAGACAGAAAATCAGCAAAAAAAAAAAAAAAAAAAAAAAAAAACAAAGTTATCTTTATGTATGTTTTTACAAAGGTCACCTGAAACAGAAATTTGTGAATTAATTTTCTGCTGGTACTCTTCCTCACTTCCTTTTCTTCCTGAAATTAATTAATATCATATTATATCCCCAGTCACAGTAGACAATATTGTCATAAGGCAGTTTTTTGGAACCAGTGTAGAACTCTGATTGTCAGGGTAATGGAGAAGGTCTACATATGAATTATTCAAAGGCTTGTATAATCAGTACGGTATTCAAATTAAACCCAAGAATGTGTAAATGAGGCAATTATTCATAAAAATTATTAACATTTTAATTTTTCAGAGTTCGATGTGACACTTTGCATAGCTTTGCTTAAATATAGGATGGAACACTGCAATTAGAGCCACAGTTCCATACATAAGCATTGGATGAGTGTTTATACAAATCTACAAGTAATATTGTGGAAATGAAATGGAACAATGAAATCAGACCCATAGTTCCATACTTAAGCATTAGACGAGTTTGGATGAATTCTTACAAGTCTCAAAGTGATGCTGTGAAAATAAAAACAAATAAGAAATACTAATAAAAACATTATTGATGATTCCACAAATGTCAACGTGGGTCTGATTATTTAAATTTACCAATTGCAATCAACCAGATATTTTGAAATCTGAACTTCAGCCCTTGTGAGATTCTCTACCACCAATCCATATTTTTCTCCTTGGAGAATACAGAGACTCCACAAAAAAATTCCATCACAGTTGTCATACACACAAAACGCATACCTCCTTGTATTTAGCATATTGTAGGCATTCTATTTTTAAAAGTGAATGACATTATTCCTCTTATAATATCAAGATATACTATTTTCAGTGGCTTAGCATAGAAATAATGAGACTTTGAAGTAAGGGCAGTAATTAAGTAAGTGAAAATGTTAAAGAGGAGCTGTATTTGAGTGTGAGAAATGACTGAATTTTCTGCAAGAGAGGAACATTAAGATTCAGCAGAATGTCTGCCTTTCTGGATTAAGTAGATTATAACATGACAAAACAATTTAGGAAACTCAAGAAATAAGTCATTTGGGAGTAGAAGTATGGCGTTTGTAAGAGACAAAAAAATGTATTTAGGACAAACTAAGTTCAATATGTTTATGAGAATTTCCCATAGATGGGATCCCCTGAATGCTGGCAGAAATCCTATTGGGGTAATGTTTTATGCTTGGGCATAGACATCCAATAATTTTGGTAGATTAAAAAGTTAGTTTATTCACAGGTGCTGGGTAACAGGATGTCTTTGGGAGGTCATTATTCTGCCTATTACAAGTTTCAGGAAGTGGGTTCAGAAGTTCAAATTTAAGAGTAGGAGGTATTATCGACAAAAGTATCGAATGCTGCGGAGAAGTTAAATATTAGAATGTTTCTGCTACTTTTTTGTCTTTTAGAGATACATTAATCCATGTACAATTGCTTTCAAACATGAAGAAGATTTAGTTAAGCATTGGAGTCAGGATGTGTGAGTGAAACCAGGGATCATGAGCTTAGGGAAGAGAAGACGAGAAGAGCATTCTCCAAAGTAAACTCTGCAAGGTGCTTCAGGATAAGTTAAAAACCAAAGCCCATCACAATGGGGGAAAAACAAAATGTGATATTAAAAGTAAAGTGAATCATTAAGCAACACTTTTAAATCTTCTCTAAAGTTTGAGAATCTTACCAGCTACTGCTGCCCGGCTGTTCACTGAACTGGAGTGGGGACTCCAGCTCAAATACTGTGTTAGAGACACAGCTGTGGCTGGGGGAAGAGGGACAGCCTTCTGAAATGAAATGGACTAGAGATTTTTGAGTACTGGTGTCCTCAAACACCAACTAGCTCAAAAAGCAAGTTCCAGCACTGAAGAATGTATGCATAGACAGCATTTGATGGAAAGAGAAGAATTGCTCTTTCAAGAATGAACATGATAAATAGGTAGAGTTAAATGCTGGGAAACCAAATGTCCCAAATAACTTTCTTTAATTATACTTTGGGAACCAGACAATGTATGAACCATTAGTTATTCTTCTCACAGTTCTTTTTTGGTTATTAAGTTTTCGTTGTTGTTTTGTTTTGTTTTGTTTTGTTTTAGGAAATGTTACTGGAAGAATAAACACATTAGGTTCTTTAAGCTTACTGGCACATTTCTTTCTTGAATTCGATTCTGCCTGAACGGACCACAAAAAACATAATTTGAAAGGTGAAAAATGCTACAACTTGGGGAATAAAGTTTAATTTTGACAAATTTCGCGATTTGTTCTGGAATCACGATCTAGAGGATAAAGATCGATATCTGAGCCACACAAACCCATAAATGAATCTCTGATCACATTTTATTGTGCTGTCATCCCAGTCAAGATATTTGATACATTTTGGCCTCTATATACTTAGACTGTATACATAAGTCTATTGCTCATATATAAGTAGATATAGTAGTCCCAAAACTGATGAAAAACTAGAGAAAATTAATGAAAACACATGACAGTGTCTGCTGCATAGCAGGCATGCAAAGAGAGTAAGCAAAAATAACCACCATAAATGTATTAGACTTCCAGAGTCTTCACACTACACTTGGACCTCGTCTTAATATTTGGTTGAGGAAATGCATTCATCATATGTATGTCTTTTACTTATTCACCTAAATATTAAAATTTAATTTATTCTATTTAAGGTGGAAAACTTGAATTGAGGTAGGGGTAAAACCCTCTTAGTTAATGAATCTTGTATATTAATTAATATTATTTATTTTCCTTTGGGATGCCATGTATAAGCATTTAACATAAAGAAAAATCCCATTTTAATTCTAATGAAATACTCACAGGCAAATGTTTAAAATAGACTTTTACTTCAAAGTAAAGCACTGCAAGGGGTTAACTTCTAATGAAAGAACTTGTAAGTGTTGATGATATCATAAATTTTCATGTAATATAAAATGATAATTATCTTTCATTTTCTTCCGAAGATTTAACTTGGCAGTGGAGAAGATTTCCATCCTGAAATGCAAGATTAAAATAATTAAAACAGCCCATTAAATCTAACAATTTTTTAAAGGTCTATTTTTTAAGGTATATAATTTAAACTATAATTTTCTTTTGAAAAGCCATTGGCACCATAACTAATTTGAATTGTCTGACAACATCTACCAGTGGGCAAGGCATGCTTTCGAAAAGTTAGAAATGTGAGTAACACCAGAATACATTCCAGATGCAACTAAAATATTCACTGTCCAGAAATGACTGTGCATTTCAAATTTTGTTAATGTATAAATAAATATGCCCTCCTCTGCAATTCTCTCCTACCCAAAATGTTCATATTCCAGTTTGGGATAAGTCTAACACATATAAGATGATATTTAATGCCAAAGAAAAACTGAATGTTTCCCAATTAAAAACACATTTAAAGACAAGCTTGAAAGCAGCATGGTGTAGAAAAAATGACCAGATTTGGAATGGAAGAGAATGAGAGGGAGTCAACTGCAGACTCTACCTTCTCTGAGACCTGGAGAAAGCTGCTTTTCTGGTCTCCATTTCCTCATCATTAAAGTCAATAGTAAAGAACTACCTGCCATTATTTCTGTGAGCTTATTTTGTGAAAGTATCTTTTTAGCTACTGTTATTGCACAAATACAAAACATTTTATATCTGAGTATTTTCTATTGATATATTCAAGAGAGAAGGAGGAAAACATTGCATGAAAAAAATTAAAATTACATGCAATGCAATCAGACAGTCCTGCTGTTAATCTATGATTTACCACTTAGTAGATGAGAGACCCTGGGCAAGTCTTTCAAATTTTTAGAATCTTTTTTAGCTCATTTGTAAGATGAGCATAATCCTGTCTTCATTGCAAGGTTTTGTGGGAAGTTAATGAAATATTTTCACACGAAACAATAAACATGAATGCCTGCGACAAGGTGGGCATCTCATCAATCTGAGTTTTCAGTCCCTCATTATATATAATTTATGAGAGTAATGTGTTCTCTTTCATATGTATTAACAATCTTCATTATCAAAATTCAAACTTAAGTTTAAGACCAAAAAGGGAAGACGTGAAGGAGAAGTAGGGCAAAACCAAAGAATGTTTCCTCTCTAACAGTGCTTTTGAAAATTCTTTTCTGACACTTTTTTTTATGCCCTGGTATCTCCTTTTGTAAGAGAAAGATGGCCAGAAATATGGCCTATCAATTAACCATTTTATCTCTCAGGATCAGAAAATTGGGGCCAAAGCAGGGGAATGATGCTTCTTTTCTTTTTGGTTTGTTTTATAATAGACGTTTAGCAATATAAAATACAGGGAGAAAAGAGAAGTGACATTGCTTAATGAAGGCAGTTTTAGGACTTTTAATTATTTTTTCCCTTCTGGGTTGTGCACATAGGCAATTGCCAATGGGGTATTTTGCCACCCAATAGAGAGCCCCATTGAATGTCAGATATAAGTCAAAGACACACACACACACACACACACACACACACGCAGACACACACACAATCAGCTGTGCAGTCCACTAAGTACAGATTTCCTAATAATTCACAGTAACATCAAGTCTTCTAAATAGCTGGGCCAAATTCCCTCTGGCCAGTTTTACAGCCTCTTGCACTTTGTTAAAGAAGAGCTGATCACATTCACTTTATTTGAATATCGTGAGTACATGTTGTCCCAGCCGACTTCTAACTGTCCCAGTCAAGTCATAAAATGTTTTCTTGTCAATAATCATGTTAAAAATTCTTAATATAGAACAGTAAATTGCACTTTTCAGTTTACATTATGAAAGTTTGTATTCATAAGGTTACATGACCTAGATATAAGTGGATAAAAAAAAACTCCTAACAGACCTTTTAGAAATCTCTATGAAGCAAATTTGATGAAATAACTCAATATTTCATATTAATCACAAGTTAACCTGTGACAGAAAAGCCTCTTCAAAGTCTGCTCAGTCCATGCACCTGGGTGCCCTAAGAATAGCTTATCTTCTCAGAAGGTGTGATAAACTAGGTCAGTTGGTGGGGGGGTGACTTACAGAGACATTTGTGGCCACCACTGAGCTAGGCTTGTTGTCAGGCAGTAGAATCTGTGGTTCTCTATGGAAACACTAAGATGCGGGGCATTTTCTTACAAAAGAGGAAAATTCAAAGTCACTGTAACTCTAGGGCCTTGTCTTATTTTATAAAGATGAACATCCTAATTCCCATAACATTGACTTTATGTCTGAAGTTTGAGGCTATCATATTTGCTAGGGAAACTCTCTCACACACACACACACACACACTCTCTCTCTCTCTCTCTCTCACACGGTCTGTCAGAAATAATAGATTGAATCTGAATCTACTAAATAAAAATATGTGGAGAAGAAATTAATAATTTCCTTATACAGTACTTTTAGGTTCCCATATTTAATTAGCACATGCCTAGGTTTACAACTGCAGTCCTGGTATGAGAAATCATAACCCTGGAGTGTTACTCCTTTAAATTTTTTGGCCATTGCTTTAAACAACCTTAAATACTGAGTATGTACTATTGGAAAGATAATGTCCCAAAGGATGAGCCACTGCTATTTTAAAGATTTTTTGTAAACAGACGGAGAGAGGCTCCAGGGATTATAGAAATTTAATCCACCTGAGCAATCCTCCTGCTCTATAGCTTCCTGGCCTACAGCCTGTACTTACCAAAACCACGGGTGGAATGCAGCCTCCTCGTTGGTTTAAACCAGGTCTTTCAGACTCCCAACAATTTACAGATGAATCTCAGTGAACTTTCCTCAGGACCATGCTAAAGTCTCCACCTTGCGGGGAGCTATAGCTTCATTATCATAACATGTGACCTGTGTGCTGGCGTGAGGAGCCACTATGATTTTGCCACTGGGAAGCCTCCTCTACATGTGATGATGCACCCATTCCTCTCTCCATCACCCCGTAAAACCCTCCTGCCACTTTCCTTCCCGGAGGCACTGCTTTGGAGAATACTCCAGGTCCTCCTTACTTGAGCCAACTATTACCATTTCTACTGACCAAAACTTGTGTTCTCCTGGAGAGTGATTTGTTTCTTGCCCGGAAAATAAACCCTGGTATTTTTCAGGTTTCACTGTGATCTTTAAAGTTCTAATTTAAAGGAAGAAGGGATGTTATAGAGAAGCTAGGGGAACCTTAACTGAGGGGCGAAAGTACCAACATGAGAAATGGAATGACACAGATAGAATTCATTCATTTACCCAACAAAAAGAGTTTGTTAGGTATAGTGTATACTATGAATATCCAGTTCGACGTGGCCCTCTTCACCAAATAGGGAAGAAAGACGAAGAATAATTCTCAAGGAAATGTGAAGAATGCTATGATTGTTATGATCATGGATAATGATGGAAACACTCATCAAGAAAACCTGCATTTGGTTAGAAAAGGCTTCTTGGAAGCAGAGAGAACTACAGGAATACCGAATGCATGAATGAATAGAAGTCAGATAGTACAGGATTGGATTTAGAGTTTCCGGCAGAGCACACTGCATTTGGCAGGGCCTAGTGGTGAGATAAAATGTAATATTCAAAGAACTAAAACCTAAAATCTTTCAGCACGGCTGAGGCAGGAAATGTAAATAGAGAGTGGCATAAGAAGCTAGACAGGAAGGTAGGGGCTAGACTTTGAACATCCCCTGAGCCAGTCAGGAGATGTTTATGTCATCATGATAGAAAGTCACTGCCCAGCTTTAAGCATAGGTGTGGTATTTCCTCCTTTGTGTCTTAGAAGAACCAACCTGGTGGCCATTTGTGGACTTCTATGAGGAGGATGATGAATGCTCATTAGCAAAGAGACCAGTTAGTGAGGGGTGGTTGTTAAATGAGAAAGAAGAAATGGGAAAGGGCAGAATGTTTTATTCTCAATAAGTTATATTTAAGAGGTGTGAAGGACAGCGCTGGTGACTAAATGAATGGGCATGGTTGCAATAACAGAGAAGGAAAGTCAGTGTCCACCCCATTTTTCTGACCTGAAAACCTGTGGGCAAGGAAATGTCTTCTACATGATTGGTAAAGACAGGAAATAAAGGAGCAGTGCGTACGGGTAGAGAAGAAGATGTGCTCATGATGAGTTAACCTGCTTTTGAAATACCCAAGTGCAGACACAGGTAGCTAGCTGTTTAAGAAAGGAGCTATAGACTTCTATGTACTTGAGTACATAGAAGTGGAAAGATCCTTCAGAGCAAAAGTGTAATTGAGAAGAAAATAGTGGCAAATGTATTTTAAGATGTATAAGACAGGAAGAACACAAGAAGTCTTCCTAAAAAAACAATACTGAGAGAGAAAAATCGAAGATAGAAGGAAAACCAAGGCAACGGGTTATGATTGCTATGAGTGCATTTTAAAAAGGAGGAAGAGGTGGGGCATGGTGACTCATGCCTGTAATCCCAGCACTTTGGGAGGCCAAGGGGGTGGGTCACCTGAAGTCAGGAATTTGAGACCAGCCTGGCCAATGTGGTGAAACCCCATCTCTACTAAAAATACAAAAATCAGCTGGGTATGGTGGCACATGCCTGTAATCTCAGCTACTTAGGTGGCTGAGGCAGGAGAATCATCTTGAACCTGGGAGATGGAGATTGCAATGAGCCGAGATCGTGCCACTGTACTCCAGCCTGGGCAACACAGTGAGACTCTGTCTCAAGTTAAAAAAAAAAAAAAAAAAAAAAAAAAAAAGAAGAAGGAGTCAACTGTTGTAGACACTTTTCGAAAGTCTCAGTAAGGTCTGAAATGTCCTGTGTATTACTCATAAGTGAGTCATGGGTAATTCTCCTGACAGGAGTTTGTAATAGAGTGACAGATGTGGAAGTCACATTGCAGGAAGTTTTACAGAGCAAATTTGATCTGGGTAAGGAGAGAATATAAAAACAAACACAACAAATAATGTCCACAGTTTGACTACGGCGTGTGTTTTAGGTGGGGTTCTCTATAAGCAGGCTTTGAGGAGGAGCTCATTGGGACGTTTATTAGGCAGTGTTCTTGGTAGAACACCTGCGGAAAGAAAAAATGGGGGAGAGAATATTTGGGCAGAGAAGAAGTGGAACTATGATGATGCAGTGCTGACTACAACTTTGACCAAATCCACGGGAAGCCCTGCAGCCAAAATGGCCCATTGCATGGCTTAAATGGCTGACATTTTATACCCTAGCCTTGATGAGTCAGTAGTTGTAGGTTGTCTCAGGAAGAGGGTGATTTTGGAAATGTTCCTTCTTTGCAGTTGAGGGAATCCCTGAAGGGTTGTCAACAGCACTTTCAGCAGTTGGAAAGTAAGTGCTCCTTGATGGGGAGCTGGGTGGTTCATAATTTGTCATCAGAGTTCACCTTTAGCGTTGTTCAAATCTACTTCTTAGGGAGCAAGCCCTCCAGGTTTCTGGTGGACCTCTTTGCCTTGGAGAAACTTTTTAAAAAGAAAGTAAGTGGGGCAATCTGTAGCCCTTCAGCTTCTTTTGAGATCACAGCTGATATTTATCTCCTTTGTTACTCATGACAGATTCTTCTAGCTTTAGCTGGTAGCTCAACCAGTCTCAGTGGCTTAGTTGATGATGTGACTCAGATCCTCAGACATTTGATACTCTGCTCATCATGCCCTTTTTAGGCCTGGGCAGTGCACATATCCATTTGTGGTCAAAAGTGGACAAGAGAGTACCAGGAGCTGCCCCAGTAGACAATTTCGGTGCCCTATATTCGTCTCTGCTTTACATGTACAACAGCAGTCCTATCTGCATAGAGATGATGACTCATTTTCTTGACTCCAGATAATTTGTCACAAGTGCAAGGAGGCAGGAGCAGTTTATAGTTAATTAAGACTCCTAATATGTTCCCCATGGGAAGGATCTAGGTCCTTGGGGACCTTGACATCTAATCATGCAGACCCCAGAGTTGTGGGGATGATTAAAGCGAAAGAGTTCCAGTGGATGACTGAGACTGATGGTTAACAGTGCTACTGCTGTGTTCCCTCTTGTTTCCTGAACCTGAATGATGTGATCTTCCTACTGGAGGAAACGAACCATATGAAATTTATCGATTCTAAGTACATGTTGAGTCATTTGTATGTCACACATCCTCATAAAATATCTCTTAAAAGTTCATATTTTAGCTGTGCCATCACCAGCTGTTTCCAATATTCTATCAGTCTGGCCACTTCTAGATCATGGCCTATTCCCACACATTCTTTGCAGCAAGGTATTCTGACCTGATGCAATGTTAGGTGGTAACTTTTGCCAGTTTATTAAATATTGGGATAAACCATCAGGTAATGGTGCTGACTAGGTCTTCAAGGCAAAAACGACAAACCTTTACTCCAAATATGTATTTACTCCTATCAGAATTAATTACCATTCCTTCTAGGGTGGAAGGAATGCAATGTGGTCAACTTGTCACCAGGTGACTGAATGGTCTCTTAGAGGAAGTAAATAAAATCAGGGCTCAGCCTTGGTCTCTGCTTCTAATAGGCTGAAAATTCAGCCTGAAAATCAAGCACATACTACAAGATACATGCATAGTTTCTTTGTCTGCTATCATGGATGCTTTGTTTATGTGTCATGGTGCCAGCACAGCACTGGACAGCCAAAGATAAAGGCTGACTGATATCAGCAAGCTGATTCATTTGATTGAATTTGTTGTTTATTGCCTCTTTCATAATAACTATTATTCAGTGGACACTCAAATATGATGCAAAGATTTTATGCTAGTTACCCACTCCCATTCCATTTATAGTTGTGTCTCTGGACCCAAACTGCCTTGTTCCTAATCTTCTGATCTTCTTTCTTTCAGGAGACTCCTGAGGAGAAAGCCTGCTCACTAGCAACTACAGAGGAAGCCATAAATATCCTATATGTAATGCAGCTTTTCTGTCTACGCAACATGGATGATAAGGTTCCTGGCACACATCTCTAATTATTGGGAAGATTTTCCCTCACCATCCTGGTGTTGGGCTGTAATGCAGCTGCAGTCCATTTTCTGCTTAAAACCATGCACTGAAATGACACATCGATAGACCAAGCTCCTCTTCTGTCAGCTGGTTGTAGGGATCTCTCATAGATGACCACAGGTGCGGGCTGTGAGAAAAGCACTGGCTGAACTATGGAGGCTGCTATGAGGGTCGAAGCTACCGCTCATGCAGCTTGCTAGTGTCTCTGGTCATGCTTGTGCTTGATTCTTCATGAAATTGTTACATTTATAAAACACTGGTCTGGTTTCACTCTACTTTACAGAATGGTGCATCTGGTAGAATCCAGCTCATGTTAAATATAAATAAATCCAACAGAAAATGGCTGGGCATGGTGGTTCACGCCTGTAATCTCCGCACTTTGGGAGGCTGAGACAGGAGGATCACTTAAGCTCAGGAGTTCAAGACCAGCCTGGTCAACATAGTGAAACCCTCTTTCTACTAAAAATACTAAAATTAGCCGGGCGTGATGGCACGTGCCTGTACTCCCAGCTACCCGGGAGGCTGAGACAGGGAAATTGCTTGGACCTGGGAGGCAGAGGTTGCAGTGAGCTGAGATCATGCCACTGCACTCCAGCCTGGGTGACAGAGCAAAATTCCTTCTCAAAATAAATAAGTAAATAAAAATAAAATTAAAATTAAAATAAGGCACTTTTATAAAAGTAACTACTGACAGTAGAGGAAAGGGCTCCATTCTGATTTGCACAGAGATGATTGGGTGTTTTATAGGGAGAATGGGAAAGTAGGAAGAGAGAACAAGGAGATTCAAGTGAAAAATTATGGAGCATTTGTCAGTATAAATGTGATTTGACCAGCCATGTCTGCTAGCTGGCAATTATAAAAGTTAGGATTTTATTATCTCATATTGACTGGGAGACAGAGGCCTTATCCTTCCTGGAGATTATATTTTAAAGGAGTGGCTTTTCAGGTCCTTGAGAAAAATATCCCTGAGTTATATATGTATATATATATATATATATATATACACACACACACATCTCAATGGGGCAGAAAAAGAATGATTAATCATTGTAAGCCGTTTAAGTGAATGTGCTAAGAAAAGGAGGTCACAGGCCTACCTTCAGGTAGGTCTCTCATTAGAATAAACAGCAAATCCTTTTTTGCTGCCCTGATATTTTCTAGACAGAAATTCATAACGGGAATGGTTGTCCCACTGATGTGGGGTTGGACTGCTAGAAGCATTGTTAAAGTTTGGCCAAGTCTCCTAGTGCAGGATTTTGATTGGAGGGCTGTGCTGAGAGCTTTCACAGTTCTTACTCAAGATTGGCAGTTTGGGGCATATGGTGAATTGGGACCCTACGGTCAGGTTCTCTGTCTCAACAGGAACCCAGGAGAATTCCAAGAGTTATGTTTAAAAAGGTGACTATGAACAAAGCTATGCTCCTGAAGATGGTATAACCTCACTCCAGAGCATTCTGTCTCTGAAGACAGAGTATTCTGTCTCTGAAGTCGCCGTAAATTCTACACTATATCTTTTCAGTCTCTTACTTTTAATTCCAAAGTGTCTGGTAGGTCAAATATCACAAATATCAAGGAAGCTGGCACTTTAGCCTGGATCTGCACGACCTGGTGCTGAGCCACACAGAAAAAATTGGTAGCCTTTGTTTCTGGAACATGGACAAAAATTGTATTCCTGGGTGTGGAAGAAACAAAATGTTCCAATATGCCCCACAACCTGATGAAGCATAGCAGGGAGTATTATTTTTTTTTTCTTTAGTAAAGAAACATTAGATGCAATATAATATACATTGTTCTTTCCTTTGGATGGTATGTTCATTCTTCTGACCATTGGTCAGCTAAAATATTTCTTAATATGAGAGGCCTCTGAAATTTCTTGAAGCTTATCTTTTACCCTCTGGAATACATATTCTTAGCAATTCATTTAATATGATAAATTCTTTTGGATCATCTGATCCAATTAGCATGATGTCTCTGCCATAATGCACGAATGTGATATGTATAACGCCCAGATAGTCCGTTTCTCTTCGGACTTCGTATGACAGATAACAAAATATTTCACATAGCTCTGGCCAAGAACATCCATGCTTGGTGATTGTGAACCATTTATGATTCCATATCCTGATAAGAATTAAGTGGACACACACACACATATCATCCAAAGCTATAATCATTTGCCATGTACCTGAGTCTTGTGGAGGTCTGTCCCGCAGACCCTGACCCAGCAATGGATGAAAAACATACACTGACACAGATATTATGCTTGTCAGTCCAGCTGAGTGTCCAGGCTGCTTACAGACTCCAAGGAGAATGGTGTGTAAAGAGTCAGCAGCCACGGCCCTGATCAACCAGCAAAGCTTCTATTTATTTAGTAAAGATTAATTGACAAAGGCTTGAGTCTTCACACTTGTGAGTAATTAACCTGGTCGTACCCACCCTGGAGAGGGCCATCTTGCCCATGAATGATCAAAGGTTAGTCTTAGAACCACATGGGTAAACAAGCTATTCTATTTAGATAAACTTCCCCACATTCCCTTGTAGCTACTTTAAGCTATTTACTCAAGGTAAAGATCAGGTTGCCTTCAGCCATAACCCTTCCTAAAGCTATACAAACTGCTCGGCCTTTCAAGAAGGTTTGTGTTTCTACTCCACAATTTCTCCCACGATCCTGACTGAGCCCCCACAAGTCCGATGTAGTGAGCTCTTGAAAAGACATCACATCTGACACAGCAGCTGCAGTAGTCTATTTCATTCCTGAGAAACTATCTCATTTTTACAGGTGCCATGGAGAAGTTAAATAGAGATCTAATAGGGGCTACATGCCTTGCAACCTATAGAACTTTAAGTGTGACACTAATTCTGTCCCCACTCCAAGAATTTTTTGATTTAGCCTCTTGCCTGGTGGATGGAAGTTGTCCTAATCGGTTTTCTGCTACTATAACAGACCATCGCAGATGGGATAATTTATAATAAATATAAATTTGTTTGGCTGGTGGCTCTGGAGACTAGGAAGTCCAATGTGCCAACACTGGGTGAGAGTCATCCCATGGGGAAGGCATCACATAGCAAGGAAGTACATTTGTGAGTACAGGCATGAGAGGGAGGGAGGGAGAGGGAGAGAGAGAAGTACATTTATGAGTACGGGCATGAGAGAGAGAGAGAGAGAGAGAGAAAATCAGACCAAACTCATCATTTATGAGGAGCCCACTCCCATGATAATGGCCTTGAATCATTCATGAGAGCTTGGCCCCTGACCTAATCGCCTCTTGTAGACCTTGTCTCCCTATTCCATTACATTGGAAATTAAATTTTAACATGAGTTTTGGCAGGAACATTTAAACCATCACTGAAGTGTGGTTTCAGGAGCTTCCACTTAGTCATCCGCACTATTATATCCCCTACTCTGGAGGTCAAGGAGTTCATGTGAGGTTAAACCAACTACCAAGTATGTCTATTCCAATTATACATCTGAGGACCAAGAAAATATTCCTGTATGACTCTCCAGATCTAGTGGACCCATTGAGAGTCAGACCTTGGCCAGCACTGTATGTATTGCCTGATCTCCATATCACCCTCAAGGGGTCATGGTAACTTTTCAGTTCTCACATATCAGTACCTCCCCAGACACTACTCATGTCATTCTTGAAAATGCTTGGAAATTCCCCTTAACACAGTATGCAGTTATCTGAATATATAACTATACATTCATTGTGGAGAGGATGGAGAGAGTTACTAGCATGTACACTTACCATTGGTCTTTCAGGGCTTATTCATGAAAAATGACCTCCTCTTCAAACCATAGACTCTTGACTGAGAACTGGCTTAGTTCTGAAAGCAGCAAGAGGTTTAATGTGTTATTGGTGTACTAAGTTGAGTAGTGTTTGCTCCAAAGTTAATGCCCATCTAAAACCTCAGAATGTATTCTTAGAAAATAGTCTTTGAAGAAGTTTTTAGTTAAGATGAGGTCATAATGAATTAGGGTGGGCCCAAAATCCGATGACTGATGTGTTTTTAAGAAGATAAGGCTAGGTAAATACATACAGAGAAGAAGTCACCTGAAGATGGAGGCAGAGACGAATGTGTCTACAAGCCAGGGAATGCCAGGGATTGCCTGTAAAAGCAGAAGCCAGGAGACAGGAGTGGAACAGATTCTCTCAGAACTTTCAGGAAGAACTAAGCTTGCTTTGTTTTTTGAACTTCTGGCCTCTGAAACTAGGAAAGAATAAATTTCTGTAGTTTTAAGCCACCCAGTTGGTGGAAAATTGTGGCAGCTCTTGGAAAATAATATAATTGGTGACTGCCTTTAATTCTCTAATAGTCTGCCTTTTGTTCTTCTCATGGTGCACGCTGAGAACCACCTTTGCTACTTGACGATATATTTTTACACTAATAAAGCTGTATTCTATTATCTGTGGGTTAGGACACTGTAGCTGCTACTCTAATCTTACTGGTCATTACAATAATTGAAACCACCTGTCTCTTGGCAGTCAAGCATTGCCACATAGTTCCTGTTTTCTCAAGATAATACTATCCCATTGGTATCAAAGAGCCAAGCACTACAACAAAATTTTACTATCAGCCCTGGTTCACAGATAAGAGGCACCAGAGAACATTTCAATGATGCTGGTGCCCCTATCACCAGGGTATTGTCTATGGGCTTGGTAAGTGTTCTAAACTGCATAACTTCCCATTGAATTAGATTCACCACTTGGTAGGTGTTCAGCTTTACTTAGTTCATTCACTCCAACATGACCCCTTCCTTGAGTCAATTCCTTCCCACACTGTCTGCTTTGTCAATTCCATCAGGTCAACCACACTTAACATGGGCCATAATTTTCTTCATGTTTCTGGGAGCAATTCCTGTAGCAAAACAAGCAAACAAAAAAAATGGAAAAAAAAAAACCCACGAAAAAAGCAAAAACATACCTGCCTTAGTGAGTTTACCCGTTTTTAGACATAGATTTTGCTGAAGGTAGATTCTGGACAAGTGCTCAGTTTTTTTATCCTCTCGCTGCAGATGAGACGTTCCTTGTATGCTACTAAGGTGACCTTCTGCTTTTACACGTGGCTTTGAATTTTCTATATTTTCAAACTTTAATTATAGTTTCCTAGATCTTCAATAGAAATTAGCAAAATCAACCAAACACCATCATTTGTATAGTTCTGATTTCTCCATCAGCTTGTGCATTCCCTTCTATATACCATTCTAGTTCAACACCAGTGAGATTTTTAACAATTAGATAGTTACCTGGAAGAAGAGTTATCTGTGTTCTCTTACATCGCCAGTTGTGAAACAAGGGATCCAACTCTAACACCTATATTACTGTTTAATCTCAGGCCACACCTGTTACCAACCCTCATAATTTGGAATCTCTGGGAAACAGACTTGAAAGAGACAGAATTTAGCATGCAGGACATTTATTAGGAAATGCCCTTGGGATCAGTAGCTCTGGAGAAGGGAGAAGTGGAGCTGTGATATGAGATCCGTCAGAGCCCAGACCAACCCTACATGGAACTCTGGAGCTAAAATGACCCTTAAGGGTTATCATACTTTGGGCCACAATGACTGTGCTTTCATCAATATGATACAGTGCAGAAAGGTTGTAACCTTTGAGTAAGAAGTCTCTCTTGCAGCTGAGGCAATTTCTACCAAGGCTAACTGATATTCTGAAGTTACCAAACTCTCTTTTAAGAGCTACTACTGGTGCTTTGAATAACACTGGCATACATTTTAACTTATTTCCCTGATCAGATTGTAATTTCTATGACAGCAGAATGAGTACACGATTATATTTTGTAATGTATCTCTCACACCTATTAATGCATATGACACATAGTAGATGTCTTACAGGTTTTGAATGAAATAATAAATGAACAGAAAGTTACACTATTGGGGATGTGATATGGTTTGAATCTGTGTCCCCACCCAAATCTCTTGTTGAATTGTATCCTCAATGTTGGAGGTGGGGCCTGGTGAGACGTGATTGGATCATGATTTAGCAGCATCCCCTTGGTACTGTTCTCACAATCTGGTTGTTTTGAAGTGCGTGGCACCTCCCTGCCTGGCCCCCCTTGTTTCTTCTCTAGCCATGTAAAATGCGCCTGCTTCCCATGATTTGCCTTCCACCATGACTGTAAGTTTTCTGAGGCATCCTCAGAAGCAGAAGCCATTATGCTTCCTGTACAGCCTGCAGAATCATGAGCCAATTAAACCTTTCTTTATAAAAGCCCAGCCTCAGGTATTTCTTTGCAGCAGTGCAAGAACAGACTAATACAGGGTAATGTAAAGAAAGGGAAGATTTTCAGCAGGAAATGGGTTGCTTGAGATATGTATCGAGATGACAAAGAAACTATCTTGACAAAAAACTAATAGATTCTATTAAAGGAAAAATAGGTAGTTAACTTCATTTATTCATTTAATTTGGGAAGACTTTGAGGTTTAGAGAAGCTAAACATTTTTTTTCCCAAGGTCACACAGTGAATAAGGGGCAACATAAGGATTGTCAGAGCTGTCAGACGAAAGATACTTACCTCTTAACTAAATGGGCCAGCAGAGACATCACAGAGATGGTAATCAGGAAACCTGGTTGCTCTGCCTAATTTTCTCCCTACTTATCTACAACCTCAGGCAAGCTAGTTATTAACTCTTGCCTCCATTTATTCATGTATTCTACCTTCTACACAGGATTGAATGAGTCCCAAGAGTCACAGAAAAAGTTAGGACTGTATTATACATGTTGATATCACTTTTATCAGTGTTAGTCCCAGTGCTGAAATCATTCTCTAATCATACATAACTGAGTTCTTAAGCATCTTGAAGATAATATGACTTCATAAGAACTGCTTACTTCCAACTGGAGAGCAAAGAGCAGAACATTTGTTTTAATATTAAAATTTTAAATGGATCAAAATCAACTTTCTAGACTCATAGGATACCTAGCATTCCTCTCCAGCCAGAGACAGCCCTGCCCCTATCATGGACCATGGAGGTGCATGTCTTGGGTCGAGGTCACCAGTTGACCTTCCTCAACTCTTAATTTGAATTCTGTTTCAAAACAAATTAGCATCTTTTCTCTTGAGCTGGTCTATTTTAATCCTGGTACAGCCTAAAGCAGTTAAACTTCAAACGGAAGGGTCAGAGTATACTCTCCTTTCCTTCCAGGAGACCTCTTGTACTATATGTGAATTATCCACTTGTCCCCCTGGAAATGACTATTATTCCAAGCAGTGTAAAGAACCACATTTCTTCATAAGGCATAAACTCTCTTGTCGCACCATTTACTCAACCAGTGACTGCCTCCTAGTTACCCCAGGTATTTTTTTCCAGAATATATAGAAGGCATTCTTAAGAGACTTTGCCTTTCACCTACTCACAGAAGGCACTGACAAATTTAAATGTGAGTCACTTAGGCACTACAATAATAGAAATACTTTATTTCTGATTTGAATTGCACTTTTTGCCCATATCTATTTATTTTTCAGGGGGCAGGGGGTTATGAAAATTCGATTTTTCTGTGGAGGAAGAATTGTGTCATTTAGAGTTCTGTGCAGGAAAGTAAAACAATCAATAATATTTTAAGCAGCAGTATGTTTAATAGTGGAAAATAAATGCTTATAAAATCACTGGGAGGGCTAGAGGAGTTGGAGTCAGGAGGATTCCACTAATACAACCTAGTCCAAGCATGTACACTCTCACTCTCATCCAGGGATCAGAATGCCACATAAATCCCCTCAACTCAAACAAAGCTGGTAGCTAAACAATGAGTGCTTAATAGAACTACCACCATAGCTGGCTTTTGCTACTCAGGATTTTATGTCTTTTCTTTAAGAATAGAAATAAAATAATCCAAAAAGGGATATTCCACTTCATATTCCTGCTAGGAATCTCACTCTGGTATATATAAGCGGCAGAAGCTAATTTACATTTGGAAAGTCAGCTGAAGGACAGTCTGGAAATGTAGCTGTTGGCATTTCTGTCTCTTCTTAACACAAAAGTTCAACAATTAAGGGTATGGAATGAAGGCTAACTTTCCCTAAATTTATTTCCCTCATTCTTTGGAACTCTCCTTTTGGTAATTCAACATCTACACATACATCCATTCACCTACATTTCAAAAAAAAAAAAATGGAAATAAAATGAGAACAAAATGAAATATCTCTATACCTTATGTAAGCCCTCCCCAAAAGAAGAATATGCTTTTAACTTATAAAACCTCTCCTCCAAGGAAGAAACCCAATAAGTCACCTCATTAATTTTGGAGTTACGTTTATTCTTCTCTTTAAGTCACAATCTCATCTGAATTTGCTGTAATCTAAGGAATCAATTATGAAGATAATCACTATTGATATGCCTTTTATAAAATATGAGGGAGAGTGAAAAGAAAGTATGAGTATGTGTATCACAGAGCTGGAACAAATATACGGATAGCCATTATATCTTTTTCTTTAACTAGACACCAGACTATGGTTAGTAGTAATGGGTTTCTTTCTCCACCATTTTTTTAAATTTATTTTTTATTTATTTTATTGTATTTATTTATTTATTTTTATTTTCTGAGACGGAGCCTCACTGTCACCAGGCTGGAGTTCAGTGGTGCAATCTCAGCTCATTGCAACCTCCGTCTCCTGGGTTCAAGTGATTCTCCTGCCTCAGCCTCCTGAGTAGCTGGGACTACAAGCCTGTACCATCACGCCCAGCTAATTTTTTTTTTGTTTTGTTTTTAATAGAGACAGGTTTTACCATGTTGGCCAGGATGGTCTTGATCTCCTGACCTTGTGATCTGCCCACCTCTGCCTCCCAAAGCTCTGGGATTACAGGCATGAGCCACTGCACCCGGCCTTCTCCACCATTTCTTACATTTTTATTTTGCTCTTAGCCAGTACTTGAATTGTCTGATAAGCTATACTGGATGGTGTTACCCAAACCTTTATTTCTACTTGCTCTGAAGCATTGTAAACTTTCCCACATTGGTGTATCAGTTTAGTGGGGCTGCCTTAGAAAAATTCCACAGATTGAGTGTCTTCAACAACAGAAATTATTTTTTTTCACAGTTTTAAAAACTAGATGTCCAAGATCAAGCTCCATCAGGATGGTTTCTAAGGAGGCCTCTTCCTGGATTGTCATCATCTTGCTGTGTCCCACATGGCCGTTTCTCTGTTCACGTTTAGAGAAAGAGAAAGAGATCTCTGGTGTCTCCTCTTCTTATAAGGAAACAAGTTCTACAGGATTAGCCCTTATGACCTCATTTAACCCTACTTCCCTTCTTAATGGCCCTGCCTCCAAATACAGTCACATAGGGGATCAGGGTTTCAGCAAAATACATTTTAGGCACACACAACTCTGTCCACAGCACTAGGATTTCCTGTTGGTCTATTTTACTCCTCCATATTTCCATTTTGTAGTAGTAATCCCACTTGCCTTGATAATAAAGGTCAGTAAATATAAAGTCGCTATAACTAGGAGTGTTACCTCACTGGCATAAAAAATGCAAAATAGTAAAGTGACATTTTAATTTCCAGCTCAATTGACCCATTATTAATGTCCTGATGCAAAGCATTTATTCCTTGGATACTAGGAATGCAAACTAAAAAAATTTAAAGCCATCAGGAATGAAAGACGATAATATTTATGAGAATGTAATTGGCTGTAATAGAGAGATGTGGCACTTACACTTTCAAACTTTAGTTACCAGCCAAATGGAGCCACGAAAACCCAGAACTCTGAGTTGTATATACAGCTCTGGGTATATTCTGCATTCTGTGAAATAAGACGCAAAGACTGCAAGGTAGTGTCGTCCAACAGGAGCCATAATTTTACCTTCAGTACTTTATTCCATTGTGCTGTACTTTATTCCATAATTGTATCTTCAGTACTTTATTCTATCGTACTGTAATTGTATCTTCTTCATCTATTCCATTGTCATAATTATTCTAGTTATTTCAGAGTGATGGGTTATAAGGAAACACGGCCTCACTTTGCCACTGCCTCCGTTCTTTTAACACAAAATCCATGCTCAGAAACAATATCGTGTGGGACACTGTAGAGGTGCATATGGAATTTTATTAGTTCTCAGATTGTTTTTCTGGAAAAAGCATATCAGCATGATGAGCAAATCTACATTCAGAATAAGTGACTGTTTTAATGACAACAAGTTGCTCCTCCTGACATAATGAAAGTGGTTTAATACAATCAAATTAATATTAGAACATTTACTAATATTCCTGAAAGATTGTGCTATGGTGGGGATCACCTTCAGTTCTGTTATGTAGGACTGTGTTTAGCAGTAAGATAGACTACATAAGCTTTGGATTGAATTGAAAAGTTCAAATTTTTGCACCATGTCCAACTTTCATCCCTGTCGTAGCAACTACTTATTTTATAGATATGTTGACAAACAGCAGGGTGACTGAAGGAGGAATGACATCCAGAGAATGGATCATTTGTATTCACTGTATGAGGTCTCTATAGCTGGAGCTATTTTGTAAGAATTTCTGTGTAACAAATATTTTGAGATTCTGGTCCGTGTTGAAAAGTCTGTCCACACATGGCTTATCAATGCCTCCTGTCGTCATGCTTCTAACTCTATTCTTTCAAAATTTTTGGCCATTTAGTCAAACTGTTAATTATGGTCAGCAGATGAATGTTCTCCCATATCTCTGAAGGTTTTATTTTCAGGTAAAGTCAACTACAAGATATTTTGACGTTGCAAAGATTTTTCTTTCATGCAGGATCTTTCCTGTGTGGGGCTGTAAAGTTGGTCGTCCTATTTCCCCTGGTACGTGTATATTGCTTGAAACCACTTATAAATCCGGTTTCCTGGGGAGTTCCCCATGAAGTTACTGGTGTGGGCTTATGGGGTTTGTACAGACAAGTGAGTGTGTCAGGGGAAGATACATTGAATGTGTGAGCCACATGACTATGTAACTTACTCCTTCAGGGATATCTCACAGTACGGGTCATAGGTACCACTTCTACTTCATCATACAGTGCTTCCGTGAACAACAGTTTTATGGCTTTGTGTCTCAATGGTCAGCAAAGCAATGTGGTCATAATCACTTAGTGTCTCAACCTCCCAGGGTCTAGTAAGAACGAAGAAAATGTTTCTTGATGAAAAAAATAGTTATTTGCTTAAGAGTGTTACAGACTGAATGTCTGTCCCCATAAAATTTATAGGTTGAAATCCTAATCCCCAGTGTGAATATGTTTTTGAGTTATAAAACCTATCCTCAAAGGAAGAACCCCAATAAGTCACCTTATTAATATTGGAGTTACATTTATTCCTCTCTTTAAGTCACAATCTCATCTGAATTTGCTGTAAGCTAAGGAATCAATTATGAAGATAATCACTATTGACATGCCCCTGGGGATGGGGCCTTTGTCAGGGAAGAAGGTAATGAGGGCTCTGCCTTCATAATGGGATTAGTGCCTTTATAATAAGAAACATAAGACAGTTTGCTGCTCCTTTCTTTTTGTGCCATATGCAAATATAGCAAAACAATATCTCTCTGCCAATCAGGAAGAGAGGCCCCCACTAGAAACCAAATTAGTTGGCACGTTGACCTTGGACTTCTCAGCCTTCAGGGTTGTGTGAAATAACTGTTTGTTGTTTAAGCTACCCTGTCTATGGCATTAATATGTTTGTTATACAATTCTAACTGACTGAGACAGAGGATATGGCTCTGCTCTAAATCACTAGGGACCTATATTCTGATTACTTCAAGGAGTTTAACACATTTGCAGCACAAATTCTATTTCTATTGCATCTGTTAGGAAATAAGGTCAAAATATCAGAGCTGCAAGACAAAAATGTCAGATAAATTCTCTCTTTTTGAGCCCAGCAAAAATACCAGCATATGTATATTTCACTTGGTAGTGGGTTTGAAGAAAATAATCATATGCAGGATATGTTGCCACAAAAATCCAACAAGTGTTTGCTTCTGAAGCTTGGCTTTGCACTTTCTGGAGTGGAACATGTTGAGATCATACTTCTCCCTTAGTGATAGAATGGGAAAGGGGAATCATTTTGATCTTCAATTTGCAAGATAAATCATACAGACCACTTGAACCCCCCAAATTTCACCATCATTGCATAATCTGAAATTTTGTAAGATATATCTCCATATCTCCCACCCTCTAGAATGTACCTGTCTTAAGAATTTGAAATCTCTTTTGTTTCCTGTCTGTAATATCCTATTGCTGGTTGCAAAATTTATCACCATGCTAGAATCTATGAAGTTGTCTAATAAGAGGTCAGGACTCCAACAGTAGAAATCATTTCAGGAGTTGATATAGCTGATAAATAAGGCATCAAAACTGTCCTGCTATCCTGCTGTCCTGCTTTCCTTGCCAAGTGAAAGCTGTTTAAACTATTTTTATTGTTCTCTCTCCTTCTCTCTCTCTTCCCTCCAAAATAATTGCTGCATATAACAAGCTAGAATTTATATTAATTTATTCTAGCATCTCAAAACCCAATTGCATTTGAAGTCACAATTTTACATAATTTTATTAAGATTGTGTGATGCTCTATCATCTGCTAAGTCCTAAATGATTTTTCTAGAGGACAATCAGTTGTGTAAACAAGAAGGAATGTGATAGGAATTGCCACCCCTGAATCTTTGAATAGTTTTATGGTTTTCTCTCCATAATTCTTTCAGGAGTCTACCGTTGTTTATGGTTAGTATTTTGGTAAGAGTTTCATTCACAGACATTTACTCTTGGATATTGATATAATAAAAAATCTTGCTCCAAAATTAAGAGAACAAATATAGGAATCTTTCAGTTGCCACATATGTCTCATGTTGATATATATTCAAGAACTGGGGAAATATCCAAAGGGTGTATTCTTTTTACAACCTCTAGGATACAGAATTAGTTCAGAACAAAACTTATTGCTTAACTCCCATAATGTCATATTCTCACCATTGAAACACAGTCATGTTTTGGATCCCTCTGATTAATATTAGCTCAAAGATGATGTCCATATATCTGAAATCTCATCTTATTATTCCTCAGTACCTAGTTACCCTTCTACACCGCTTCAGATCCATTTACTGAAATCCAGGAGGAATATTTGTAATAATTTTACATGCGTAGCATCTGTGAACTTCCCTAATTTGCCTGCAGACTCTTTATTGAAGTGTCCTGGGTTGTAAATTTGCCAGTTTAACTGGGTATAGAAGTAACTCTCCAACTCTCCATAAAATAGACTAACATTAAATTTCTCTTCTTCAGACCTAGAGTGGTTTTTAAAAAACTGTATTTTCTTTATTTCAATTTTACAAATATTATTGCTTTTGAGGATGCTCATCAAATTGTCCAAGGTCTCTGTGGATCAGAACAGGAGGGTTAGAGCACTGGCCCAAATCATATTGTGTAGTTAAACACAAACATGCGCCTTTTACCACTTTGGAGTTTACTAGAACCATCCACGTAGTAATAGAGCTGGAGATATCAGTTTGAACTCATGTTTAGCTTAACATAGATATAGATGGTTACACATGGAAATATTTATAGGTAAGA
Organism: Papio anubis; assembly: GCF_008728515.1. Taxonomy (NCBI): domain Eukaryota; kingdom Metazoa; phylum Chordata; class Mammalia; order Primates; family Cercopithecidae; genus Papio; species Papio anubis. Next base: position 10,540,984 of record NC_044978.1, read on the forward strand.
ATATGTGCAAGAGTTGACATATACACATATAAATCTTTTATCTTTTAGCAAAGATGATCTAGAAACATCAACACCGCAGTAGCAGTAAGTACACATAGTGCTCAGATACAGTTTCTAAACCCATTCTCTGGTAAGAGGGTCCTAAAGGACTCCATAGAGAAATAACTGGTTATAGAATTTGGCAGAAAATGTACAAATAATCCTGGAGCATGTGTAATTTCAGAAAATAAGGAAGTGACTAGAAGTAAAATATTGCAAAATATAACCAAAAATACACATTAATGGGGTGTAGGCAAGGGCACAAGAACCAAAAGAAAGAGCTTTGAAAGGCCAAAGTTGGACAATTTGAGCAACAAAATTAATGAATGGTTTTGGGATTATAACCCAAAGTATGAAATAAAATATATAAGCTCATATTGATATAAAGAAATTAATAAATAATTGTAAAAGAGAAAAGAGAACAATCTCCCATGCAAAAGCATTCAAAAAAATTATGTAGATATAAAACACCCTCAGTGGGGTGGAACATGACTCTTCACTCCTTATGTATTAGACTTGTATAAAGGCTTTCTTCCAAATGGTACATACAGTATAGAAGGAATGGGATATGGTCCATGGAGAAACCTAACAAGCACTATCTCAGCCAAATGGCCAAGGCCAACATTGGCAGTGATAAGTCATGTTGATTATATGTACTCTTGATACGATGCAATGAAAATGGGATTTTACATCTTTGTTCTTCCTTCTCAAAACACCAAACCAGGCAGAGGACCCAGGTCAGCGATAGACTACAATAGATCATCATAAAGATTTCTAAGGTTTTTAAATCAAGTCCTTGTCTCCTGGACCACACCTTTGGATCCAGCCAGGGTCTGGAGGAACTCATTAAACTGAAAGAAAGAACACAAGCCTAGCTGGCTTTATTACCTGCTGATCGTAGAGCTCCAGGGCTTTGAGCAAACACAGGTGGTGGCCAGGCAGTGGTTACAGTAGACCTTGGGTGATACCCAGTGCTGTGTTGGCTTCAGGTTTGACCCAGCATAGTCCCAGTGTTGGTGGCCACATGGGCGCTTGTTTCAACCCACCCCCATCTCTAGGCAGCTCAGAACAGCTTTATTTGGAAGAAGATCAGATAAGAGAAAGAGATAAAGGACATCCAAATTCGAAAGGAAGGAGTCAAATTATTCTTGTAAAGTTGCAGGATACACAATCAACCTACAAAAATCAGAAGTATTTCTAGATGTCTACAGCAAACAATCTGAAAATAAAACCAACAACATAATCTCAGTTATAATAGGTACAAATAAAGTAAAACACCTAGTAATTAACTTAACCAAAGAAATGAAAGATCTCTACAATGAAAACTATAAAATATTGGCGCAATAAATTAAAGAAGACAGACACAAAATGGAAGGATACTCCATGTTTATGGATTGGAAGAATCAACACTGTTAAAATGTCTATACTAACCAAAACAATCTACAGATTTAATTCAATCCCTATCAAAATACCAATGGCATTCTTCAAAGAAATGGAAAAAAACCAAACTTCTAAAATCTATGTGGAACAACAAAAGACTCAAAATAGTCAAAGCTATCCTAAGCTATCCTGTTCTAAAAAGAACAAAACTGGAGGAATCCCATTACCTGACTTTAAATTATACTACACAACCATAGCGTAGCATAGTGTAGCAGAATAGCATGGTACGGCGTAAAAACAGACACATAGATCAGTGGAACAGAATACAAAACCCAGCGGTAAATCCATACACTTACAGCGAACTCATTTTTGACAAAGGTGCCGAGACTATACACTGGGGAAAGACAGTCTCTTTAATAAATGGTGCTGGGAAAACTGGATGTCCATATGCAGAAGAATGAAACTAGACCCCTATCTCTGCACATACACAAAAATCAAATCAAACTGAATTAAAGACTTAAATCTAGTAAATCAAACTATTAAATTATTCCAAAAATAATTGGAGAAACTTTCACAGGACATTGGGCTGTGCAAAGATTTCTTGAACTAAAATACCCCACAAGCACCCAATGGGATCACATCAAGTTAAAAATCTTTTGCACAGTGAAGGAAACAAACTACAAAATGAAGAGTCAACCCAGGTAATGGAAGAAAATATTTGCAAACTACTCGTCTGTCAAGGGATTAGTAACCAGAATATTACAAGGAGTTCAAACAACTCTATAGGAAAATATCTAATAACCTGATTTTAAAATGGGCAAAATATCCAGACTCTACAAGGAACTTAAACAAGTTTACAAGCAAAAAACAAACAACCCCATCAAAAAGTGGGCAAAGGATATGAACGGACGATTCTCAAAAGACATTTATGTGATCAACAAACATATGAAATAAAAAAGCTCATTATAACTGGTCATTAGAGAAATGCAGATCAAAACCACAATGAGATCCCATCTCATGACAGTTACAATGGCTATCATTAGAAAGTCAGGAAATGAAACATGCTGATGAGGCTGTGGAGAATGTTTAACCGTTGTGGAAGACAGTGTGGTGATTCCACAAGAATCTAGAACCAGAAATACCATTTGACCCAGCAATCCCATTACTAGGTATATACTCAAAGGATTATAAATCATTCTACTATAAAGATATATGCACAGGCATGTTTATTGCAGCACTGTTCACAATAGCAAAGACTTGGAACCAACCCCAATGCCCATCAATTATAGACTGGATAAAGAAAATGTGGCACATATACACCATGGAATACTATGCAGTCATAAAAAAGAATGAGACCATGTCCTTTGCAGGGACATGGATGAAGCTGGACACCATCACTGTCAGCAAACTAACACAGAAACAGTAAAGTAAACACCACATGTTCTCACTCACAAGTGGGGGTTGAACAATGAGAACACATGGACACAGGGAGGGGAACAACATATACCGGGGCCTGTCGGTGGGTGGAGGGCAAGGGCAGGGAGAGCATTAGGATACATACCTAATGCATACAGGGGGAAAGATCTTATTTAGATCTTTTGCCATATATATACACACACACACACTCAAATATATATACATATATGTGTATATATATATGGTAAAAGATCTAAATAGACATTTCTCAAAAGAAGGCATACAAATGGCAAACAGGTATATGAAAAAGGTGCTCAGAATCACTGATAATCAGATAAATGCAAATCAAAACTATGGGATATTATCTCTCTCCAGTCAAAAAGTCTTTTTACCCAAAAGGCAGTAACAATTGCAAATGAGGATGTGGAGAAAAGGTGAACCTTCATATGCTGTTGGAGGGAATGTAAATTAGTACAACTACTATGAAGAACAATTTGGAGGTTCTTCTAAAAAACTTAAAATAGAGCTAACTTATGATCCAGCAATCCCACTCCTAGGTATATACTCCCCAAAAGGGAAATCGGTGTATCACATAGATAACTGCATTCCCCAGTTTTCTGAAACACTGCTCACAACAGGCAAGATCTGGAAGCAATCTGTGTCCATCAACAGATGAATGGATAAATAAAAGGTGATACAAATATACAATGAAATAGTATTCAGCCATAAAAATGAATAAGAACCTGTGATTTACAACAACTTGGATGGAACTGGAGGTAATTTTGTTAAGTGAAATAAGTCAGGCACAGAAAGACAAACAGCATATGTTCTCACTTATTCGTGGCATCTAAAAATCAAAACAATTGAACTCACAGAGACAAAAAGTAGAAGGCTGTTTACTGGAGACTGGGAAAAGTAGTGGGTGGGGGGGGGAAGTGGGGAGGATTAATGGGTACAAAATTAGTTACAAAGAATGAATAAGACCTAGTATTTACTAGCACAACAGGGTGACTATAGTCAATCATAATTTAATTGTACATTTACAAGTAACTGAAAGAGTGTAATTAGACTGTTCGTAACACAAACAAATACTTGAGGTGATGGATGCCCAATTTAGTCTGATATGATTATTATGTATTGCATGCCTGTATCTCTTGTAACCCATAAATATATATATATGCATACTATATACCACAGAAATTAAATTAAAATTAAAAATACCCACATTACCAAAGTCTAATTGTGGAAAAATCTTCAGTCAAAACTACATTGGGAGCATTCTACAAAATACTGATGAGTACTCCTCAAAAACTCTGACATCATCAGAAACAAGAAAAATCTGGAAAACGTTTCCAACCTAGAGGAGACTAAGGGAATATGAAATCTAAAAGTAATGTGGTTTCCTGGGAGGAATCCTGGAACAGAAAAAACAACAAGAAAAAATTAGATAAGAACTAAGATAAACTTTTTTTTTTTTTTTTTTTGAGACAGTCTCACTCTTGTCTCTCAGGTTGGAGTGCAATGACGCTATCTCAGCCCACTGCAACCTCCACCTTCTGGGTTCAAGTGATTCTCCTGCCTCAGCCTTCCAAGTAGCTGGGATTACAGGCATACGCCACCATGCCCCACTAATTGTTGTTGTTGTTGTATTTTTAGTAGTGTCAGTGTTTGACCATGTTGGCCAGGCTGGTCTTGAACTCCTGACCTCAGGTGACCCACCTGCCTCCGCCACCTAAAGTGCTGGGATTACAGGCGTGAGCCACCGCGTCCTGCCAGAACTAAGATAATTTTAAAGAAGGATGGACTTTAGTTAATAATAAGGCATTGATATTGATCAATATATTGTAACACTTGTACTATACTAATTAAAGATGTTAATAACAGAAAGAATTGGGCGTATGTGGGGAGGCATATGGAAACTCTCCTTGCGATCTTTTCATACATCTCAAATTATCTGTGAAAACAAAATTTTATTTAAGTAGAAATAAAAATTTGTTGAAGAGTTTGGACATACTGAAGTCACGTGACAAGCATTTGGACTAGCTGTAGTAATATCACACGGATCAGGAAGCCTGCACAGCACTGAGCATACTGACTGTTTTTTGACAGCTAATGAGTAGACAATGAAACACTATGTTCAATGTTCTTGCCATTTATGTGCCCCTGCTTTTGATTCTCAGGAGAAAAATGTTTTTAAAAGCAGCAGGGAGATCACCTCTGTGTGACTTCCTTCTTTCAAGTTTCCTTCAAATGTATATAATTGGCAACATATTATTTGCTTCCAAAAACTTACTAAGAGAGTTTGTAAAATACAGAATTTAGGTTTACAGCCTCTGCAGATGGCAATACGTTTAAAGGAAGGAAAAAATGGATGCTGTGTATCAATCATCCAAATCCAACACGCTTCCCCTATTTGCCATCCATAACTATTTGGGTGATGTTTATTTATTTTCCTTCTGTCTCTAGGGATGTGGGTACAAATTAGGATTTGCCTAATGAAGATATTCTATTTTTCTAAATATAATAATGAATGCATTAATCTGAAAGCCAATCTTGGGATTTAAGGGGAACTATTGAAGCATGGAGCCAAATCCAAAAAAATCATAGCCATGATATAAAAAGCAGCACGATGTGTTTAGATTTTGGTTCCATTTTGCCTAAAGCTAGCCCTTGCCATGGCCTTCTCATTCTAAGTAAACGTGTTCATTCCCTTTTGTTTACATCTGTTTGAATCACAGTTTTATCAATTCACATTAAAATATTACTAACAAAGACGCGTTCCTTAAAATTTTGTTCCTAATACAAGAACCCAAAATGTGGTGTTGACTGAGGTAAAGTTTGAGTACGGGGCAGAGTGAGTCTCTCCACACTTAACTGGGAAGGTTACAATACTTCTTGTGTGTTAGCAAACTAACAGCTTAACTTTACCTGTTTCATCATGAAATTCGATTATATATTTAAATAGCTGGCCCATTAGGAGACTTGGTAGAAATAACATACGCAAGTAAGTTTGTTATTTTTTGCAGTCTACAGTAACGTCCTATAAGAGAGAATGTTTTGAAAACTGTTCCATTTGAAAGTTCAATGAAAGAAACTACAGGCTTTATAAAGGAGCTATTTCCACCTAAAACCCATAGCGAAAGAGTGCTGTGTTAATCTGGAAGATTTGAAAGAATCAAGATATAGGGGGAAAGTGGTACAAGATTAGGACTGGAGAATTCTTTCTGCTGTGTTCATTAAAGAACCACTATTTGCATGCCTCCAAAAATGAGTGACAGATTACGCGTGCCTTCACCTCTGCAGTGAATGCTTTCAATTGACCCTGAGTGAAACTCCAAAATAGAAGCCATTGAAATGAGAGCTAGGGAAATGATCAGCTCACTGATGTGTTGCTGAATGACAGACTTTCCCCACCCCTCTTCCAGGTTGTCGTCTCTCTGGCATTGGCCAGTAGCCCATACAATTGCAAAACTATTAGTACAAGGAATGACTAAAACTTTTTAAAGACAGTTTTATTGTTGAATAAACCTTAAACTTAGAAAACAGACTTTTATTTTCTCGGTCACGAATGAAAATCTTCAGGCGTCCACACTAATACTAAAAGGAAGTTATCTTCCATAGCAGTATATTCTCCAGCAGAAGGCTCACTAATATCTGTCTGGACAAACTATAGAGAAAAATGGACCAAAAAAAAAAAAAAAAAAGACCTCCAAGAAAGAAGAATTAAGAAAAGCTACTTTGGTGGTCTCAAAATAAGTCACTCCACCTGCAGAACTCAGAATCTTTGCTCATTCTTCCTTTCACAAATGATGTCACTGATGTTTATTAAAAAATGACCATTCTATGCTGTTTCTACTTATTTACCTTTTTCAAATGTACTTTATTACCTTATTTATCCTGAATCCAAATGTGCTTGGGCTGTTATTTAGCTATGGATATCTGAGTCTTGAGGAGCTTCCGCTGAGCCAGACATCAACTTAGGAAATTCATTTAGAGATTCTTGGTTTGGGCCAGGACGGAGAAACGAGATGAGATTTTGCATTAAGGACATGATCACTTTCAGTTTTTTTGAATGGATGCATGATATTAGTTATTGGCATTTTACAAATTGAATTACAAGATGAAAAGTGTAGGCCTACATGTTGATAAGCTGGACTGTAATGCTTACTCAACATCCAGAGAAATCATTATATAACTGCAGTAGCTAATTATTTTCTATAATTAAACACAGTTTTCAGGATAAGTCAGTATATGACGAGTGGTGTACCCGAAATAGAATATGCTTACATATTTTCACAACTAAATTTTCACCCAGTTATTAGGGCTTCAACAGAATCTGTAAAACTTAATCTGAAACGCTTGCATTTAACAATCATGAAAATTACTGAAATGTGGAGAAATAAAGTCCAATTTTATTTTGGACTAGATATGTTCTTCTAAAGCAATTAAAATGTAAATATAATTTGCAAGCAAATAGATAAAATGTCAAAACCTTCAGATAGGTAATAGTTCTTTAACTCAGAAATAAGTATACAACTGCATTAGAAAAAAATGTGGAAGGGTGAGATTTTTTCAGGTATTTCACAAATGCTTAAAATAGTAGTAGTTCAATAGCAATTATAATAATTATTAAATAGTCTAATTAGGATGAATGAATCAGATTTCATTTTATTTTTGATGTAATGTAACTATCATAAGCTAACTCCTTTATGGTGAGGTTGAGGAAAAAGGGGAACCCTTATACACTGCTTCTGGGAATGTAAATTAGTTCAGTCACTGTGGAAAGCAATCTGGAGATGTGTCAAGTATCTTGAAATAGAGCTACCACTTGACCTAGCAATTCCATTACTAGCTATCTACCCAAAAGAGTATAAATTGTTCTACCCTAAAGACACCTGCACAGGTATGTTCATCACAGCATTGTTCACGGTAGCAAAGATATGGAATCAACCGAGTTGCTCATCAATGGTGGACTAGATAAAGAAAATATGGCACATGCACACGTGGAATATTATGCAACCATCATAATGAACAAAATAATATCCTTTGCAGCAACATGAATCTAGCTGGAGGCTATTATCCTAAGCCAATTAATGTAGGAACAGAAAACCAAACACCTCATGTCCTCACTTATACATGGGAACTAAACATTTAGTACACAAGGACAAAAAGAAGAGAACAATAGACATCACGTCCTACCTGAAGGTGGATGGTGGGAGGAGGGGAAGGATTGAAAAACTACCTTTCTGATATTAAGTTTACTACCTGGGTGACAAAAATATCTGTACACCAAATCGCTGCAACATGCAATTTACCCTTGTAACAAATCTGCACATGTACCTCTTGAACCTATAATAACAGTCAGAAAAAAATAACTATTGGATGGAGAAAAGTAGAAATAATATACAAAGAGAAACTTTCATCAAAATAATACTTTTTGCATTGATTTCATCTGACTTCTTACTGGTCCAGTTAAATCACCTAAAACATGTTTAGATTCATGGTAAATCTATTCTACTGAATAATATAAAGCACTCACTCCAAAAAAAAATCATAAACAAGTTTTAGATGTGTACAGAAATGTAAATAGTATTCAATTGTTAAAATATTGTTTTCATTCCGTTCAAAAAATTATTGCATTCATTTCTTAAAATTCATAGTATTTTCCTTTGTGGCTCTGCACCTGAAGCCAAAGACATTATTTTAGGGACGAGCTATAATAATTCTTCCTTTTATTATACCTAGAAAAGGGGATTTCTGAAGCCTCCATGTAACACCTAAAGCGTTTATTAAGGCAGCAAGATTCCACAGATGAGAAAATACATGACCTACCTGAGGTAACTTCTGCAATTAGGAAATCTGCTGAGATCAATTAAGGCCTGATTATAAATGGAAGAGAGATACCTTTCATCTCTCTATATTTTTGCTGTCCAGAATTGAACTTCAGAGAGATTATTTCAGATAGGAAGCACTGACCTGCAAAAATGTACTTGAGGCTAAAACTGTCTTGACTGCTCGTGATAATCTCCTAAGCAATAAGCTCTTTGATTTAGCCCCCCACTGAGGATCATACTGACTCATATAAGAAAATGGCTCAATAAATTAAAAATTAACTAATACCTTGACTTGAAAACAGGAAGAATAAAGTAGGCACATATAAAGAAAGGGTTGACATAATGATGCTTTAACTTTACTAATGTACAAGAAAAAAGCTGCACAATTCTAAGTTTATATAATGATTTATCATACCTACCAGTTAAAATTTAGAGTATTATAATCTAATAATGTTAGTCAATTATAGGTCATTTTATTTTGTTTTTCTTGACTGTCAAATAAAGAAGCTCAACTAAGGCACTGAATATCTTTCCTTAAAAAGGAACAGTTTGGTTCTTGTATCTTTCAGAATTACAAGATATCTTCAGAGGTATGTTTTCTAGGTCCATATGAAAAAAATCCGAGTTCACAGTATTTACAAAGTTTGCTTTAAGGAAACTATTTATTTTCTACAATTCAGAAACATATAGGTGTTATCTTTTCTACACATAGCGAATAACTGACAGAATTTCCATGACTTCAGAAGCATGTGGGTAGAAAATGTCCTTTTGCTCCATGGTGAAGAAGAAAGATGCCTTCCAGAAGCTGAGTTTTGTAAACTCACTTTATTCTGAGTATATTCCTATTCACAGGAAGGAGCAGCTCTCTCTGTCTTTGAATTCATGATAATTTGATGAATATGTTATTTTCACCTATTACATCAGAATATGTCAATGGATCAATCATACAATGTTTTGCAGTGCAACAATCCATAATATAAAAATACACTCACTTTAAAATCTTACCTTCGCTGACTCAAATTCTACTCTGCCATGTTAATATGCAACTTCCAATATGTCTAAATAGTAATTTATTTTTTAAAAAAAAACACAGGAACAGATTTTTTTTTTTTTTGTAGCAAGTATATATACTAGGTATTTCAGCTTCTTATCCAAATAAAATCATCTAGCTAGCGTGAGGGGTAAACAGAGATAGTACAGAGCAGTACAGCAACTGAATGTGAGAAATTGACCCTGCAATATTAACGAAAACAGAGTCTGGTCACTTCTGGGAGTTAATAGAACATCCTTCTCCTTTATGATGCCTCAAATAGTTGATAAATAAGTCAGAACATTATAAAATGTGCATGATCACATCTAAAATGCTATGAGATACTCATCCTGCCTCTACCTCCTCCATTCACAGTAATTTTTAGTATTAATACCATTATTTTCTAAAAATACCAGTATTAATGTATAATTTTTCAACATAAAATAAATTTTTAATTGAATCTTGATTTTTAAATATATGGTTTTGTACTTATGATATTTATATATGATACTTCAGTGTGTGTGTGTGTATGGGTGTGTGTGTGAAGTAGGGAAATAACCAGAACACAATTGCTAATTACATTTATTTTGTATTTATCTTTTCAATGTAAGGCATTCTTCAATAAAATATATATCTTTTCACTGATTTTTATGGTGATTTTCCCATAGGAAAGGAAGGAAGGAAGATATTGTGATTTTCCCATAGGCAGGAAGATATGTCTTGACCACATTTTCAATTGTCAACTGCTTTAATAATGATGAATAATTTGTAAAATAACTGCTGTGCTCTGGCAAAATTGAGTTATTAAAAAATTTTCCTCATTAAGTCTCTTGCTTCGAATTTTAGTCTTTATACTTTATCTACATATCTATACTACACACACACACACACACACACACACACGCACACACCCCTCTTAAATCATCTGACCTTTTCAACATTTCTGGTTAATCAGACATGCCTTTTAAATATATGATATGATAATAAGGATAGGATAATATTAATTCCATAAAAAGAATAAAGTAAAACCAGGTTTTATAATGCAATTTACATTGGAGAAATTAGAAAACATTTACTGATTTGAAAGCAAACTCCAAACAAAATTAAAGATAAATTGAATATTTATTTTCCCTAATGATAATTCCAATAGCTGTCCTGTCATCTAACCAGTTATTTTGATCAAAGCCAATGGTGACAGCTATGTTTGGTATTTTGTTTAGATATATAATTAAAGTGAAGAATTATCCTCTATGAATATTCAATGTGATTAAAAAGAAGTTTTCTTATTTTTCTTGTTAAGTATATACATGTATCATACATATATACACACACACACATTTTTTATAACAATTTTAAGCATCATAACCTTAAAAAACTTAACAGTGCCACAATGCAGTAAAATTTATCCCCTAGAAAATACATTCTTTTTATATCATTATAGAAAATATGAGTAAAGTTAATATAAAAAAAGAGGAAACTACGTAAACTAGCAGCAAGGCTTCACACACACACACACACACACACACAAATTCATAGAAGATCAAAGATCACAGCTTTAGGCAGGCTAATTCAGTAGTACTACCATATGTCATATGATTTAATATATGTTTCACTATTATCTATTTCTCTAACTACCTGCATAAGAACAGACACAGGTGTCCCTCAACATGTGTGTGTTCAAGTGCTTGGAATGAGAAACTTGAGGAGCCCATATGTTGAAACAGATTTATTTTAGAGATTGATACACAACACAATGAGCTTTGAAAATAATGATGAAAAATCTGCCAAGTAAAATATCTCTACTAAAGATTTGTAAATTTTAATAGTAAAACCAAATAATATTTAAATCAGCTCTTAAGCAAAGAAAACACTAAAATGAGTGTGCTTTTTAGGTCAGTGATCATCAAGGACACATTTGAGAGAAGATGGAGTAGCTATGGCAGGCAAAAGACCAAACATGAATTTGACGTCAATGGCTCTGGTCTTTAAAGATCCCTACTCCATCAGATTTAGGATCACGCTGTTTATCTCTCCATCTGTCATCTTTCACATATATTTATATTAACAGGGATATTGGAATTCTTAAATATTTTGGAAATTTATTATTTGCAAGAAGAAGGTTGAAGAACTAGTGTCACCCTAGATAAGGAAATCCATTTATTGAGTACCTAATATAAAACCAGCCCTGTATTATATGTTTATATGTAATACTTAATACAATCTCATTAAGATTGTATTTAGTAAGATGGTAGTAGTATAACATGTATCAGAAAGAAAGCAATTACAAAAGTTAATTCATGCAAGTTCATGTATTCAGTCAGTGCTAACTCAAGTCTACCTGGCTCCAAAATATTCTCATTTATTATACATGGTTTTTGATACATATAATAGTTACATAGCACTATAGCACAGCACTCAATATTTCTTAAGTTTACTTTAAGTGTTGAGCATTGAACTCATATGTGATCTCGCAAAATATCTTGTCCAGTAAGTAACATTGTTAAGGAGTAGTTCTAACAAGTAGTATTTATTGAGAACTTCCTGTCTTCTAGACACTTTTCTCCTGCTTTTATATGCGTTAGTTTATTCTGTCCAAAACTTTTATGAAATAAATCACTGAAGTTACATTTTGACTTAGGCAATATGCTGTCCTCAGATCTGAACTTCTGGATATTGCTGTGCTGCACAGGGCCTGCACTGGTGGTCTCACTCCATCAGAGGCCTGGCACAAGTGTGCACAAGTGTTCATTCACCAGAATGTGGGATTTTTGTTTAGGAGGTAGTGGTGGAGTTACCGGCCCTCTGCTACCACTTGAGAATGACACGATAGCTGATATCCCAAATTTGTATGGAAGTAGTGAGTAGGTAGTAGAAATAAAGGCAGAAATCTCCTTTAATGAAAGAACTAGACTCCAGGGGAAGGTAGGAATCAATGAATTGGGGTGAAAATGAATTATTGGGTCTAATGCAGCAGTCATAGATGTTATAACTAATCAAAAATAAATATTAGCCAAAAATTGGGTAACTCAATTTACTTGGCGAAAGAATTCCATCAAGATATAGGATTTTGATATATGTTACTGGAAAAAAAGAATTAGAATTACTGATATGGAAGACGTGTCAGAAATTGTCCAGATAGAAATACAGAAACATAGAAGGAAGAATAATTAAAAAAAAAAAAACAGTTGTAGGCACGTACATACAAAATACATGTGGCATGATAACAGGGTCTGTGATTCAAGAAGAGAAGAGGAAAAATGGAGAAGAAGCCATATTTCAAGAGCTAATGGCTGAGAATTTTTCAACACTGGTGAAAGACTTAATGCATAAAGTCAAAATGTGCCACAAATAACAAGCAGGATAATAACCCAACCCCTAATAAGGCACATCTGTTGGAAAACAAGAACAAAGAAAAAGACAGTATAACAAGTGGGTCATACAGGGAGGAGATAGTAAGACAGTAGATTGAACTAAATGTTATCACTAATTATATTACCTATCATGGAGTAAAATTTTCAATTACAAGACACTGACAAGCAGACTGAACATTAAACAGAAAACATAAGTTGCTTCCCCCCAAAGAAAGACACCTTGAATACAAGGCTATACAAAGACTGAATATTAAGATATAGACAAATGTCCTTATAATTTTGGGTGTCATAAGCATGTTAAAATGTTTCACAATTCCTCAGTAGAAATTCTGAAATCTAAAATTCATAGTATGCCAAAAATTTGATCATCACTTTCAGTTCAAATATTTGACACAAACACTTCTGGAAGCAAGACTTGGGCTTATTTGACCTAAGGCTATCAGTCATCTTTCTTTATGCTTACGTCGAACATTAATATCATACTCCAGAGATATTAAAGTCCTGTAGTTCCCCCTATCTCAGTTTCATTTGTCATTGTTTCAGTTACCTCAGTCCACTGTGTTGGGGTCCGCGTGTTTCCTAAACAAAGGAATGAACACACAAGACAACACAAGACAAGACAAACATGGCGGCCGCCTCTAATGGCGCGCTCTGCTTTATTTTATGCAGTCGTTTGTGGAATGTTGCCAAGTCACAAGACACATTGTTGTTTTTCTGACCTTTCCCTGACTTTCTGGATTTTCAAGATGTTTACACATAAACAAGCCCCCAGGGTCTGCTGTTTGCAGCTGGCTCCTTTGTCCTCCCTGTTTAAGGATAGGAACGCCCTGCTTCCTTTGCAAGAGTAGGACTTATCGGGAACGTCTCATTTGCGAGCACGTAGTCCTCTACACCACTGCAGTTCAAAAACGTTAAATGAAAAATTCTAGAAATAGACAATTCATAAGTTTTAAACTGCATGCCATTCTGTGTAGTGTGGTGAAATCTTGCACATTCCCCCTCTATTCAGCCCAGAAGGTGAATCCTCCCTGGACACTATAGTGGATGCTATCATCCCCTTAGTCACTTAGTAGAAGTCTTTTCATTTTTTACTTTTTTAAGAAACAAGGTCTTGCTCTATTGCCCAGGCTGGAGTGCAGAGGAACTATTATAGCTCACTGCAGCCTTAAACGACTGGGCTCAAGCAATCCTCCTGCCTCAGCCTCCTGAGTAGCTGGGACTACAGGTGATCCCACTACACCTGGCTAATTGCAATCTTGGTTCAAATCCATTATCGCGATATGACAGTGTTTGTATTCAAATAACCCTTATTTTAACTTAATAATGCCCTGAAAGTCCAAGAGTGCTGTGCCTAATTTATAAATTAGGCTTTACCATATGATATATGCATAGGACAAAACATGATATATATAGAGTTTGATGCCATCCACGGTTTCAAACATCCATTAATGATCTTGCAAAGTATTCCCCAGGGACAAGGAGGGACTATGGTGTTTGTTTACAAAGCTCCGCCCTTCCCTAAGGGAAAGATTTCATTACATACAAAATGTAGTATCTTGAAGATCATTTACAAACATTTTACTCTCTGGAAGCAGTGTACTTCCCTGACCCATTGAGGCAGGACCTGGTGATGTGATTTGTCTGTCTAATGAGATGGGAGCAGCTAAGATACATTCCATCTCTGAAAATAAGTCTTAAATCCAACTACAAGTTCAGGTGGGTCTCTTTTTTTTTTTCTCTTGTATTTCATTTTTGGCAAGAGAACAGTTATCTCACTTAGGGGCTAGACAGAGACTGTTTTCTCCTGCAATGAAAAGAGTTGCAGGGTCACCCCCCTACCCCCACCACCCCCCGCTGACTCATAGCTGAGCTACCGTTTTTACGTGAGAAATAAACACCGTTGAAAATTTCTGTGTTATTCAGGTTCTTCATTATCATGGATAAACAGGCTAATATAGGGTAATATATAATGTATTATGTTTCTAAAAACTGATTCTATTGTCAATGCTAAAAACACTAGCCTCCAGCGTTTCAGAAAAGGCACTGGGTTTATTGATATCTGTCAATTCAGTTAAGTCCAAGTCTCCCAGCGGCTTGGTGAGGGCTTGGAAAGGTTCTTGGTTGTAACTATCCATGTAGTTATCCGTGTTTGTATATAAGATAGGTTGAAAAATAATGTACAGAAATAATTGAGGGTGTTCTCAATATATGGAATAAGGAAAGAAAAAAATTAATTTCCAGAAAGCTTCCCTTACTTATCTTTCTGCCCACCCATTTCTCGACTGTCTCATCTAATACACAAGACAAGAGAAATAGCTAATCGGATTTGCCGTAATCAAACACATTGATTTGCTTGTAGGGGAGATTGTGGTTTTAAAAGACGTAAGCCCATGGTATCCTCTTTTTGTTCTTTCTTTGTCTGTTAAGTTTTTGAGTAAATTGACCTAGTATCTGACTTGTTTTCATTTGTTAGCTTTGTTTTTTTGTGTTGCTTTTTTGTTTTGTTTTGTTTTGTTTTGTTTTTTCAAATGGAGTCTTGCCCTGTCACCCAGGCTGGAGTGCAGTGGTGTGATCCGGCCTCACTGCAACATCCACCTCCCAGGTTCAAGCGATTCTCCTGCCTCAGGCTCAGGAGTAGCTGGGATTACAGGCACACACCACCAGGCCTGGCTAATTTTTTGTGTGTTTTTCGTAGAGGCAGGGTCTCACCAGGTTATCCAGGCTGGTCTCAAACTCCTGACCTCAGGTGATCTACCTTCCTCAGCCTCCCAGTCCTGGGACTATAGGCATGATCCACCATGCGTGGCCTAGTATCTGACTTCTTAAAACAAGTTCAATCCTATTTCTCTCCCCGTGTTTCCTTAATCATGTTTGTAAATTCCTGGTTACTGTGTTAGATTCATGAATAGAGTAGAAAGTGATAAGATGCTAGCATTTATATGTGGGGAAAGAAGGAAGTGTCATTTATGTCTTAAGTATTAAATGGATTTCTCTTCATGGCTTTATTATCACTATCTCAGTTGGTGAACTTAGCATTCATATAATTATTAAAATATATTATTTATTTTCCACTTGTAGAATCCTTCAAGAAGGAATATACTAGCCAGGCAACCTCAATATATAAGCATAATATTACCAAATACATTAAATTCTCATTTTAACTCCATCCATGCAAGAGTGTCATTAAAATGACGCACCTCAGAATATAGTGAATAAAAAATTTACTCATAAATTAGCATGAGATTAGGAAGAATAAATCATGTCAGTAAGGACATAAGATATGTAGAAGGATAGGATGCTATAGTGAGAAAATGGACTATTATATTTGGTGCATGTGTATTAGATATTTTCAGTGCTGGATTTTGACAGTGTGTGTGGTGTGGCCAAGCTGTGCACAGCTGAAATGAAAGTGATACCCAGTTACTAGAATTTATCAGGTCAGGAAATCATAAGGCTAAGGGGCAGTGGTGTGAATGTTGAAATTCCTCAGTTTCAAAGCTGAAATTGGGATGGAGTGAAAAAGGTATCAGATTCCCACGTGTTTGGTGAGATTTTAGTTAATAGAATCTGTGAATTGATGATTAATCTTTTGACACTGGCAAGGGAGATTTAGGGAAAAACAACTGTTCGTTGTATGTGGGACATGATAGAGTGTGTGAAGGTTTCATTTAAGAAGGCTGCAGAGGTAGCAAGATTCTTGGGAAGAGCTAGGTTTCACCAAATCAAGTATTTGGATTATAGGTTCTGGAAGAGATTGATTGTGTATGGTAATATGTTTATAAAGTATAATTGGCTCCTAAAAACTTAGGTGTGAGAGTTGGTGGGTAACATGACAAGAGAAAAATAAATTAAGAGGGAATTATTCAAGTTAATTGAATACCTTCCTGTGCAGTTAAGTTAGCTAGTTAACATATAAAAAAAACCTTCAATGATGGCCTATAAACATATACATTTTATAATGTATTTGAAATCATGACATCTTAGATTCTTATTCAGCATATCTGGCAAGCATCCAAATCTATATTTTACTTTAACTTCTATTTTTCTAGAAAGACAAGCTATATTTGTTTATGTGTAATCTTTTGGAGCTAGGTCTGTTCTACAGTATTCATCAGCATTACCTGGTAGAGCTCATTAATGGCATTTGCAAGTCACTGATTATCTTGTGATGCTCATTTAATGAGGGAATTTAAACTCGTTTAGAGGATCTGGGTGTTTTCTCATGATCTCTTTGCTTATCTGAGTCTTCAACTGTATCCTACACATGTTTGTTCCAATCTTCCTTCTTCACGAATCAGTTTTATTAATGATGGAAAGCAAAGTAAGTGTTGGTTGCTCATTTCTCTGCATAGTGTGCATTATATCCCAAGCAGAGTTTTCGTGGATATTTAAAAAATTATTTTTGACATATTTAAACTCTCTGACTTTCTTTGGGTCTCTGTCCTTCTTTCACCATATTATTAATATAGGTATGCTATGTTATGTTTATCTTTTATTGTGCTTTGATGTTTTTGCCTTTCTTGCTCTTCTCAAGGGACTTAAAATGCTGAGTTGGTCAAGGATATGTACTGTACATCTCCCTTATGAATAACTTATTTTCTCAATAGGATCATTTACAATTAGAGCATAAGAACTCATTATTGCAAAAGATTCAGACTATAGATTTATGTCTCTCTGTATCTGCTTCCTAAAGTCTGAAATCTTCCTTTCAAAAAGTCATATTGATGAATATGTTGCTTTATAATTGGAGGCATTTTAGTGTGGCATTTAGAGTGAAGATCTTGGAGTCCGACAAGGCTGAAATTAAACCCCAAAGTTCTCATTTACTACATGTGAATTTAGTAATTCTTAATGAGTCCCAGAAACTATTTATTTGTCAATAAATGGCATAACAGTATACATCTAACTGGGTTACTGGGTCAACTTTATGAATTAATGATATAGAAAAATTAATCATGATATATGACGAATCACAAGCATTTAATTAAACTTTCTTGTTATTGATATTAATCGTTTTTTCTTTTTAAAAGTGTACATGTGTAATATCTAATCACAAATCATTTGCATTCAGAAGTTTGCAGGTTTCAAAACTATCTCTTACATCAATAAATATGGAATTTTTGAATCTTGCTTTCTTAATAAAAATAACATATTAGAACCTGTTTGAGGGTTGCTTTTTATTTTATTTTACTTACTGCTTAGTTTATTTCTTCTTCTTTTAATTTATTCATTATTCACTTCATCTTTTTGTTCTTACTTTTCTCATCACTCTGGCTTTTCTATTTTTAGCAACAGGATAATTTTTTTGCTTTTTTACATGAAATTTCATTATATATTTTTCTAAATATTATCTGTATTGGTTTTGAGAATTTACTATAGATGGAGAAGTTTTCCTGAATATTATGACTGGAAAGCAAATGTCAATTATATCATGCTTGCAATGTTTTAAACGAATTGTATATAGCAAGGGGTCAGAACTCACACGCTCTTCTGTCCTCTCTCCACGAATACTAAAAGATCACTTTATGACAAACAATTCTATAGTTGATGCAGAGAAATATCATGTTGAGGTTAATGCCTGGTTTTTGCTCTTTTTTTTAAGCATATATTTTTAATAATTATGTCATTTTACTTCATTTATGCTAACTAGTTAATGATTCAAATTTTGTACATATATGTAACATTTTAACTTAAGCAAACAGAATTTAACCCTTATTAAAATTAGAATGACTGAAGAAATACAAGTAATTTTACATTATGCTATTCTACAGTAATAAACATTTATGAAAATCTAACAGGCTGAATACCAAAGTTCACTGTGGTCCTTCCCCATCTTGTGGTTTTTGCATCTTACTGCAAAACTTCTGTGTTTGCTTCTGCGAAAGAAAGACAACTGAAGGATCATGTTCCAGCTGATAAATGCTTTGTTCACCGGCTTCTGGCCAGAAGTCATCGAATAGTTCACTCAACCAAACCACAGGAGGCTGGGGAATACGTGAGAGCAAGCACATGGCCATGTGATGACTAGGGAACATCTCAGCCACGGTAACCTTTCTCAGGGTTCTTTAGTTTCCTTATATTATTGTTTCCTAAGGAATTTTTCAAGGTAAGGACTCAATTGCATTGTTTGCTTTTCCTGATTCTATTGAAAGGTTCACGCTATATATTTTTTTCTCCTATTTTAATGTAATGTCATAAATTAAATCAATTATAGCAAACCCTCCTTTTATACCTAGGTCATATTACTATTTTAATATGTTACTGGATATGGATTGCTATTATTTAGAATGTTTGCATCTTTTTCACAAGATATTCTAGCCTGAACGTTTATGTCCATGTGGTATCCCCTCAGATTTTAAGAGCTAAATTACATATGCTTATTATAAGATTTTCAGTGTTTCCTCTTTTTCTGTTCTCTGGGAAAGTTTTTGTAAGATTGGTATAATGTCTTCCCTAAATATGAAATAATTAACTGAATAAGCAATCTGGAATATAAATTCTTTATTTAATATAATAATATTATATATTTATTTTATTAATAACAAATTTAAAGTAAATAAAAAATACGTTTAAAATGAATACATATTTTAAAATATAATTTTTAAAAAATAGAGCACATTCTTCATGCTTCCTATTATTTTCCAGTTGAAGATTGTGTTTTTTAGAGCAAAGATTCTCCTGATTGGGTTTATGCCAAATGTTGGAGGAGGAGGGGTGTGGATTGTGGGAACTGCTTCACCAACCTCTGTGTAGAACATGATGTAGTGTTGTTTGCGTCAGCAACTATGCCAGATCCTTCTAAGAAATAATACGTAACGTGGGAGAATGTTCATTAGCAAGCAACGTGGTGTCCTCTGTGCTAACAAACTTAGCTACTCAGCATAATGCATAATTTATCTACATGTCTACATCTTCTTTATTTGGCATATTGTGCCTACCAATATGTAAAGATAGTTTTTTTAAAATTGTGTTTTTTAAACAACTCACACTATTTAATCTTAAGCTTCTTTTCCTAAAGTTGCTTTTATATTTTTGAAAAGTCTGCGGAACTTCAAGTAATATTATATTTTTTTAACCTTGATATTGGAAGCTTATATTTTCTCTCTTCCATTTTTTCTTGATTAATCCTGCTGCATGAATCCTGCTTCTTTTATAAATGTAATCTTTTAAATGGCACAGTATTACCTTTGGTGATATTTTGATTGTACATTTCTTTCTATGTACCTAAGTTTTATTTCCTTGTTATTAGTTGCTGTCTTCTGTTTATTTAGGTTTAGTTTGTACTTTTCCCCAGATGTTTAGTTCATTTGGTATCAGCCATTGTTTTTTTTTTTTTTTTCTAATATGTGCACTTAATGCTTTAAGTTTCTTTCTGAGCACTACTTTATCTGAATTATAAAATGTCTTGCACAACATCTATTCATCATCAAACAGTTTAGATGCTTTCCTCATTATTATTTCAGTTATTTTCTGTCATTCCTTATGCTGAATAGAAATTATGAAAGGATTAAAATGATATAAATATACCAATGAATTTAAGAAGTAAACAAAGCCAATATCTGATTCAATAATTTTTTCTAACATTATTTCAGACATTTGATTTCTAATTTATTTTTAATAATAGCTACATGTTGCTTAACATTTCCTATTGAATTCCATATAAAATAATAGAGAAATTCTATATTCATTTGTTAATATTTATTTTTTATGTTGGAATGCTATGCAAATGTCAAGGAAGTTGAAGAAGTGATTTCATTATGGGGCAAAATCTAATGTAAATTATCTTTACCCCAAATTGTTTCAGAATATAATTGCATAAATTTAAAATATGGCAGAGAAACTGGGGGAATAATGAAAATTTAAAAATGTATTAATAAACAAAGCTAGTAATAATGACCACACTTTTTACATATAGAAGATCCTTACTCCATAAAGCAAGTTAACACTTTTAAGTATTTACCCTGTTTTTTTTTAATCATTTATCAAACTACTTTTTAAAGAAATAATAAGTGACAATTTTAAGAGTAGAACTAAATGACAAAAGATATTTTTTTGTTTTTTACTTAGTGATTTAAAAGGGAACCTATTGTTAAAATTGTAAGAAATAATAAATCAATATCTATTATGAACATGGATGCAAAAGTCTTCAATGAAATATTAGCCAGATAAATCCAGCAATATAAAAATAATTTATTCTGGTCAGGTGTGGTGGCTCATGTCTGCAATCCCAACACTTGGGCAGACTGAGGTGGGCAGATCACTTCAGGTCAGGAGTTTGAGACCAGTCTGGTCAACATGGTGAGACCCCCATCTCTTCTAAAAATATAAAAATTAGCTGGGCGTGGTGGCACATGCCTGCAATCCAAGCTACTAGGGAGACTGAGGCAGGAAAATTTCATGAACCCAAGAGGCAGAGGTTGCAGTGAGCTGAGATTGTACCACTGCACTCCAGTTTGGATCACAAAGTGAGATTCCACCTCAAAAAAATTAGAAAAATAAAGATAAAAGTAATTTATTCTATGACAAAGTGACATTTATCTCAGAAATGCAAGGTTGATTAAAATCTGAAAATATGTTAATGTCATATATCATAAGAGTAAAATAAGAAACAAATGATTATTATAATAGCAGCAAAAAAAAACTTCTGGAAAAATTCAACAAAAATTTGTATCAAAATTTAATGTTTTGATAAAAAACACTCCAAAAACCAGAAATAGAAGGAATCTTTCTCTAGTTGATAAAGGGCATTTATGAAAAACACACAGCTAACTTACACGTAATGGTGAAAAACTGTCTGCTTTTTCCCTAAGATAAGGATTAAAAGAGGGATATCTGTTCTCACCATTTCTATTCAGTGTTGAACTAGTAGTACAACTGAGGGCAATTCGGCCAGAAAAATAAACTAAAAGTATTGATACTGGAAATAAACCAGAAAGACTGTCTCTATTCCCAGATGGCATGATCCTGTATATAAAAAAATCTAAAGAACTGAGTAAAATTATTGGAACTAATAAACAAATTCAGCAAATTTGCAGGACACAAGATAAATATGTGAAAATTAATTGTATTTTTATACACTTTAAAAAGCAATTAAAAATAAAATTAAAAAATGATTTCATTTATAGTTGCATAAAAAATACTTAAATTTAATAAAAGTACTGTAAAATGTACTCTGAAAACTACAAAACACTGTTGAAAGAAGTTCAATACTTAAATAATTTTTTAAAATTACATCTTCGTGTACTATAAGATTTAACATTAAGATAGAAATACTAACCAAATTTCCCTACAGATTCTATGCAGTCCATATCAGATTTTCAGATTACTTGTGCAGTTGATAAGATGAATGTAAACTTCATATAAAATTAAATGGGACCCAGAATAGCCAAAACCATCTTGAAAAACAAGAGTAAAGTAGGGGGACTCATATTTCCCAATTGTGAAACTCACTAGAAAGCAACAATAATCAAGGTGGTGTGATACTAGCAAAATGATAAAAGTATAAGCCATGGGATAAAATTAAGAGTCCAAAAATAAACCCATAGATCTATAGTTATTGATTTTCTAGAACTTAACCAAAACTGTGTAATGGTGAAAGAATGATAATTTTAACAAACTGTCCTGGGACATCTGGATCATCACATACAAAAGAATAAAGTTAAACTCACACTATATAAAAATTAACTCAAAATAAATTAAATTTAAATATAGGAGCAAAAACTATACAATGCGTAGAAGAAACTATAAGGGCCAACTTTTTGACCTTATACTTGGCAAGGGATTCTTAAATACAACACAACAAGCATTAGCAACAACAACAACAAATAAATAAACTAGACTTCATCAATATTAAACATTTTTACATTTCAAAAGACACCATCAAGACAGTGAAAAGACAACCTATGTAATGGGATAAAATATCTACAAGTTACATATCTGATAAGAGGCTTGTTTCCAGAATATATAAAGAGAACTTACAACTCAGTAACATAAATACAAATAACTCAAATTTTTTAAATGAGTAGATAATGTTAATTAACATTTCTTTAAGTAAGATTGCAAATAACCAACAGGCAAATGAAAAGATACTCAATTTAATTCATCATAAGGTAAATTAAGTCAAAAATATAATGAAATACCACCTTATACCCACTAGGAAGTCTAGAATTAAAAAGTCAGATAATAAATGCTGGCTAACAAGTGGAGAAAGCAGAACCCTCATATAGTGCTGGTGGAAATGTAAAATGGTATAGCGTCTTTGAAAAATAATCTGGTGACCCCTTACATGATAACACAGAGATTTTCCAAATGGCCCAACAATCCCACTCCTAGGTACATACACTTGGAGAAATGAAAATTACATTTACAAAGAAACTTGCACAAAAACATTTGCAGCAATGTTATTCATAATAGTCAAAAGGTATAAACAATTCAAATGCCCATCAACTGATGAATGAATAAACAAAATGTGGTATATACGTGTAAAGTGACATTATCCAATTATAAAAAGGAATGAGGGAGGATAAGGTCCAAGAATCCAAAAGTTGCAGACCAACCTGAACCACGTAATGGAAATGAAGTATTGGATGCATAGTATAACAGGATGAACCCTGAAAACATTATGTTAAGTGAAAGAAGTCAGTCACATAGGACTACATAGATAATTCCATTAATATAAAATGTCCAAAACAAGGAAGCCCATAGAAACAAAAACTAGGTGAGTGGTTGACGAGGGCTGAAGGAAAGAGAAGGATCACAGAGTGGTGATAGCTAACGTGTACCAAGTTTCTTTCTGTAGTGACAAAAATGTTCTAAAATTGCTTGCAAATATAGATGCTCTTCAACTTGCAATGAGGTTATGTTTTAATAAACTCATCATAAGTTTAAAATACTGCATGTCAAAAATGTATGTAGTATGCCTAAACTACTAGAATATTATAGCTTAGCCTCTCCTACTTCAAATGTGCTCAGAAAACTTACATTAGCCTAAAGTTAGGCAATGTCATCTAACACAAATCCTATTTTATAATGAAGTGTTGAATACCTCATATAATATATTGAGTGTTGTACCGAAAATAAAACAAAGAACGGTTGTATGGTTATGTAAAGTATGGTTTCCACTGAATACATATCACTTTCACACCATAGTGAAGTTGAAAAGTTGTAAGTTCATTGAAAGCTGGGGAATGTCTGTATCTGTGAATACACTAAAAACCATTGAATTCTATATCTTAAATGTGTAAATTATATGTCCTGTGAACTATATTTCAATAAAGCTGCTTTAAAAATATTCTTTGACAACTGTATTATACATGAATATGTAGTCAAAACCAAAGTTGTAAAGGAACAATTGCAATAATTTCTACAATTTTACAAGTGCTCGATATACAACCCAAGCTACAAATAGAGCCCTGTGTCAAGCAGCATATACCAATTTATCCCAGCATTTTTGTAGGACATCCTGTTGATGCTGGAGATGGCAACCATGGCTCATTCCTTCATTTCCTCAGGATTGTGAGGTTCTTGACTCATACTCATAAAGATGTCAATGATATGATATCTTAGGGGTCCAGGGGAACTACTATTCCAAGGCAAGCTGATGTTTCAGGAAAAAGCCCTCCCCATTTCCTTTGAATATATTCATAAAATTAATAACTTCTAGACTGCATAATGTATGTGAGAGGGAAGCCACATTTTCCTGCAAAATGGCATTCATAAAGACTTTCTAAAGCTGCGAGAAAACCCTTCAGTGTGAGGCAATTTATAACCCATCACTACGTTCTTTACACACACACACACACACACACACACACAGAGGCTCAAAGATTTATAGTCTTATCACTGAATTAAAAACAACTTGCAGAGTCAACTTTGTCTTCCATGTGAGCCTAGAAATGACAGCTGAAATTTTATTTTCCCTTATCTACCTCCAGCAGGGTTTACTGGGTGAACAAAAGGGTTTCACCTTTCACCAATCAAAGAGGAACATGAAACTCTCAAGCAGCCCTCCCTGTTGATGAACTAGGCTGAATGGTGACGCAAAGATGATTCGTGGCTTTTCAGCTGTGTGAAATGTAAGAGCAGTTCAAACTTAATGTCTAATACATGTTTACTAGGCACTGAACAATACATTTTTGAATGTGTTCAATTAGTTTGAATTATTTTGCATATACTCAATAAAAATTACATGTTTTCATTCATAATTTTTTATAAATTTGTATTTTACTATTTACCAAGGTATCTAAGCACTCTTTAAAATAGGCACACATAGATATCACACTGTCTTAGTCCATTCAGACTGCTATGCCATAAATTGGTTTGCTTATAAACTAAAAAAATCTATTTCTCACCGTCTGGGGGCTGGGAAGTCTAAGATCAACATGACAGCAGATTTGGTGTTTGGTGAACAATCACTTCCTCACAGATGGCCATCTTCTCATTGTAGCCTCACGTGACAGAAGGGTCAGTGTGGAGATCTCTCTGGGATCTCTATTATAAGG
The DNA here is from genome assembly GCF_008728515.1 of Papio anubis. Classification (NCBI taxonomy): domain Eukaryota; kingdom Metazoa; phylum Chordata; class Mammalia; order Primates; family Cercopithecidae; genus Papio; species Papio anubis. Next base: position 10,566,554 of record NC_044978.1, read on the forward strand.
GGATGAATTTCATTCGTGAGCGTTCCACCCTCATAACCTAATCACCTCCCAAAGGTTCTACAACCCAAAACCATCACCTAGAGTATTAGGATTTGAACATATAAATTTTGAGGGAATGCAGACATTCAGTCTATTGCACATACCATAATACTGTGTCACTTTATAAAGCATCATGACTTTTATATATGCAATTCATGCTGAGAGCAATTCTTGAAGACAAATATGACCTCCATTTTATAGATAAGAAAACTGAGGCTCAGAGAGACAAAGTCACTTGATCAATGTCTGGCCATGAGCAGGTCATAGAACTGGGATTTGTTCCCAACCCTAGCTAAATCTACAACTCTAAAATTAACTTTTATTCACTATAAATTAACCATAAATATCAATCAGGTTCAGTGGCATGCCTCTGTGTGTATGTTTACTTTGCTTATTTATTTGGATGTAGTCAGAAAATAATTGTTACTATTTAGTTCATTATGTTTACTATAATTTGTTCACATGTTTGACATTGTATATTTCCCAACACTGTTACTTAGAATATAGAGATTTGTGACAGTTATACCTTCATTGTTCACTGTATACTTCATCATTATAAACTTACCTAATTTATTACTTTAAAATAGATTTTTGCCTGTGTCAGATAAAGAAAGTATATAATAAAAAATATTAAGAAAAAAAGTGCTGCTAAGCATTGAATTCTGATGTTCAATATATTTGTGTTCAAAATCACACACATACAAGCACTGTATACACAGGCATGAGGTTATCATAATCTAATCAGATTCTATCTGTAATTCAGGTGAAGCAAGAGGCAAAGCCTTTCTTGTTGAATAGCTGGATTATTGATAATATTTTCATCAGGTCCCTTCAAGGTAAATCAAGAATCTTTCGGCCCAGCACAGTGGCTCACACCTGTAATCCCAGCACTTTTGGAGGTTTATGTGAAGTCTTTCTACTTTTTTCATGTGGGTATTTATTTCTATAAACTTTCCTTTTAGAACTGCTTTCTGCTATATTCTATATGTTTGGGTATGCTGTATTTCAATTTTTATTTTTCTCAATAAGTTTCTAATTTCTTCGTTAATCTAATTATTGTTCAGGAACACATTATTTTATTTAATTTCTATGGATCTGTACAGCTTCCAATGTTCCTTCTGCTATTGGTTTCCAATTTTATTTTGTGGTGGTCAGAAAAGATGTTTGATACGATTTTAATTTTTAAAAAAATTTGTTAAGACTTATTTTGTGACCTAACATATGGTTTTTCCTGGATCACTTGAAGCCAGGAATTTGAGACCAGCCTGGGCAAAAAATTGAGACCGTTTCTCTACAAAATGTTAATAAATTAGCCAGGTGTGGTGGTGCCCACCTGTAGTTCCACCAACTATAGAAGCTGAGTTGGGAGAATCGCTTGAGCTCAGGAGTTTGAGGCTGTAGTGGCTTATGATCACCCCACTGCAGTGTGGCCTGGGTGACAGCGTGAGACTGTGTCTCTAATTAAAAAAATATATATATATATTTAAAATAAATTTTAAAATTTTTTAGTTTTTTTTTTTTTTTTTTTTTTTTTGTCTTTTTGCCTTTTTGCTTGCCTGAGTTCTCATTGGTCAACTGATACTTTCAATACCTGCAAAAACTGGGACGCAAAAACTGTACCTTCCAATGAGAGTATTTATATCATGTTCCAGGAGTGGCTGAATTTTACAGAGAGGAAAAAAATAACAACAACAACAACAACAACAAAAAGAAACTCACTTTGTGTTCTGGGTCTTAAATTTGGGTGTTTAATTGGTGCAATAAATATCAGAAATAGAAAAAAAAAAAACCTATCAAACCTCCAAAGTTATTTCTGATGTCTTTGGGGCAACAAATCAAACTGCAAGATGACATTCTGGTTATATGCTTTGATACCGGTCAGTCTGCGAAGTTGTTATTTAGGTTTTGCAAAAAAGTATGTGTAACTGCAAAGTGATTTCATGACACTTGTGTTTTGCAATACATTGTTACTAAAAAAGCTTTAAAATATTTACTATTATTTTGTATTTTGTATCATAGCACCTCACACTTTTATATTGATATGATAAACCTACCTCCTTTATGTATTAATGATGTATAGTTAGTTGTTCTTTTATAATTCTATATGATGCTTTTTAATGTTTTTTGTCCGTTTGTTTTTGTTTGTTTGTTTGTTTTGGGGGAGATGGAGTTTTGCTTTTGTTGCCCAGGCTGGAGTGCAATGGCACAGTCTTGGCTTACTGCAACCTGCGCCACCCAGGTTCAAGTGATTCTCCTGCCTCAGCCTCCCGAGTAGCTGGGATTACAGGCATGTGCCACTACACCCAGCGAATTTTGTGTTTTTCGTAGAGACGGGGTTTCTCCATGTTGGCCAGGCTGGTCTGGAACTCCCAACCTCAGGCGATCTGCCTTTTAATGTTTTATTACAACCCTATAGTCTTTAAATATGCTTGTAATTCTTTTAAATTTAGGATGTATAACCCGTTCATAATTATTGCTATAGGACACGTGGTTTTGCTTTTGTCATCTTTATATTATTACTAATATTATTATCATATTTATTTCTATTTCTTCCATTTTTATGTGGTTACTAAGTTTTACAATTCAGTCGAATGCTGTATTTTAAATCTATATCACCTTAAAACCAACCATTTGCGACAAGGGAATATGAAAATAATTTTTTTTTCTCTATCTACTTTTGCTACTCAATTCTCAGTCTTTGTCAATAAATTATTAAGAAATTTTAACAGTTATTATGTTGTATTATATATTTTTTTCTAATATTCTCATACATTAAATTTTACATATAATTGAAGCATAAACATCAATTGGTTTTAATATTTCCAAGAATTTCTTTTATAAATATTTCATAATGCTTAGGAAACCTTTATTCGATGGTAGGAACACCTGAAAATCGCATATCTTGCATTTGCCTTCACAAAAAAAGTTAATTTTGCTGGGTCTAAAATTTTAGAATTCAAAACTTACATTTGAACAACCTTATACATGTAAAACTTTGGTATTATAACGTTTAGTATTTCAGTTAACATATTAAATAACAACATAATTTTTAATAATTTTTAAAACTTTATTTTTATTTATTTATTCTTTTAGAGACAAGGTGTCACTCTGTCACTCAGGCTGGAATGCAGCGGCACAATCTCTGCTCACTGCAACCTCCACCTCCCAAGCTCAAGTGAGCCTAGTACCTCAGCCTCCTGAGTAGTTAGAACTGCAGGCATGTACCACCATATTTGGCTAATTTTTGTATTTTTTGTTTAGACAAAAGTTTCACCATGTTGCCCCGGCTGGTCTCAAACTCCTGGACTCAAGTGGTCTGCTCACCTCAGCCTCCCAAACTGCTGGGTTTATAGGTGTGAACCACCATGCATTGCTTAAACTATTTTTTTGTGAGGATTTTTAGTTTTATTTACTTAAAATGTTTCAATATTACTGAGAATATTAGATGAAAATATTAGAATAAATAAATACTTAGAATATTTGATGAAAAGGTCATATTGATAGTGCTGGAGATTTTGTTGGTTGTCACAGTATTTCTGGAAAGATGTTTGGCAGAATGTAACAAAAGTGATACAAAATGTTAGAGGTTATTTGAGCCGATGAAATTACATGCCCAAAAATTTTGCAAACTCAAGCACTATACAAGAATTATTATTTAGTTCAGATGAATGTTATAGCATTTTATTTCTCATTGTCTATGTCAACGCCTATCTGTTTCATCCATTTGAGAGTCTATTTCAGAGAAACCAATTATCTCCATGTGTACTTTCTACTGCTTTCCTCAATCTTAATAACTGTAATCATTTATTGTTTTATCTCCGTGTTTATTAGTTCTCCATATTCTGAGAATCCCACAGTATCTTCTATTATACAAACATGATTTCCTACTTTTGGACTACCTATTCTCCAAGTATAATTTAAATCTCTTTTGTTTTAGATACCCGAATACTGAAAACTGACAGCATGTGACAATTCATTTCATCGGCTTGTAAAGATATCCATTGCAGTTACATATCTTAAAATCGCAAGCTCCAGTTTTTGTTTTTTTATTTGTTTGTTTTTGTTTCTTTGTTTTGAGATGGAGTTTTGCTCTTGTCATCTGGGCTGGAGGGCAATGGTGCGATCTTGTCTCACTGCCACCTCTGCCTCCTGGGTTCAAGCAATTCTCCTGCCTCAACCTTCCAAATAGCTGGGAATACAGGCACTCGCCACCATGCCTGACTAATTTTTGTATTTTTAGTAGAGATGGGGTTTCACCATGTTGGCCAGGCTGGCCTCAAACTCCTAACCTCAGGTGATCTGCCCACCTCAGCCTTCCAAAGTGCTGGGATTACAGGCATGACCACCACGCCCGGCCACAAGCTCCAGTTCTATGCAGATCTTCTATTATTGGAAATGTGAACCTTTTCTAAACTTTCTTCTGATTTCTGCAGTAAATTATTTTCAATAATATGATTTACTTGAGTCTTAAAAATTATGCGATGTTTTATTTAAGACATGTGAGGTCCCATTTTGCCATTTTATCTTTGAATTATACAGGGCAGCATCAGTTAGCATGTGAGGGCCAGCAGATGCATTGAAGGTTACACTTGGTTATATACTTTGTCTAGCTGTGCAGTCATCAAATCCTCTTTTCAGACCTATTGCTAGGCAGGGGAATTTATTTCAACTTCCAGTTACTAATGAGATTATACAAATTATCTTTCTTCTGTAGGAGAAGTAGCATCTTTCTCTCAGTCCATATTATAGATTCTGTATTATTCCTATGCAGGGGATGCAAAACCACTTGGATGGAATACTGCTAGAGATTGCCTCTTTCTCCATTCCTACTTCAGGAATTTTATTGCTTTTAATTTGCATATCCCATAATAAGCCATTAATTTATCTAGTTCTACTTCCTTATTTTTAGAAACAAAAAATTAAATTGATCAAAAATCTAACATGAAATATACTTGCACTCATAGGTGGGAATTGAGCAATGAGATCACTTGGACACAGGAAGGGGAACATCACACACCGGGGCCTGTTGTGGGGTGCGGGGAGCGGGGAGGGATAGCATTAGGAGAGATACCTAATGTAAATGACCAGTTAATGGGTGCAGCACACCAACATGGCACATGTATACATATGTAACAAACCTGCACGTTGTGCACATGTACCCTAGAACTTAAAGTATAATAATAATAATAATAACAAAAAAGAAATATACTTGCAGAATATTTGATGAAAAAGTCATATTGATAGAGTGCTGGAGATTTTGTTGGTTGTCATAGTATTTCTAGAAGGATGTTGGGTAGAATGCAACCAAAATGATACAAAATATTGGAAGCTATTTGAACTGATAAAATGACAGTTATTGCTACAAAGAAATCATTAGAGATATTCAGAAATCATTAAACTATACATGTGTTTAGTATTATATATATCAGTAAGATTTTAGATTGGATTTAAATATTTAAAACAAAGATATTCAAAAATAATTATGGGATAAAATGAAATAATTACATCTATGGATTTATAAATATTTCTTGAAAATCTTGTTATAAATGAGATTCATTAGTATGTCAAAATATTCAAAAGTAATATTAAATGAAATGAGGTTAGGTTAAAATATTAAAACAAAGAACTGATAATAATATAAAAGATAGAATATAGATTATATTTTGAGAGAGTGATATTTTATCTTTATATTTTGAGGTGTTTTCTATATTTTGTATAATAAGTATAGATTACATTCATCAAATAAAAATTATGATAAAATTACTGCAACAATTTCTTGGGGCCAAGTGGTTTTCTAATTTTACTTATAACTTCTTTCTTAATTTGTTATGAACACATTTTGAAGAGAATGTAAAATTCGATATACTGGTCTGATACATTGTTAACTACGGACTTTATTGGTCTTCACCTCTTCCTATATGGATGCTATGATAAAATCTTACTGCAATATCACAGCAGTGACCCATTTCTTTGTGTATTATGGTTTGACAATATAAGAAAAATTAAGTAAAATTAATTATATTAAATATTTTTATGTAGTTACCAATTGGGACAACTGAAGATGTGCATATTCATGAGTTGCTGCTGTGTGTGTGTGTGTGTGTGTGTGTGTGTGTGTGTGTTTGACTATAGTTCCTGGAGACATAAATATGACTCAACTTTTTTTTTTTTTTTTTGAGATGAAGTTCCACTCTTGTCACACAGGCTGGAGTGCAATGGCACAATCTCGGTTCACTGTAACCTCCACCTCCCCAGTTCAAGTGATTCTCCTGTCTCAGCCTCCCCAGTAGCTGGGATTTCAGGTGCCTGCTACCATGTCCAGCTAAATTTTGTATTTGAATTCCTGCCCTCAGACCATCTGCCCACCTGGGACTTCCAAGACTCAACATTTTGTGCTTCATTATGTCATATTTTCTATTTAGTAGAATTATTTCTTTAAATTTTCAATTAAATCTTATATTTAAAACAAATTATATTAGACCTACTGTTTGAGTTCCTGAAAAGATTATATAGGTTAAAAAGATCATATAGTTTTTAAATGAAAAAATTAGCAACACTAACAACATCAGTATTTTATCCAAAAATGTATATTTTCAATTAAAACTCAAAATAATGCTGGTGTATAATATATATTATAAATGAATACTCATATATGTATATTAGAGCGTGTATTTTAAAATGATATTAAAATATGCTAATAAATATGCATGATGTTTACAGATTTATTATATTGCAATGCAGACAATATTTAAAGTAAATAGCATACAATTTTATAATACAATTGTATGTAAATATGATTATATACAACATTGATATTGATCATGTCTGTCACTGCTACAAAACAGTTTTTTAAATACAGACTTTAAAATTTTGTTGGATAGCATATCATGTTGGTAGATTTTTTTGCATGTTTATATTATTTTAAAATTAAATGGCTAATGTGGAATAATAAGTTTTAAAAAATGATTCATAATTTCCTGTCAACTTATGTTGGTATATATGTCATGTTTATTTTTATTTTTTCATACTCTCAAGGTATAAAAAGCACATCTGCTATCTGAATATTTTTATTGAAGTGCTGCAGAAATTGAAATAGTTTCTACTCCTAGACACTAAAATATCACCTGCTTTTGGTTAGTTAATTGAACTAGTAATTATTCTTGAACATGTGGGTTGGTTGTTTTCTGCCTGAAATAATTACTCAATGAAGCTTACACTAGGGCTATCAGCAGGAAGCTAACAATTGGGGTGTTGGTAGAAGAATGTACATAACACTTTTGTGTCTGCTGCCAGATGGAGAAGCAGATGGGTGTGTAATACATGCAAAACTAACTACATGATCTAAAATCTGCTTACTACCCATTATCAACAAGGTCAAGGTTTCTGAAAATCAAATTTATCCAGCCAACAGATTACTTCAAACTAGATAAGAACAGGTTTTCATTAATAAGTCTATATTTTACCTGCAAATTATATTTGAGCCAAATAGTATATTTATTTCCTGTTACTAAAATGTATAGTAATACTGATTTTTATAAGTTTATATGACTAATCAGGTAGTTACGAAAAAGAAAATGAGGCTACTTCTTAGTGTTTCTTTTTTATGTCCTTCCCAGAGTAAAGATTTAAACAATTAAACAATTCAATTTGGTAAAAATATCTCCCTAAAGTGTGGTAAATAGAGATTTTAGTTTGAAGACAAATTTACATTTGTACCATGTAGGCCTGTGTATCCATGAGCATCTATACACACATGCATATGATTTATTATAATTACTGCACTCTGCTATCCTAGAGAAAGAAGTTCAAATTTGTCCAACATATTTGTTTAATATATTCATTGGGATTTTAAACTTAGTTACATGATTCCTATAAAAACATTATTTAATGTTTAACATTCCCATAAAACATTAATTAATCAGTGTTACTCAGCAAAGTGCACTTATTTCAGATAATCCCTAGTTACGCATCAAGGTTTCCTTATGTGTTTGTCATTACAAAGGAAAAAATAAACTACCGAAGAATGTGTTCATGTCACTAACTCAAAAAGGGAAGTTAATCATAACAATCAGAAAATAACACTCAAAAAGTACATATGTACATTCCCAGTAAATCTGGAAAGGAAAATCCAGATAGTTACACACACAGTCTGCTTACCTGAAGGCAATAGCTGCCAGATCCATTCTAGTACGAATACTTAGGAAGTAATTTGGTTAACTGCTGGTGGTTGAGTGTGATCTAGCATGAACAAATAACCTCATGCTCAACCACCAACTAGCATGGGTTTTACTTCCAGGAGCCCACCAGTGACTTGTTGTGAGGATCTAAGAAAGATCTCATAGCTTTGACAAGTGGGTGGGAAGAGGAGGAGTGATTCTTCTGGAATATGCCCAGAGCCTTCTCCATTAACAAAGGCCTCCTCTCCAGTTCTTTACCAGAGCCTTACACAGCTGGATAAAAAGCATTTTTTCCCCCTCCAGGCCTCTACGGTCTTCTTGTCTTACCTAACTGGGAGGGAAGCAAAACAACATAAGAAGAACAGCTTCAAAATTCAGAGGCCAAAGACACAAACTCGCTAAATGAGACTTAATCATAAGACTATAGAATGTTTCTCCTTCATTCCATACTCTACCACAGCACCAATAGAGTTTCACTGTAATGATAGCGGACTGTAGGCGAAGGACCTGCAAGATGTAGACTCTCTCTGAGGAGATGTCCATAGAGAAACACAAAATCAAGAGGGGAGATTAAATAACGACACTGTAGGGATTTGAAGTATCAGGCATGGTATGGTCATCATTAAACAAATTCAGGCTCCTCTTCAAATACACGCAATTTCTCACAGTAGAGGATTTTTTTTTTCAATTACTCTTATCCAATACTACATGTTCAACTTTCAACAAAAAATTACAATAACCACAGAAAAACAAAGACAAAATGTATAAAGATGCAAAACAAGCATCAGAACCAGACTCATATATAACACCAATGTTAAAATTACCAGGTGGGGAATTTACAATAACTATGACAATATGTTAAAGACTCTAGTGAATAAAATAGACAACATGTAAAAACAGATAGGTAATATAAGAAGAGAGATGAAAGTTCTAAGAATAACAAATAAATATTGGAAATGAAAAACATTATAACAATAGTGAAGAATGACTAGAAGGACTCACAAGTACATGTGACACCGCTGAGGAAAGCATCGCTGAGCTTAACATAGATCAATGGAAATTACTCATTTTAAAATGCAAAGAAAAAAATGCAGAAGAGATCATCCAAGACCTGCAAAAAAGTTCCAAAGACATAACATGCACCTAGTTAGGATGCCAGAAAAATAAGAAAGGAAATGAAAAGGAAGAAATATTTGAAGTAACAATGTCAGAGAACAATTCAAAGGTAATAACAGACCAAATCACAGATACAGAAAGCAAAGAAACAACCATTACGATTAAAACACAAACACACAAGCAAATAACTGTACCTAGACAAACAATATTCAAACTACAGAAAACTAAGGCAAAGTTTATCTCACTTTTCTTTTCTTTGCCATAAAAGTTAAGAAGTTATCATTTTAAAATAATGTGTTATAACTGTAAGATTTTTTTTTTTGAAAAATCATGGTAACCACAAAACAAAAACTTAAAATAGATACTCTTAAAATAAATAGCACAGAATCAAAAAGTACTACCAGAAAACAAACAAACAAAACAGTCACAAAGGAAGACAATAGGAGAGGAAGCAAGAAAGCATTATAAAGCAATCAGAAACCAAGGAGGAAAATGGCAGTAGCAACACTTTACCTAGCCATAATAACCTTGAATGTAAATGAATTAAATTCTCCTATTAAAAGACATAGAGTGACTGAATAGATAAAAAGACAAGACCCAACTATATGCTGCCTGAAGCACTCACTTCACCTCTAAAGACATGCACAGACTATGAAAGGATGCCAAATATATTCCATGCAAATGCAAATCTAAAAAGAGTAGAACTAGCTATATTTGTATCAGACAAAATAGACTTTAAGTGAAGAACAGTTAAAAGTAAAAGAAGGGCATAATATAATAATAAAGGGATCAATACAGCAAGAGTATAAAACTCAACATCCCACTGTCAGCCATAGACAGATCATTCAGACAGAAAATCAATGAAGAAACATTGGAGTTAAACGTCACTGTAGGCCAAATGGACCTAATAGACATTTACAAATATTCCATACAATAACTACAGAATACATGTTTTTCTCAACAGCACATAGGACATTTTCCAGGATAAACCATATGTTAGGTCACAAAATAAGTCTTAACAAATTTTTTAAAATTAAAATCATATCAAACATCTTTTCTGACCACCACAAAATAAAATTAGAAACGAATAACAGAAGGAACATTGGAACCTGTGCAAATCCATAGAAATTAAATAAAATAATATGTTCCTGAACAATAATTAGGTTAATGAAGAAATTAGAAACTTGTTGAGAAAAGTAAAAATTGAAATACAGCATACCCAATCATATAGGATGTAGCAGAAAGCAGTTCTAAAAGAAAAGTTTATAGAAATAAATACCCACATCAAAAAAAGTAGAAAGACTTCACATAAACAACCTAATGATGTACCCAAAGGAACTAGAACAGCAAAAACAAACTAAACTCAAAAAATTGAGGCTAAAAGATAAAAAAAATCAAGTCAAATAGTTGATATTTGAAAAAATAAACAAAATAAACAAACCTTTAGCTAGAATTAACTAAGAAAAAAAGAGACATTACAACTGATGGCATAGAAATGCCAAGAACTGTTAGAGTCTATTATGAACGACCATATGCCAACAAATTGGAAAGCCTAGAAAAAACAAATTCCTGAACACATGTAACCTATCAAGATTGAATCATGAGGAAACAGAAAATCTGAACATTCTAATAAAGAGTAACAAAATTGAAGCAGTAATAAAAAGTCTTACATAAAAAAGACCAGAGGTGGATGGTTTCACTGCTACACTCTCCCAAATAATTAGAGAATATCTAGTGTTAATTATACTGAAACTATTTCGGAAAATTTCAGGGGAGATAATATTTCTAAACTCATTCTATGAGGCCAGATTTGCCGTGATACCAAAATCAGACAAGAACACAACAGAAAACCCAATTATCACTGATGAACATAAATGCAAAAATGGGCAATAAAATATTAACAAACATAATGCAGCAATACATTAAAAGTTTATTCATCAGGATAAAGTGGGATTCATTCCAATGATGGAAGAATAGTTCAATACACACAAAACCAATAAAAGTGATGCATAACATGAACATAATCATGTACATTTAATAAAATTCAACATCTATTTACAATAAAAACTCCCAGTATACTAAGTATAGTAAGAACATACCTTAAAACAATAAACCCACATATGACAAACCCACAGCTAACATCATACCAGACAGGGAAAAATTGAAAGCCTTTCTGCTAAGATCTGAAAGAAGACAAGGATGCCCACTTTCACTACTTTTATTCAACATAGTATTGGATGTCCTAGTCAGAGCAGTTGGGCTGGAGGAAAGAAAAGAACATCAAAATTGGAAAGAATGAAGTCATATTAGCCTTGTTCACAGGCAACACGATCCTACATTTAGAAAAACCTAAAGACTAATAAATGAATTTAGTTAAGTTGCAGATAGTAAAGAAATATAAACGTCATCACATTTCTATACACCAACAGTAAACAATCTGAAAAATAAATCAAGAAAGCAATCTCATTTACAATAGCTATTGAAAATAATAAAATACCTAGGAAAAAATTTAATAAAAGAAGTGAAAATCCGTGCAAGAAAAACTATTGAACACTGATGAAAGAAATTAAAAAGCAAATTAAAAAATAGAAAAATATCTTATGCTCATGGAGTGAAAGAATTAATATTGTTGAAATGTCCATACAACCCAAAGTGATTTACAGGTTGAGTGAAGACCCTATTAAAATGCCAATGGCATTTTTCACCTAAATAAAGTAAGTAACCCTAAAATTTGTATGGAATTACAATAGTCACCAAATGACCAAAGCAATCCTGAGGAAGAATAAAGTTAACGGTATCAGCTTACCAGACTTCAAAGTATACTACGAAGCTACAGTAACTAAAACAGCATGGTATTGGCATAAAAGCAGACAGTATAGACCAATGGAACAGAACAGTTAATTCAGAAATAAATACATTTACAGCCAACTCATTTTTGACAGAGGTTCCCAGAACATATATTGGGGAAAGAACAGTCTATTCAATAAATAGTGCTAGCATATGCAGAAGAAACTAGACTCCTAGCTCTCACTATATACAAAAATTTAATAGAAAATGGATTAAAGACTTACATGTAAGTCTTGCAAATGGGAAACTACTATAAGGAAACTTTGGGGAAATGCTTCAAAACATTAGTTTGGGCAAATATTTTTTATAACACCTGAAAAGCATAAGAAACAATAGCAAAAATAGGCAAATGGGATTACTTCAAGCTAGCAAGTTTCTGCACAATGAAGTAAGCAATCAACAGGATGAAGAGACAATCTACAGAATGGGACAAAACATTTGCAAATTATCCATCTGACAAAGGCTTCATAACCAGAATATACAAGGAACTCAAACAACTCAATAGTGGAAAGAAATAAAATAAAAATAAAAAAATAAAAATAAAAACAATTTCAAAATGCACAAATTACCTGAAAACACATTTTACAAAAGAAGACATACAAATGGACAAAAGATACATTAAACAATATTCAACATTACTAATTATCAGGGACATGTAAATCAAAACCTTAATGACATATCATGTAACCCCAGTTAGGATAGCTATGAAATATTATTCAGCCATAGAAAAGAAAGAAATGCTGTCATTTGTAACAACATAGAACTGGTGGGCATTATGTAAATGAAATAAGTCAGGCATTGAAAGATGAATATCACATGTTCTCATTCGTATGTGGGAACTAAAAAATATTTATCTCATGAAGGTAGAGAATATAATAATGGTTACCAGCAGTTGCCAAGAATAAGAAGGAGGAAGAATAAAGAGAGTTGTTTAATGTTTCCAAAAATACAGTCAGAAAAGTGTTCAATAGCACAGTAAGGTGACAATGGTTAATAATAATTTCTTGTGTATTTTAAAATAGCTGGAAAAGAAGATTTGCAATGCTTCAAACACAAAGAAATAATAAATGTTTGAGATGATAGATATCCTAATTACCCAGGTTTTATCACAATACATTGTCTGCATGTATCAAAATTTCACATATATCCCACAAAAATGTACAATTACGATGTATGAACTAAAAACTGTGCCCTTCATAAGTAAGAAAGATATTAAGACATTTCCACATAAGCAAAAGCTGAGGCCATTTGTTACCACCAGGCCCTCCCTGAGAGAAATGCTTAAGGCAGTCCTGCAGGATGAAATGAAAGGACACTAGAGAGTGACTAAAAGACATATAAAGAAGTAAAAAGTTTCAATAGAGGTAAATACATGGGCAAATATAAAAGCAACATTATTTTAACCATAGTTTGTCACATCACTTTTTGTTTTTTACATGATTTAAAAGACTGATACAGATGGGTACAGTGGCTCACACCTGTAATCCCAGCAGTTTGGGAGGCCGGGGCTGGCGGATCACTTGAGAAGGGGGTTAATGATGAGACTGGGCAATATGGCAAAAACCCATCTCTACTAAAAATACAAAAATTAGCTGGTGTGGTGGCAGGTGCCTATAATCCCAGCTACTCAGGAGGCCGTGGCATGCGAATTGCTTGAAATTGGGAGGCAGAAGTTGCAGTGAGCCGACATCATGCCACTTCACTCCAGCCTGTGCAACATAGGAAGACTCTGTCTCAAAATAAATAATAAAAAGGAAAAACTAATACTTTAAAAAAAATTACTCAAAATTCTAGTAGGATGATAAATTTTAACTCCACATTTTGTTTTCTACATAATTTAAGTGAACTTATGCATTTAAAAATATCATTAGTTTATGTTTTGGGTGACATCAACAACTGAAAGGGGAGGGGGACAGACCAGACCAGACCAAAGACCAGAGTGGTTGTGTGTTACTGAAGTTAAGCTTGTATACATTTGAGATGGAGTGATAACTCTAGAATGTTAAATATAATCACAAATTTGTAAATTGTAAGCACAAATAAAACAGTTGCACAGTATATTCAGGAAAAGAAAATGAGGAAGAGGCTGGGTGTGGTGGCTCACACCTGTAATCCCAGCACTTTGGGAGGCCGAGGCAGCTTTATCATTTGAGGTCAGGAGCTTGAAACCAGCCTGGCCAACATGGTGAAACCCCGTTTCTACTAAAAATGAAAAAATTAACCAGGTGTAGTGCTGCATGACTGTTGACTATAATCCTGGCTACTCGGGAAGCTAAAGCAGAAGAATTGCTTGAACCTGGGAGGCAGAGATTGCAATGAGCTGAGATTGTGCCACTGCACTCCTGCCCAGCCTGTGTGACAGAGTGAGACTAGCAGAATGGATAACATAACATTATCCAACTATATGTTGTCTATGAGACTCACTTTAGATCTAAAGACACAAAGATTCAATGCAAAAGGATAGAAAAAGGTATTATATTACATTAACCTGGCATGGTGGCACACACCTCTAATGCCAGCTACTTGGATACCTAGGGCATGAGAATTTTTTGAGCCCAGGGGATGGAGGTTCCAGTGTGTTATATTATTACTAACCAAAGTAGAGCAGCGTAACTCTACCAATATCAAAACACACTGAGTTTGTAAAAAGCAAAAATGGTTACAAAAGACAAAGAAGTACATTATATGTTAATAAAGGGTTCAATACAACAAGTAACAATAATAAAAGCTTACGCACTTAACAAGAGAGCATCTAAATATAGGAAATGAAAAATTATAGAATTAAATGAGGAAACAGACAGTTCTACAGCAGTAGTTGGCAACTTGATACCCCACTGTCAATAATGGATAGAACAAGCAGAGAGAAGTAAGACTATAGAGGCCTTAACACAATGAACTGTCAAGATCTAAAGGACATAGACTGAGCATTTCATACAACAACATACAAATGTTTCGCTTCCCCAAATGCTCATGAGACATTTTCCAGGATAAACCATATGGTGAGCCACATATTAAGTCTCAATAAATTTTAAAAGAGAGATAACATACAAAGCTTTGTCTTTGACCTCAATAAAATGTTAAAAATCGTTAGTCAAAGTAAAACTGGAAAATTCACGAATTTGTATTAATAGAAATTACACAACACATTCTTAAACTATCAAAGAAGAAATAACAAAGGAAATTAGAAAATACTTAGAGATGAATGAAAACAAAAATACAATATATCAAAACTCAAGGGCTGCTGCCAAGACAATGTTAAGGGAAAAAATCAGAGATGTAAATGGTTACATTAAAAAACAACAAAGACCTCAAATTAACAATTTAGCTTTACAACTTAAGAGACTAGAAAAAGAACAATCTAATCCCAAGGCTCTTAGAAGAAAGGAAATAATATATATTACAGCTGAAAAAGCAAAATAGAGAATTTTAAAAAATAGAGAATATATCAATGAAACCACAGTTAGTTCTTTGAAAATATCAACACTTTGGCAAACTTTTAGCCAGATGGACTAAAATAAATAAATTAATTAATTACATTTTCTTTTAAAAAAAAGAGACACACACGGAGTGAGATGAGTGAAATTACTAAAATTAGAAATGAAAATGGGGACATTATTATCTATCATATAGAAATAAAAATAATTATGATAATATGGTATGAATAACTATATATCAACAAACTGAATAACATAGATGAAGAGGACAAATTTCTAGAAACACGAAGTCTATTAAGATGAATAGAAAGCCCCAATAAATCTATAAAAAGAAGATAAAAATAAATCAGTATTCAAAAGTTCATCACAAAGAAAAGCCCTGGACATGATGGCTTTACCGGTAATTCTGCCAAACATTTAAAAAACTGTCATCAATAATTCCCAAACTTAAAGAAGGAAGACATCCAAACTGATTTGATGAGGTCTGCATTATCTTGATATTGAAGGCAAACAAAGACACAGCAAGAAAGAAAACCACAGACCAATATTCCTTACCAACAGTGATGCAAAAATAAAATGTCCTTCACAAAATACCAGCAAACTGAATTCACCAGCATATTAAAGGATTTTACACCATGACTAAGTGGGGTTATTTCTGTAATGCAAAGATGTTTCAGCATACAAATTCATCAATGCAATACACTACATTAATAGAATGATGAAAAAAACCACATAATTATCTCAATCGATGCAGAAAAAGCATTTGACAAAATTTAACACCGCTTCATGATAAAAGCACTCAACAAGCTAGGAATAAATGGAAACTACCTCAACATTATAAACACTATATGTTAAAAACTCATAGCAACCATCATACTAAATGGTGTAAGACTGAAAGCTTTTCCTCTATAATCACGAATTCCTGATTTTACCACTAACATTCAAGATGGTATTGGAAGTTCTAGTCAGGGCAACTCAGCAAGAAAAAAAAAAAGGCATCTAAATTGGAAAAAATAAAATAAAATTAAGTTTGTTTGCAGATGATATAATCTTATATTCAGAAATCCCTAAAGATTTTATGTAAAACTGTTTGAACTAATGAATGAATTTAGCAGAGCAGAAGGATACAAAGTTAACACAACAATAATTGGCATATCTATACACTAACAATGAGTAACTTGAAAAATAAATTATGAAAATAGCTTTTTTAAAATAGCATCAAAGAATAAAATACTCAAAAATTAACCAAGGAAGTAAAAGCCTTCTTCAATGAAAATTAGAAAACATTTATGGAAGAAATTGAATAAGAGATAAATATATTAAAACACATTTGATGCTCATGGATTAGAAGAGATTCAATTGTTAAGATGCCAATACTATGCAAAGCAATCTACAGATTTAATGAACTCACTATCAAAATCCCAATAATGCTTTTTGAAAATATTTTTTAAAAGTCTTAAAATTTATATGGAATCTAAAGGGATCCCAAGATACCAAATAATCTTGAAAAATAAAATAAAAGTGGAGGACTCACACTTGCCACAACTCCAAAGCAATATTAACAAACCATGTGGCACTGGCATAAAGATAAATATATAGATCAATTTAGTAAAACAGAGATTACAGAAATAAACCCTCACATATATGGTCAAATGATTTTTGACAAGTGTGTCAATACAATTCTTTTGGGAAAGGGCAGTCTTTTAAATAAATGCTGTTGGGAACCTGGATGTTCATATGCAAAAGAATGAAGATGGATTCTCACTTCATACTGTTAACAAAAATTAATGTACAATTAATTTTTGGGTTAAAAATTAATTTAATACAGATTAATTTAGATCTAAGGATTAAAGACTTAGATCTAAAACCTAACACTAGAAATCACTTAGGAGAAAACAGAGCAACTCTTCAGGACACTGGATTTGGCCATGTTTTTTTTTTTTTTTTTGTATATGACAACAAAGGCATAGGCAACAAAAGAAGTAGACAAATTGTATGTTATTAAGTTTTGTTTTTTTTTTAAACATGCATTAAAAACCCCTCTCATCAAAGTAAAAAAGCAACCCACAGAGCGGGAGAAAAAATTTTCAAGTTTTGTGTCTAATAAGGGATTAATATCCACAATATGTAGAGCATTCATAAATCTCAACCAAAACAAAAAAGCAAACCCAATTCAAAAACGGGTGAAGGACTTGCATAAACACATCTCCAATGAAGATATTCAAATCACCAATAAGCACATGAAAGGATGCTCAACTTCGCTAATCATTAGGGAAATGCAAAACTAAATTATAATGAGATTCCACTTTGCACACACCCATTAGGATGGCTACTATTAAAAAAAAAAAAAATACCCTGCATTTTGGGAGGCCAAGACAGGTGGATCACCTGAGGTCAGCAGTTCAAGACCAACCTGGGCATATTGGTGAAACTCTGCCTCTACTAAAAATACAAAAATTAGCTGAGCGTGGTTGTGAGCACCTGTAATCCCACCTACTCAGGAGTCTGAGGAAGGAGAATTCTTTGAACTCATGAGGCAGAGTTTGCAGAGAGCTGAGATGGCACCACTGCACTCCAGACAGGGTAACAGGGAGAGACTCAGTCTCACAAAACAAACAAATAAACAGAAACAGAAAATAACAAGTGGTGGCAAAGATGCGGAAAAATTGGAACTCTTGTACCCTATGGGTGATGTCAGAGGCGTGTGAACCAGAGCAACTTCATGAGGCTGAGATCTACTGGGCTGCATTCCCAGACAGTTAAGGCATTCTAAGTCACAGGATGAGATAGGAGGTTGGCACAAGATAAAGGTCATAAAGATCTTGCTAATAAAATAGGTTGCAGTAAAGAAGCTGGCTAAAACCCACCAAAACCAAGATAGCGACGAGAGTGACGTCTGGTCGTCCTCACAGTTTACAAATGCCATTGCAATGTTAGGAAGTTGCTCTATTTGGTCTAAAAAGAGAAGGCATGAGTAATCCACCCCTTGTTTAGCATATCATCAAGAAATAACCAAAAAAATGGCAACCAGCAGGGCTGCTTTGTCTGTGGAGTAGCCACTGCAAGCTCTGCCTCCCGGGTTCCCGCCATTCTCCTGCCTCAGCCTCCCGAGTAGCTGGGACTACAGGCACCGCCACCACGCCCGGCTAATTCTTTGTATTTTTAGTAGAGATGGGGTTTCACTGTGTTAGCCAGGATGGTCTCGATCTGCTGACCTCGTGATCCACCCGCCTTGGCCTCTAAAAGTGCTGGGATTACAGGCGTGAGCCACCGCGCCTGGCCTTCTTTTATTAAACTTGCTTTCGCTTTAGGGACTCACCCTGAATTATTTCTTAGGGGAGATCCAAGAACCCTCACTTGGCATCTGGATCAGGACCTCTTTCCTGTAGCAGTGAGAATGTCAAGTGGTTAAGCCACTGTGGAAAACAGTATGGCGGTTCCTCAAAAAGCAAACATTTAAAAACTTCCTTACAATATGTTCCAGCAATTCTACTTCTGGGTGTTTGGGCGAGGGAGAAGGGACAAGATGGAGGAAAGTGAACAAGATGGAGCAGTCCCTGTCCTTTCCGGGTTCTTCATCACAGATTTTCCTGCGCCTGGGAAAAATTCCCGCGCCCGGGAAAAGAACCAAATCAACTGAGCATGCGCAGAGTGACATCAAGCCCGGGACACGGAAATTCAAGAAGCCACTCCTACACACACGCCCCAAACTCCTCCCCTTCCAGCTCCCAGGCGTAAAAGTCCGCCCCCCATAAGCGCCTGTGTGACTTCCCCGGCCCCCACATTCGTGGACCAGGGAACTTCACCGGAGAGCGCCAGCGCGAATTCCCTGGCCCCCCCACACCTGAGGACCAGGGAACTTCGCCCCAGAGTGTGTGCATATTTGCAATAAAAGACTGCCACTTTCTTATGTACTTTGGCCTCATGTTTAATTATTTAGCTCTCCTAAATTAAATTAAATTAAATTAAACAAAACACTGGGTATATATCTAAAATAATTGAACAGAAGGTATTTAAGATATATTTGTACAACCATGTTTGATAGCAGCATTATTCACTATAGCTAAAATGTAGGAGCAACCCAAATATCAATTGGTAAATGAATGAATAAACAAAATATAGTGCATACAAACAATCGAATATTTTTCAGCCATAAAACTGTTGACAAAAAGAGTCAAACTCTGTAAAATATTTTAAGAGATTATTCTGAGTTAAATATGAGTGACCATGGCCCGTGACACAGCCCTCTGGAGGTCTTGAGAACATGTGCTTAAGGTGGTCAGGGTGCAGCTTGGTTTTATATATTTTAGGGAGGCATGAGATGTCAATCAAATAGATTTAAGAAATATATTGGTTTGGTTCAGAAAGGTGGGACAATTCAAAGAGGGGTCGGGGGTGTTCCAGGCTATAGGTAAATTTAAACATTTTCTGGTTGACGACTGGTTGAGTTTGTCTAAAGACGTGGGATCGATAGGGATAGAAAAGAGTCTTCAGGTTAAAGATAAAGGATTGTGGAGACCAAGTTTTATTGTGCAGAGAAAGCTCTCAGATAGCCGACTTCAGAGAGAGCAGGTTGTAAATTGTTTCTTACTCAGACTTAAAAGGGTGCCTGGCTCTTACTTGATTATCTCCTGGATCTGGAAAGAAAAGAAGGAAAACAAAGGAGGAAGGGGATTTTCTATAGAATGTGGATTTTTTCCCACAAGAGACTTTACAGAGCAAATTCAAGGTATGGCAAGGAACTATATTTTGGGGTAAAATATTTTTTCCGTGTCTCATAATGTTATTTATGCCAGAGTCAAATTGAAAACTAAGCCACAATGCATAGGGTCAAATGAAACCCATCTGATGAGAGTTTATGTTTTGTCGGACATGACTCCCTAGACCCCTTAGGTAGGAATTTGGTAAGAATAAAAAATCAAAGCTTAGTCCTCAAACAGTAGGAAGTTTTGATATAAGCTATAAGAAGGCTAAACCTTGAAGACATTGTTATATGAAATAAGTCTGTCAGAAAAAGACAAATACTGACTGAATCCACTTGTGAGAAGTAGTCAAAATCATAGAGACGGAGGGTAGAACAGTAGTTCGCAACCTCTTGGAGAAGGGGATGATGAGGAATTATTGTTTAATGGGTGGACAGTTTCGGTTTATAACATGAAAAAAGTCACGGAGAGGGATTGCGATGATGGTTGTACATTATGAATGTATTTAATACCACTAAATTATTTACTTAAAAATGGTTAAGATGGAAAATTTTATGCTGTATGTATTTTACATCAATAAAAACATTAGGGAAAAAAAAAAGGAGGCAAACAACCCATTTGGTTTGCCTCTTGTTACACAATTTCCTAACATCCTCAACTTGGATTTGGCCATTGAAGCATTTCAAGCTTACACATGTGAGTCTAAAAAAGCATGTAACAATTAGCACTGTAAATCCTACATGTGCTTATAAACTGGAAAGAGCCAAGCAAATGTTGGTCGTGCCGTTCTTCTGTGTGCTATGTTATGTGCTTCTCTATTGGTGTGCCTATCACCGATGAATGCACTGCAGCAACTACCTGGAAGGTTTTGAGTAAGGCTTTGTTCAATGTGTAAATAAAAAACACGAGAATATATTCAGATACATCAAGGCCCAGGAGAATGCTCAAATACAGAGAATGTTCAATCCCCTCAGAATTGCTAAACGCTCTCATTTTCTGAGTGCTTAACTGTTTGCCAGGAGTTGTCCTAAGGGCATCATGCATGCTCACAGAGACCCCTTAACATAAGTGTTACTATTATCTGCCCCATCCTAGAGATAAAGAAACAGAACCAAAGAAAACTTAAGAGACTACCCCAGGCTATACCCAGAGTGGCAGAGCTGAGATTGGAAAAGAGACTGCCCAGCTTTGGAGTTCATTGTACTAATCACTGCGCCCTGCTGTTCTCTGAGAAGAGAGCTCGGCAATACAGATTTCAGATTTTGAAAAGAAGTGGACGTTTATAGCGTCAAATATATATTTTGGTAATGATATGTGATTCAAAGCAATTCCAAACTACTTTTATACTCTGAGTGGTGAAAAGAGCTCAGTGGGTTAGAATTGCAGTCCTGCAACTTGAGAACTGTAGGTCTTGGGCATACCACTGAGCTTCTCTAAGCGACAATTTTTTGTATACAGGATGTTTCCTTGGAATCCTGGAAAGTGGGCATGTTACTGCAAGCCCGTTGTTCAACTTAGAGATGTTGCACATAAACATCCAATAAGAGTGTCACAGTGTATACGCTCAATAGAGGGTAAAAATTTTACTTAAAAAATGTAGATTGTGTTAATAAATTCTAGGCAAACAGTGACAACTGTTTTGAAGGAGGTATAATGGAAACACTTAGCAGGGAGATAAGATGGAATTATAAAATGCTCAATTAAAAAGAGAAGATAGAAGAGGAAGTCATAGCCAGCGCGGTGGCTCATCAGAACTTTGGGAGGCCGAGGCAGGCGGATCACCTGACGTCGGGAGTTTGAGACCACCCTGACCAATATGGAGAAACCCCGCCTCTACTAAAAATATAAAATTAGCTGGGTGTGGTGGCACATCCCTGTAAACCTAGCTACTCAAGAGGCTGAGGCAGGAGAATCACTTGTACCTGGGATGCACAGGTTGCAGTGAGCTGAGATCGCACCACTACACTCCAGCCTGACCAATAAGAGCGAAACTCTGTCCAAAAAAAGAAAGAAAAAAGAAAAGAAAAGCAGAACAATGAATGGAAACAATTACAAAAATGATTACAATTAATCTAAATATATCAATAATCATTTTAAATGTGAAAGATTGTAATTCATCAATTACAGACAAATTGTCAGAATGATACAAAAAAAATCCACAGCACACAACTATGTTATCTATAAAACCCACTTTAAATATAAATATTCTGGTACAATGAAAAGTAAAGTGTTTGATAAAGATATGATAGCACTAATCAAAAGAACGTAACAGTATCTATATTAATTTCAGAAAAAGCAGACATCAGAAGAAGGGAAATTATCAGTGATAAATAGGAAAGGGGTCTATTCCTTAAGAATACCTAACACATACAGATACGCATCTAACAGCAAATCATCAAACAAGCGGGAGTAAGCACTGACAGCAGTAACAGCAGAAAGAGACAAATTCAATATAGAACATAGAGACTCCAACAACACTTTGTAATTTACAAATCAAAAAGGCAGAAAATCAGGAAAGATGTAATTGTCCTGAGCAACATTATCAATCAACTTGATCTAATTAACTATTCTAGAAATACTTAATTCATAAACAAAAGAGTACCCATTCTTCTCAAGTTTACAAAACACATTTACCAGGACAGACAACATTCAGTGCCGTGAACTACATGTAAAATAATTAAAGTATTAGAAATCAAACAATAAACATTCTTAGATTACAAAGCACTCAAAGTAAAAATCAGAAACTGAAAGATACACGGAAGATTTTCAAATATTTTAAAGATACGCTTCTCGGTAAAACAAAAATCAAAGAAGTACCAAGAAAAATGTTTAAATATTTTTGAACTAAATAAAAATATAACCCATAAAAATGTTGCCTGCAACAAAAAGCATTGCTGAAAGGGAAATGTATCACATTAAATGTCTGTGTTAGAAAATAGAAAAACTCAAAAATCAGTAACTGAAGCTTCCATTTGGTAAACAAAGAAAGAAGAGTAATTTAAGCTTAAAGCCAGCAGAAGAAAAGAAATAATTCAGCAATTAGTAGAAATTAATGAGATAAAAAACAAGACAATAGAGAAAATTAATAAAAACAATAATTTTTTTTTTTTAAAAAAGAAAAACTAAGGATATTGACAATCCTATATGTAGGCTAAATAAGAAAAAAAAGACAATATAAATTACCAACATTCCAAGCAAAAGGGGGATCATCACTAGATACAGTATAAGCATCAAGTAGGATAAAATAGAAATACAATGAACAATATTTTTATGTCCACAAATTGATAGAAGAAATGAACTAATTTCTTAAAATGCACAAGCTACCAGAACTGTAACAAGGAGATGTAGACAACTTGAATTGTCTTATATCTATTAGAGAAAGACAGCTGAATTCAACCAACCATTTAAGGAGAAAATGAGGTTAATTTTAAGAAATCACTCTCAGTAACAG
Source organism: Papio anubis (assembly GCF_008728515.1). NCBI lineage: Eukaryota > Metazoa > Chordata > Mammalia > Primates > Cercopithecidae > Papio > Papio anubis. The sequence continues at coordinate 10,590,321 of NC_044978.1, forward strand.
AGAAAATAGTTTGTAACCTATTCTGTTAGTCCAGTATTATCCTAACATCAAAATAGATGAAGACTTTACAAGAAAAGAAAACTGCAGACTAATATCTCTCATGAACATAAAAGCAAAAATACTCAAGGAAATATTAAAAATCAAATCCAACAATGTATAAAAATAAGTGTACAACATGGCCAAAAGGGATGCAGTCTAGGTACACAGAAATGATTCAATATATTAAAATCAATCAATGTAATTCACCACATCAAGGACTGAAAAAACGTCATATGATTACAGTAATTGATGCAAAAGAAACTGACAACATCTAATGCCCATGTATGTTAAAATTTCTTAGTAAAAGGAAAATAAAAATGTTCTTCAACTTGATTCTTAAAAATCTACAAAAATCAACTAACTTCATTTTTATGGTTAGAAAATGAACACTTTCCCAGTATAGATTAGGAAAAAAGGAGGATGATTTATCTCACTCAGGCTACTCAACAATATACTGGAGATTCTGAGCACCGCACCCCGCCCAATGAAATAAATGGCATACTAATTGAGAAGGAAGATATTAATATGCTTCTCTTCAAAGATGACATTTGTCTACTTTACAGAAGCCCTAAGAATTGACAGAGTAACTCACAGAACTCATAAACAAGTACAACAAGATTGTAGAATACAAGATGAAACATAAAAATGCCAATTTCTTTCTTTCAGCAATTAACAATTGGTGTTTAAAATAAGAAATACCATGTATAGTAATACCCCCAAATGAAACACTTAGGTATAATAAATCTAACAAAATATATACATGAGCTATATGTGAAAACTTAAAACACTGATTTAAAAAAGAAGCAGAGATTTATATAGAGATATAGTTCATATTCATTTATTGAAAGACTCAATATTATTAAGATGCCTATTATCTTAACTTCATATCTAGATTCAACTTAATCTCAAGGTAGAAAGACCTAGTGTAGCCAGTACAATATTAAAAAAGAGCTAATTTGGAAGATTTAAGGTACCCAATTTCAAAAATTACTATAAGGCTACAGTTATCAAGGTAGTGTGATATTGGAAAAGAAAAAGATCATTGAAGAGGATACAGAAATTAAAACAGACCAACATAAATGTAGTCAACTGATCTTTCATAAAAGAGCAAGGGCAATTCAATAGAGAAATAGAAGGATTTTTAACACACAGTACTGGAATAATTGGAGAGATATATACCTATATAGAAAAAAAACGGACCAATGAAACCGAACTTACACAAAAATCAGTTTAAAATACATCCTAAAATGCAAAAATGTAAAACATCGTGAAATAAACAGAGAAGAAAATCTACTTGGCCTTGGCTTTGCAGGTGAGCTTTTAAATTTAAAAATAGCATAATTCATGGGTAAAAATTACAATATTGGACTTTACTAAAATTTTAAAAATATGACTTTGCAAAAACTACTAGCAGGAGGATAAAAAAACAAGCCATAGGCCCGGAGAAAATATTTGCAAAATAAATATCTGGTAAAGGATTTGGATCCGAAATAAGCTAAGAATTCATAAAACTTAACAAGAAGGAAGTGAATAGCCAAGTTAAAAACAACAACAACAACAGTTCTGAATCAACACCACCCTCAAAAAGACCTACAAATAAAAAGTCATATGAAAAGATGTTCAGCATTTTAATTAGAAAATTGCAAATTCCCTTAGATATAAATACATAGGAGTTAAATTGCTGAGTAATAATACAACCTTATGTTTGATAATTTGAGAAAATGTCAAACTATTTTGCAAAATGACTGCATGTAATTTCTCCACATTCTTTCCAATATATGTTAATTTTTCTTTTTGATTTTAGCTATCTTAATGCATATGAAGTAGTACCTCATTGTGATTTCGATTTGTATCTCCCTAATGACTAACTGCATCATATATCTTTCTGTGTGCTAATTGGTCGTGTCTCTGTGTGTGTGTGTGTGTGTGTGTGTGTGTGTGTGTGTGTTTGGTGAAATGTCTATTCAAATTATTTGTTCATTTTAATTGAGTTATGGTCATTTTTCTTTTTATTTTTAAGTTATAAGTGTTTTTTATATATTCTGGATACAAGTCACTTATCAGATATATGATTTGCAAATATTTTCTTTCATTCTATGGGCTGTCCTTGTTAATGGTATCCTTTGAAATACATAGATGTTGAATTCTGATGAAGTCCAATTTACCTATTATTTCTTTCATTGTTTGTGCTTTCAGTGTTGTGACTAAGAAATATTTCCTAATTCAAGGTTATGAAGGTTTACTCCTCTGTTTTCTTCTAAAATTTTTACAGTTTTAGTGCTTACATTTATATATCTGATCCATTTTAAGTTAATTTTGGTAAATGATTTAAGGTTCCAGCTTCTTTTGCATGTGACTATCCAGTTTTCCTATCACCATTTTTTGCAAAGTCTATTTTTTTGTCACTGAATTGGACAGACATCCTTTTCAAAAATTATTTACCATAATGTAAAGATTGATTCTGGACTCTCAATTCTATTTCATTAGCCTACCTTTGTAGCCTTAAATCAGTGTCATATCATCTTAAATATTGTAGCTTTGTAGTAAGTTTTGAAACCAAGAAGTGTGATTCCTCAAAGTTTGTTTTTGTACTTCAAAGTTTTTTTTTCTTTTGCTATTGTGAGTTCCTTAAATTTTAATATGAATTTTAGAATCAGCTTGTCAATTTCTGCAAGAATAAAAAGACTGGAATTTATAGGGATTTCATTGAATGTGTAGATCAATATGAAGAGTATTTACAGCTTCATAATATGAAGCCTTACCTTAAATGCAGAAGTGTAAATGTGGGGATATCTTTCTACTATAGATTTTTTGAGATATGAATGTGGGGATATCTGTCTATTTGTCTTCTTTAATGTTTTCAATGATATTTGTGATTTTCAGACTTCCTCTTAAAATTTTTGTTAAAATTATTCCTGGATGTTTTATTCTTTTTGATGCTATTGTGAATGAAATTATTTTCTGATTTTCATTTTGGAATTATTTATTGCTGTTGTTCAGAAAGACAAGTGAATTTTGTAGATTGATCTTTTATTCTGCAACATTGCTGAAATTGATTGTTAGTTCTAATAGTTGTGTGTGTGCAGTCATGTGTGTATTCTTTAGGATTTTCTGTATACAGATCATGTCATCTTTAAATAAAGATACTTTTACTTCTTCCTTTCCAATTTAGAAGTCTTTTGTTTCTTTTTCTTGCTGAATTGTCCTGACTAGAACTTTTAATACAATGCTAAGTAGAAAAAATCTGTGCATTTTAACAAATACATAACTTTTATCTTGAATGCCTAATAACACATATTGTATTCACTGCAAAGGAGTAAGACCTGCTAATTTTTATTTAGCATTGCAAAATCCGTAAAAATCACCATTGGCTATTCACCCTTTTAATATTCTCTGGACTTAATAATCAGCAATACAAAACTAGCTTTGTACACTGAAGTGCACAGCTCTTAGCAAGGGATTAACATGTAAAATAAGTTTTGTAATGAGATTGGAGATTTTAAAAAATAATCTTTATGATAATGTTCATATGAGTAATGGCCATATCTATTAATTCAAATAGCCTTGCTCAAGTATCTCCTCATATAAATGTATTCAGTATCCGAAATTGCCTAGGCTTATCACTTCAGAACCAATATATCAAAACTTTTATTACCAGTAATAATATATTAGGATTTCATAGCAAGACTGATTGGTAGTGGAAGGAGATACATTGCCAACAGTTTTTTGCATTTATTATAGACAATGATTTTCTTAAGTATTGTGGAAAATTGTTATATTTCTTTTTGTTTCTTCAGTTGACCATCCATATTCCCCTTGCTATGATAACCGAATCTTGATTTATCACCCAACTCTAACTCCATGTCTGTGTCTTGGATGGAGTTTATTCTCACTAGCAGCGTGCACAGGATCTCAGGCCTATTACAGTAGCATCTCCCTTTCCCTTGAGTTATTGATTTATACAGACAAATGAGGCCTTGCAAGCAATAATTTCAGATTTTTTAGTAATAATAAGATAGAAAATTCCTTTTTCTTTTAGATGTAAAAACAGGGAGATACAAACCAATACCTACTACTGGACATGGGGACATATCAAGGAAAGACCTGCTTTGATAATCCAATCAATTATTTATTAAGAATTCTATCCTCATTCTTTCTCAAGTTGAAATGTTTAAATTTATAAGTTCTTCATGTCATATTGCTGTTTAATTAGCAACTAATAGACTCAATTGTGAGTTATAAATTCTCTTTTATAGGAAGTGTAAGACTTACCCACTTTCTTAAATAAAGATATCAAACATAAAGAAAAAAACAAACAAAAAACAACCAGATATCTTGATAACAGGCCTTTAAAAATTCATTCATTCTTTCAAACAGTCCTAATACATGTATTAAATACCTACTATATGTCAGCCTGCCTTTTAAAGCTGTAGATAGAAGAGTAAGTAAGATGAATCCCTGGAAATCATGGAGCTTCTTTCCAATGAGAGAGGGTAAGACTATAAAGCAACAAAAAAACAGATAGACTTTTTGGTGGTAAATGCTATGAAGAATGAGTTAACATAGAAGAGATAAAATGTGAAGAATGGTGCCATTTCAGAGATACTTGTAATCTGAGGAGATTACATTTGAGCAGAAATTTGAAAGAATAAGGAGCAGTTATGCAGAGATCTTGGGGGAGAACATTTCAGGCAGAGGAAAGAACAAATGAAAAAAGACTTTAAGAATCCTATTGTTGGCTGGACACGGTGGCTCACTCCTGTAATCTCAGCACTTTGGGAGGCCAAGGCGGGTGGATCAAAAGGTCAGGAGTTCGAGACCAGCCTGGCCAACATGGTGAAACCCATCTCTACTGAAAATACAAAAATTAGCCAGGCACGGTGAGGTGCGCCTGTAATCCCAGCTACTCAGGAGGATGAGGCAGGAGAATGGCTTGAACACAGGAGGTGGATGTTGCAGTGAGCCGAACTCGCGCCACTGTACTCCAGCCTGGAAGACAGAGCAAGAGTCTGTCTCCAAAAAATAAAAATAAAATAAAAACCTATTGTTTACCTTGTTGATATGAACTGAGATCGATTCAAGTATTATTGTAATAATTATAAATATTTTTGTTAAAATTTTAATTAATATCTTAATATATGTAAAATAATGTAAAATAATGTTTTATATATAGGACAAAAACATTAGTTAATTCAGAAAATAAGATAAACCTTCTTTGACTTAATGATGCTTTCTGCAGTCTCGGTATTCACACCCCATTCAAAAGGATGATGCATTTGTACTGCTGTTGGAGGTGTGCAAGGGTTCACATGTATGTAAGGAACGGTGGAGGAGAGGGGAATCCTACAAGGTAAATTTTCGTATTTTCTTATTATTGCCATTCTTAAAAATGGTAAATTTTGATTTGGAGTCTGACATATATTCCTGTCATCTAAATAATACTTTATTTTGAATATATTTTCTAATTATATAATAAATATATTTATACTGTTACAGAAACTTTACATAATATAAACTTAAAACATTAAAATACAACTTTTTTGTTTTACTCATCCATTATAATTTATTAGAAAATGCCTCATAATAAATCCTCGATGATACGCAAAATTCATGGTGTTAACATTCTTAATTGCTATTCAGGCAATGTATTTCATAAGCACAATTCTAAACCCAGCCTTCATTCCTACTCTTTTTCCAAGATGTTGCAATGGTCCACCATAGTGGGTAGCCTTACCGGCCATATTCTGTATGTTTAAAAGCATATAAAACAGTGTACATATTTTTGTGTTGATTTTGCACTCAAAATATCTTTGATGTATTCCCATGCCAATATGTTTGTCTTCTTCATTCTTTTTAACAATCACATGCTTTCAATATTTTAAATTACTCTGCCAGGTTGTTGGACAAAAAACTCCTCTCATTGTATAATTTTGCATTAGTTATTTTAGAGAGTTAATTTCTAGATTATTTTCAGTGCAACCAAAATCATTCTTTAACATTTCATCAGACTTTGCACTCATCCACCAAAAATACTTCAAGGCATCTTACATCACTCCAAGTCAAATCTAATACCCTGAATATAACCTCCAGGGCCCCATAATATCCTCTCGCTCTTCCACTCCCCATCACTGACCCATTCCCACTCCCTCCTCATGCTGCTCCACACACACTGGCTTTGCCACTCCTCCCTTGTAACAACCACATTCATACTTTAGGGACTTGCACCTGCTATTTTTCTGTCTGCAAAGTACTTCCTTTTTCAAAAACATTTTTATCATATATATATTCTTTATGTATACTCTCTCATATATATCTCTCTATATATTCTCTATATATATTCTCTATATGTATTCTGTATATATTCTCTCTATATATTCTCTATATACATTCTATATATATTTAGATAGATAGATAGATAGATAGATAGATAGATAGATAGATAGATAGAACCTACTATTTTAGTTCCTTCAAATATTTGCTCATTTGTCTCTGTATCAGAGAGGCCTCACCTGCTCATTTTATGCGACCGCTCACTGACGCTGTTCCTTGCTGTCTTCTTAAACTGCTTTAACCTTTCCACGTGGGATCTTTCATTTGACATATTGTATATTTACTTGTTCATTGATATTCTGTTTTCTTCTCTTGCCATTCACAAAAATGTAAGCTTTTGTGGGTGGGCTGTTTGTGTGTTTTGTTCCTTGATCTATCTGTAGCAACAATTTTCTTAAATGGCATTATAATATATTTTCACTTGTTTGTTTATCTTCTAGTATTTTATTGTGGTATTCAGCATTTTTTAATTGATATGTAGGGGTCTACTATAGCTTTGTTTTTCAAGTTTGTCCTGAGGAAGGACCAAATTTTCAGTATTTTCTTATTACTTGAAGGAATAAAATTAGTTATTAAACTTAGAAGTCCTTACTAATGTTATTTACTATGGTCTAGAGGTTTTATATAACTCTAAGCTGTTGCTACATAGCATGTATTGAGAGCAAGTATAGGAGATAAAAGAAGAAATTATTGTGATTAATGGAAGGGGGTCATTTAAAATAAATTATGGCTCCTTACTCTAAATGTTCTTAAATGTTTCATTCCCAGTGGAAGAAGGAAAGGAGTTGTTAAGATGTAAGCCCAGACATATCTCCCTGAATTATAAAAGTTGAGGAGACATTTGCAGTTCTTTCTACATTCAGCCTAAATATTATTGGTTTAGAGGTCTTAAGAGAATATGGTTGATTTAAGCTCAATTACATTTTGACTTAATTTATGATAGTGATTTTCTGTAACATTACCTAGTTTGTAACATTTGCTAAACTAAAGAATGGAAGTTCAATAATTTATAAAATATTATGCCATATTTAAAATTTGAGTATCTTTATTTATGAACACTTCGTATATCAAGTAATTTAATAGGATTTAATAACATGTATGTGTGTTTATTTTCAAAGTTTTAAATTGTATTTTACTTACTTTGGAGACTCTAGGTTTACATTAAGACATTTTATGAAAGCGATCTGGAGACTACAATTTGTTCATAATTGTCCCAGTTTTTAACAGGCAATAATCTCTTAATTTATCAACTGCACATGTTTTCACATTTTTAACATCTGTGAAATTAGCTTGAGTCTTACAATAGTTAACATGAAAACATAATTGGCAAGATTTTTCTTTATTGGTGGTAAATGTTAAATTATACCTATAAATATCAACTAAATATGTTATTTTTCTTATTGGGCTTTGCTTTATCCATGTATATGGAAGTCTACTCATTTTTCCAATGTAATTAGAGAAAAAATAAGCAGATAGCAATGAAATTAAAACAATATTTAAGTTAAAACTAATTTAAAATAAAAACTAAATATAGGTAATTAATACAACTGGGATATCCCATTTTAATATTAATAGTTTAATAAAGAGATTGTTCTTTTTTAGATGGTATCTAGGTTTTTTCCTTAGAAAAGGCTGATAATTACAAAGGTGAAAACTTGAAATGATGCTTGGAATTAGATGTAAACTATTATAATAATGTGCATACTGAATATCCTGGAAATAAATAAGTTCAGGTAAATATTTGTATAAATTATGATGTTGAAATGGCATTAACTGGCATTAGGAACATAATGAGAAGACATATCATTGTTTCCTCTTCTGACCCTGAATGCATAATCAGAAAAATCCAGGATTACTCAGATTCTGCCCTTACTAACCATACCATTGAGCCAGACCTACAAGAGCTACATGCAACAAATAGAGAAAAGCCAAGTAACATCTTATTGTTATTTTTTTTACTTTGATTTGAACAGAGATTTGAAGAAACAATCTCAGTAAATATACTGCATTTTAAAAACAGTCAGGACCAAATAGTTTCAAACTAACATAGACTTCCAAGTTCCTGTAATCAATGACATCCCTGAAAGTCCAAACATGAGTCTCAGGACATATCCCCCTACAAGAGAAGCCCCACTCAAAATATTCACACTACAGTCTGAGCATCCTTAATTCAAACATCTAATATTTGAAATGCTCCAAAATTTGAAACTTTTTGAGCTATAACACTATCAGCGGAAAATTCCATACCTGACCTGAAAACACAAATCAAAAACACAGTCAAAACACAGATACACAACAAAAAGTCCATTCTCAAAGGAAAAAATATCCTCCTAGACCCTGTCAGCTACAATATATCTTTTCTGTGCATGTCCAGATTCTCCCACCAAAGCACCCATGAAGGATAATAAAATAGCACCTGCGCAAGCCAGATGTGTCACTGACAGCTTCTCCAAGATGTCCCACATAAGATCAAGACCTACAGTCAATACTCACTGTGTTTTTCTTGCTTATTCTCTGATATGTGGTGCAAATATATTGTTGAAGATATCAAAGAGGCCTGCAAAATGCCTGTAGAGGAATGCAAATATTTTATAATCTGAAAAAAAATTGCAAGTCTGAAACACTTCTGGTCCCAAACATTTTGGATAAAGCATATTCAACCTAATACATTCTGTATTAGAATGTACCTGAAAGCAGAAACAGATTTGGCCCAAACTGACAAGAATAGATTAGATGTGTATGTGACCTATTTCCAGAATCTGTAAAATAAATAAATAGATATTTTAAAATATGCTATTTTAAATCTATTAATTGCTAAGTTCTTCCTTTGAATACATTGCCAAGTCAAATAAATTTGATTTGTAAGACCAAATATTATCTCCCTTTTGGGAATAAAATTAAAAAAAAAAAAAACTCAAAAACTAAATGTTTGAACTCAATGGAGAGATTTTTTTAAGAGTCATGAAGTTTCTGTTCAGAAATGTCCTTTGCAAATTTGCATCTTTGTACAGGCTTTTAAATTTTTTTCCTTTTGTATTTCAGTGCCTCAGTGAAAGCTTCCAAAGTAATACCTTATGGAGAAGAGGAGAAAAATACAAACAAACCAAAAAGCAGAAGAAATATCTTGCCTGCCTTCCATCACTGAAACTTCTTGCCTGGAATGGGCCCTGTCATTGGGAGGAAAGTTGTCATTTTTTAGGAAGTTGCTACTTTCATTTTATTAAATTGTACCTCATATTCAAAGTGCTGAATTAAAACTGTTTCTGCAACAAGACTGAGTTCAGTTCCAACTACCAAGATACCCCTATCTTTCCAAATTGTCATTTAAGTGGAAGTAGATAAGCTAATGGCATGTTTTTGCAGATTGTTTGTGTAAGCATCGTGCTTCCTAACTCTCTCCCACCCTGCTTGTGTGAAGAGCAACACTTGTATTGCTTGCCATGTGGGCCATGTAGGTAGAGACCAGGCGTGTTCTACAGAGGAGCCAACATAATCACACGCTTTGTAGGCAGCAGGTACCATTCTGAGCACTTAAAAATATTGGTTGATTTTCTCAACAACGGTAAATGGAAAGTATTGCAGTAATATGCATCTTAAAGCACAGGAGAGCTATATCCAAAGAGCCTAAGGAACCTGTCCAAGGTCCCACAGTTACGAAGGAGCAGAGCTGAAATTTGACCTCAGGCATTCTGGATAGAGTGGGCACCACTGTTTCCACTGCCTTGAGCGGTAACATTGTCCCCTCCTAAGATATGAAGCAGGGAATGTGCTTCCATCATTTTACTAAGCCCGGCAGGCAGCTGGAGGAGGATGAGTGGGAGGGTTTATTGCTAACTGAAAGGAGAGCTGATAAAAGGTACCTGGGCAGGAAGAAATCAAGAACTAAGCTGAGAGAGCAGCATGCAAACGAGAGACAGTGAGAGGTGAGAGATAATGAGGCAACAGAATGTAGAGGGAAGTGAGTTCACGATAGTCTAGGATTACTTCACTGTTCTGACTTTGAATAAAAAAAAATATCCCCTTGCCTCTGTTTCCTTCTAACTGATTTTTTCTACTCTGTAGAGAGAAGATTCTAGGACATTTCTAAATTTCCCAATACATGTCATTATGTCAATAGGGAATAATTAGGTAAATACAGACCCAAATCTGAAATTCGGACAGAAATTTTAAAAATGAGAAAATTTGCAAGAATTACAAAGCCTACACCAAAATAAGTGCTCTGTTCCCAAGGACACCCATTTATAACCTGTGATCTGTGAGCTCAGTTCAAGCTCTAAGGGGTCTGAGCTACTTAAATTTACAGGCAAACTTGGGCCAGTCGTTGCATCTGTGCAGTTTTCTGGAGACAGGGTCCCCAGCATGTGAAATAGTCTCAGAGGGGTTTGTAACACAACACAGCTTGTAGACTACATCCCAGACCCATAACGTGGTGCCGTACTTACTTATTCTCACATACTATGGCATGGTGATTAACATGGCAGAGACTGTAGACAGACTGCCTTAAAGCACAGCCCCACCACTTCATTGTTATGACCTTGAGCAAATTTCTTATCTCGTCGTGCCTCAGTTTCCTCATCTGAAAAATGGGGAGTCGATTTCGACCATTTTAAGGATTTATCAGATAAAGAATTTAAGAATTTAAGAATTTATCAGTGCCTGGAACCTACAATAAGCTCTGATACCTGTCATTATATTACTCTTCCTTCGAACCAGCATTTTCTTTCTCTATGCAGTACCATATCTTCAATCATTTCATGCACAGAATTATATTGAAAGATTATGTTAACATCACATTATGTAATCTGAACTCAGTAACTTGTGAAACTAAGGAGTCCCCCTCAGATAGGAAGGGGTGGCACTGATCATAAAATAACACAAAAAGAGAAAAATGCAAAAAATCATCAGAAGTGCATATTTGATGGATCCCAAACTGAATATATCCTGATTCTGTAGATCTGCTTTGAGACCAAGATTTTGCATTTCCAATGAAGGATCTAGTCAAGTAGGAACAATTCTGGTGATCCATAGACCGCTATGACTAGCACTGCTTTTTTTTTTTTTTTTTTTTTTTTGAGACAGTCGCGCTCTATCTCCCTGGCTGGAGTGTGCAGTGGTACCATCTCAGCTCACTGAAACCTCCGCATCCCTGTGCTCCAGCAATTTTCTCTCCTCAGCCTCTAGAGTAGCTGGGAGATTAGGCGTGTGCCACCACGTCCAACTAATTTTCATATTTTTGGTAGAGATAGGGGTTCTCCATGTTGCCCAGGCTGGTCTCGAACTCCTGACCTCAAGTGATTTGCCTGCCTCAGCCTCCCAAAGTATTGGAATTACGGGCTTGAGCCACCATGCCCATCAGAGCACTGCTTTTAATTGCTCAACTTTTTGCCTTCAAAAAAAAAAAAGAAGAAAAGAAAAAAAACTAGACCCTTCTTTGTTACCTCTGTCAGGTCTGATAAGATCTCTAAAACCAACAGATGGCACACAAATTAACTATACACCATACACGGAAGTAGAATGGAAAAAAAACTAATGCCCCTTCTTTCCAGAAAAATAGTTTCTTTTCTCTCTCCTAAGAAAAAGTTTACTTATCACCTTTCTATTCCCAAGCTAGCTTGTGTTTTAAAAATATTTCTTATTAAAATAGCCTTGATTATCATTTGAAAGTCCTGTTTTTTCCACCTGCCTGTATAGCTTTATTCCCTGTCATAAGAATGTCGTTGCCACACTACATGCAAGAGATGACTGTATCAATCACAGTCATGAAGAGCCACACTTTCTGTTTTCCAAGAGCATGCCTAAGAAGCAAAACAGAAACACACACACGCACACACACACACACACTCCTCACCGTTTGTCATGTGAGTTTGCATGAGAAATATGAAAAACTACAATGATGGCCAAGACTTGCAAGCATCCTGCATCAAGACATTAAAGATATTCTGATTTTTCAACGTAATGTAGATTCTTTAAAAATTAACTTCTCATCTTCAGTGTAGCTAAATATTTTGAAACTGTGTAATTTTTTCATCATAGAACAAGGAATTTAGAAACATATTTCTTGGCATATCATTCCAATGGGAATTTCATGCAAAAGTAATATTGTAACAGCAGGCTGAAAAGAAGACTCATTGCCTTGTCAAATGCCAGTTACAAAATTAGACACAGCCTTAAAGGGAATAAATGGGGGATTAAAACGTTTTTGAAGCTGCTCATTTGTCTAAACTTTATTAAAATTTCCATGAAAGGGTAATGATATTGATCGATATATTGTCATATGTACAGAACAAAAACAAGGTGAACAAAAGAATGATAAATTATTTTGTCCTAAAACTTAACTTTACTGATGGCTAATGCTGTCTGAATAGTATTTAGATGAATTAAGCAGATGTTACACCTCTATTTTTAAAGAATGACATTCACTTCAAACCAAAACATAGAAAGATACATCTCAGAAAAATATGTAAAGATTTAAAACTAAGTCAGGCATGGTGGCTCACACCTGTAATTCTAGCGCTTTAGGAGGCCGAGGAGGGCGGATCACAAGGTCAGGAGTTTGAAACCAGCCTGGCCAACATAGTGAAACCCTGTCTGTAGTAAAAATACAAAAAAAAAAAAAAAAAAAAAAAAATTAGCCGGGAGTGGCAGTGGGCACCTGTCATCGCAGCTATTCGGGAGGCAGGAGAATTGCGTGAACGCAGGAGGCGGAAGTTTCCGTGAGTCGAGATCACGCCATTGTACTCCAGCCCAGCCGGGGTGACGGTGCAAGCCTCCGTCTCAAAAAAAAAAAAAAAAGAGAGAGAAAGAAAGAAATTTAAAACCGTCAACCTTACCAGGGGGAGGTACTATTAACAAAACACAATTTTATCTAAAATAAAATTTGTATCATTGCCATACTTATTATCAATATACAATGTATATATTCACCTCAGTGACTAATTTAGGTTATAAATCATGAATGATCACATCATTTTTCTTCTATTTTAATATCTGAGTCCATTCTGGTTCCAGAGTGACACATTCCTGGTTTCTTTTCTAGGTCTTTGGGCTAGTGTCCTTATACTGCTGGGCTAACAGAGCTACCTTTACTCTTGCTTGATTCCAAGTATAAATAATTCATATATACTTTTTATTTCCGTTATAGTTAGGTTTTCTAGTTACAAATACTTTGTTCATGTATGAATATATCATTCTACTCAAGAGCAAGTCACTGGACAGCATGTACACTAGACCTACCAGAGCAGTATGTATTTGAAAATCTCACGGGGTGAAAAGTTGTAGGTGAGTGTGCCGCTTCCCCGTTGCCCACCACCATTTGGGCCCCAAAGAGTTGCCTATGAGGTCTTTAAGAAACATGTTGAGGGAATCACCAGGCCCTTCTGTCATGATACCAGGAGCTGTGACCAGCACAGTATGACCTGGTGGAGGCTTGGCCTTATCACCGATTTACCAACACAGGGTTCAAGACTGAAGTAATGCCATTTCCTCTTCTGCTATGATCAGGGCTTGGGCTTCAAGTATGACGTCTGCATTTGTACATTGGCTGCAGTGAGTTGGTTGCTATTTCAACATTCCTCCTAGGGAGGACAACACCTTGCCCACTTACATGACCTACTCCTGTTTGGGATTGCAGCACTGTTATTAATCTTGACCTTGGTCATTTTCAGGGAGCTTCATTAGAGACCAGTATCTTTCTGGGGAGACCAGCTTACAGTGAGAAGTCTTTCACTAACTTTTACCTAGCTCTAATTAAAAAAAAAAAAAAATCTGTTAACAAATTAAAAGTAGATTTACCAAAAAGCAGAGAATATATTATAATCATCAAATTTGTAATGTATTTAAAATTATAACTTGTTATAAGTTAATATTCATAATTTTTAAATTACATTAAAATATATCATGTTTAAATATTTGTCATACATATAAAAGAACAAAAGACTCAGAAATTATTACAAATATGACTGGCAAAACAATAATTATCAAAATAACAGTTAATAGAAATTATTATAAATATGACTGGCAATAAAATAATTATAAAAATAACAAATTAACTTTTGTGACTCTACAATGAAAACATGTCCACAGAGTTTCATTACTGTTTTATTTCAATACAAGTAATGTACTTACATGGTAAAAAGAAAACATTTAATAAGAAAATAAGTTGTATAGATTGTAAAATTCTCCCTTTATAATTTCCACATTAAAGCCTACTCTCCATAAGCCTCCATTCTTAAAATATCTAGTTGTACTTAATTTTATTATTACCCCAATAAGGCTAATGAATGCAATTAAAATGCAATATAAAATTTTACATTACATATACTTCTTCTCTATTCTTAGGGACAATAAATACAGGTATTCAGATTCTGAAGGCCGACTTGGGTCTTGAGAAAAATACTTCAATGTTCTGTGCCTAATTTTAAAATCGAATAATAATAGTATTTATCTTGCAAGTTTGTTGTGAGAATTCATTGAGTTAATATGCATAAAGTGTTCAGAACTGTGTACTATGCATCATAAAGATTCACACAATGTTAGTAGTAGTAATAGGAGCCAGTTGATGGACCTGAATTACAAACCCTGTTAACTTCCATCTCTTTTATCTTCTACCTCCTCTTCAAAATTTTGTTGATTATATAACTCATAGTTTCTCTATCAATTACTTTTACAGTTTAAAGTAGAATATAAATCTATTTTTGGATCCATCATATTTTGATAGGTTTTTTAAATTGATATATGTAATTGATATCTCAATTGATAATATATATTGCTTTCTCACTTTCAAATATAAGTGCCATAGCTGTACTTTCCACCGCTCTCTGTTTTATCTTTCTTTGCCAAAGTCAAGGCTTATAACATTGGTAATATGTACTGTATTTATAATAATCTAAAGACATTTTGTTTAAAGATTTATGCCATGTATTGGAACACATTGAACACTATTCCATTGTAGTAAGTAATTATCAGGTGTTAATTTTGTGCCAGTCACTGTGCTAAGTACTAAGTATATGAGATTAATAATCTTGGTTTATGATTAAGACAATCCTGTAAGTAAGGTTGTATTTTTAGAAATCTGTTTTATGAATGAGATTATATTTTATTTTCTAGTTAATTAATTTTTTAAGTTGGTAAATAAAAATTATGTTTATTTATTGGGTACAATATGATGTTTTGAAGTATTTACACACTGTGAAATGGCTAAGTCAAGTGAATTAGCATATGTATTACCTCACATACTTACAATTGTTTTGTGGTGAGAACAGTTAGAATCTACTCTCTCTAATTTGTGACAGCATGGATAAACCTGGAAGACATTGTGCTAGGTGAAGCATGCCAAGCACAGTAAGATAAATACTGCATGTCACTTATAAGTGGAACCTTAAAACGTTGGACTCATAGAAGCAGAGAGTGGCATAGTGGTTACCAAAGGTTGGAGGTAAACTTGAGGTTGGAGAGATATTGTTCAAAGGATACAAAATCAGTTAGACAGGAGAAATAAGTTCAAGAGACCCAATGTACAACATGGTGACTATGAATTGAAAACAGTGCATTGTGTTCTTGAAAATTGCTAAGAGAGTAGATTTTAAGTGTTCTCACCACAAAACAGTAAGTTTGTGAGGTAATACATATGTTAATTCACTTGATTTAGTCATTATGCTGTACACTGAGTCTCTTGAACTTATATTATTTCTTCTGTCTTCACTTAGTATAATGTCTTTCGGGTTTAATCATGTCACAAATTACAGGATTTCCTCTTTTTTTAAGGGTGCATAGCATTCCATTGCTTATAGTTACCACATTTTCTTTTTCTGTTCATGGATTGATAGATATCTTGACTATCATGAATAATATTTATATCAACGCAGAACTGCAGATATCTCATTGACATAGCAATTTCATTTCCTTTCAGTATATGCCCAGTAGTGAGATTGCTAGATCACATGTAGTTCTATTTTTAATGTTTGGATGAACTTCCATACTGTTTTCTATAAAGGCTGTACTAATTTACAATCCCACAAGCAATGTGCAAGTGTTTCCTTATCTCCATATTCTCACCAAAACTTATCTTTTTTATCTTTATAATAGTCATTCTAAAATATATGATGTAATGTCTCATTGTGGGCTTAATTTTCATTTCCCTTATGATTAATGATAGACATTTTTATATTTATCTATTGGGCATATGTATATTTATATATAGCATATATATTTATGTATAGTATATATGCAGTGTATTTATATTTATCTGTTAGGTATTTATATATACTATATATTTGTGTATATATACATTCACACATACATTATATATACACATAAATACATACATCATGTACATGATGTATATACATACTATATATGTGCATATATATATGTAAATATATATTGTTGGGCATTTGTTCTCTTGAGAAATGTCTATTCAAGTTTTTTGCCGTTTTTAAATAGAATTGTTTTCTTATAATTTAGTAGTTTGAGTTCTTTGTATATTCTGTATATTAATCCCTTATCAGACGTGTGATTCACAAACAATTTCTTTCATTCCATAGGTTGTCTCTTCACTCGGTTGATTGTTCCCTTTGTTGTACAAAAACATTTAATCCTATTTGTCTCTTTTTGCTTTTCTTGCCTGTATTTTTGGGTCATATCCAAAATAATCATGGCTCAGACAAATGTTATAGCCTTTCCCCTATTTTCTGTAGAGCAGTTTTGCAGTTTCAGTTCTTAAATTTAAGGCTTTAATCCATCTTGAGTTGTTTTTGTATGGTATAAGATAAAGTTATAATTCCATACTTCTGCATGTGAACATCCAGTTTTCCCATCACAATCTATTGATGAGATGGTCCATATCTAGTGTGACATCTTTGTCAAAAACCAATTGACTGCAAATGCATAGATTTATTTCTGGGCTTTCTATTTTGTTCCACGGGTCTATGTGTCTGTCTTTGTTATTGTTGTTGTTGTTGCTGCTGTTGTTGTTGTAGTTGTTTTTATGGCAGTGTTTTGCTGTTTTGGTTACTATGGTATGTAGTATATTTTGAAGTCAGATAGTGTAATGCTTCCAGTTTTGTTCTTCTTGCTCAAAATTGCTTTGGCTATTCAAGATTCTTTGCGGTTCTATCTGAATTTTAGAATTAGTTTCTATTTACATGAAAATGGAATTTTGGTAGGGATTGTATTAAATCTGTAGATCACTTTGGGTAGAATGGACATTTTAACAATTTGATTCTTGCAAGCTATGACAGGAGATGTCTTTCCACTTATTTGCATCTTCTTCAGTTTCTTTCATCAATATCTTATAGTTTTCAGTGAGAAGATTTTTCTTGTCCTTTCTTAAATTCATTCTTAAGGGGTTTTTTGCAGCTATTGTGAATGGGATGGTTTTCTTGATTTCCTTTTTGGAGAATTTATTGTTAATGTAAAGAAACACTACTGATTTTTATATGTGACTTTTGTATCCTGAAAATTCACTATATTTATTCATTCCAGAAGATTTTTGGTAGAGTCTGTAAGGTTTTCTATGTATAAAATCATATCATTTGCGAATAGGGACAATTTAACTTTTTCATTTCCAACTTGAATGCCTTTTTCTTCTTTCTCCTGACTAAATTCTCTGGTTAGCAATTGTAGGACTATGTTTAATAAAGTGGTAAGAATGATCATATTTTTCTTTTTCCTGATCTCAGAGGAAAAGCTTTAAATATTTTACTATTAAATATGATTATAGCTGTGGGTTTTTTCATATGTAACCTTTATTGTGCATGTTTTCTATACCTAATTTGCTGAGAATTTTTATCATGAAAGCATATTGAATTTTCTCATTATTTTTCTGTATCTATTGAGATGATCATATGATATTAATATTTTCTTTGATCTGTTAATGTTGAACGAGGTTCTATTTCTAAAACCCAGTTTTGTACATGGAAACACTAATATATAGAAATATTTTACAAAACTCTGAAGAGTTAACACATAATAAATGAAGGAAATCTGTCATTACAGACTGCATTTTTAAAGTATTATGTGTTATGATGCCACTCAAATATATTTACAAATCAGCATTATAGCTATATAAATATTATTAATGACATAATTAGGTACCGTGATGGACTCTTAAGTAAGGAATGGAAACCTTTGCTTTTAAAGAGCTTGAAGAAAGTGTAACACTATCAGGTTAAATGCATTCTTTCTTACTCTCTATCAGTTGCTCAAAACTATATCATCTATTAGATTGCTTTATGATCACACCATAACTACTTTTAAAGCATTGTGGATTTTCTGGAGTCTTTAGTGAATGTTTTTATACATAGATATACATAGATATTTAAAAGTATTCCAATTTCATTTCCCACAACATGCATTTTACTGATTGAAAACTACATTTAAGGAGATATCTTTATCTTTTGACTTCTGAATCTTTAAATTTAACTAAATTAACCTTGCTAATACAACATTCTTCATAGAACCTCCTTCTTTCTGGAATCTTGTTTTCAGTTACCTAGAATAGATACTGGAGTTGGCTGAGTGAGGATGACTCCAAATAATAGAGACATTAATAAAAAGATAGTGTATTACTCAAATAATTCAAGAGGTTCCTTGCTAAAAATCAGTTCCATAATTGTCAGGCTTCTGTGTCATATTTCTGTCATCTTCAGCATATGGTTTTATTCTCATGGTCCAATACGTCAACTCCAATTTCCTCCATCATATCACTATTTTAGCAAAAAGGTGGAAGAAATAGGAAAGGCAGTGGTGTAAGGAAGGTTTCTCTTTCTGTGAAGGAAATAACCCAGACAGCTCTCATGTTTCCATTGCATTGGTTAGAACCTAATCAGAGAGACACACATAGCTGTAAGAGGTTGTGGGATCATATTTTTAACAGCATGACTATTGTCCATTGTAAGAAGAGATAATAGAGGACAGTTACCTCCTACTGCCACAGTTCACTCTCCTGAAAAGCCAAAAATATGCCTGCATGCCTTTGTATTTTCATATAGCAGCCATGAAGTTCTTTTATTTATATATTTATTGAGATGGAATTTCACTCTTGTTGCCCAGGCTGGAGTGCAATGGCGCGATCTCGGCTCACTGCAACCTTCGCCTCCTGGGTTCAAGAGATGATTGTCCTGCCTCAGCCCCCCAAGTAGCTGGGATTACAGTAATGCATCACCACGCCTGGCTGTTTTTTGTTTGTTTGTTTGTTTTCTATCTAGTAGAGACAGGGTTTCTCCATGTTGGTCAAGCTGGGCTCGAACTCCTGCCCTCAGGTGACCCACTTGCCTCAGCTGCCCAAAGTGCTAGGATAACAGGCATGAGCTGCTGTGCCCGGCTAGCAGCCATGAAATTCTATCCCATTATGTCATCCACCTCTGGATTTCTGACTGCTATGTTGACCTCCATGTGAATCTGGCTACATATTAACTATACTAGAAGAAGAAGAAGAAAAGAAGAAGAAGAAGAAGAAGAACAACAACAACAACAACAACAACAACAACAACAACAACAACGGCAGGTTATTTGCACACTCTGCTCACTCCAACACTCAGTAAACACCAAAATAAAACAGTTTGGTTGAAATAGGTAACTACAATATAATATATCATGTGAAGAATTAAAAAAAAGACAAACACTGTCACCATCAAAATGCATAAAATACATTGGTTTATAGCTATTATCATATTTTGCTAGGTCAGAATTATTAAGACTTTTGGTTAAGGCAACGAGGTAGACTTTCTGGTAAACCTATTTTTCAGCCCTGTTTTGCTCTCTGGGAGGAATTCTTTGTCTGTTGTCTGCTGATGTTGGTTTTGTACTCTAAGTGGTCCTTTTTTTTCTTTTATCCTTTGTACCCATTTTGAAATTTACAGATCATTTGCAGCTAAATGTTTGTTAATGCACGTTGGAGTAGAACAGTCACAGGCTTCTGTAGACTAACATGAAGTCTAACAATATATTTTCAGTGAAACATAAAGTAGGCTTCCAATCTGCTTGCTTTTTGTCAATTTCTTCTGCAAATAACCCATACATAGAGCCCAGCTAGACGTAGAGATTAAATATAAACTGTCTTACATTCTATGTACTAGTTTTTACAGTTTCGTCCTTCAAAATCTCTCTTGGACCATAGGAAAGGATATTAACTGAAGCAGTTTTTTAAAATATTTACCAGTCAACACTGAGTTTAGAAATCTGTGTTTTTGCTGACAAGTGTGATGGTTTTTAAATTCTTATTTCATTGTAGGTAGCCTATTTTTTCATTACATAAACCTTTGGATTCATCTATTTTTCACTGAATTATTGAAAACATATTTCTATGTGTCTAGGTCAGGGAACTGTGTGCTTTTCAACTGAAGGATTTAATCCCTTTATGCAACTATAACGATCATTCTAAATGGAAAATGTTTAATAGTTGGAGCAGGATGGTTTATCTGGTAACCATTTAATTAGTTGCCAAAGATATTTTCTGTCTTCCTGGTCTCTGTCAATGCATCTGTATTTCCATAACCAATATTATTAGAAATGTTGTAATGTTGGTGCCTATTTAATGTAATTTTGATGGGATCATGAGGGAGAAATCAAGTTTGGTAATATGTTCTCAATTCACACTTATTTAAAGCCTCAAAAACATTAACCAATGTAATTAATGATTAGAGTTGTATGAATGAGAATATTTACCAGGTATATATGCGGCTACCAAACTATTTAGAGAAGCAGAAACTTTAATAACATAAATTTATCTTTCTTTTTGTATATAATAAACATAAAAATAGCTTTGTTGTCAATAAATTGACTTATTTTTTCATTTTAATTTGTTGCTATCTTTCAAATATTTAATAATAATATATTTCCTATTCTAAAACTAGATACTGTTAGATCTCTATTTTGAAAATAGAACAAAGATAATAAAAGGATTGACAAAATGCACTACAATTTCTTCCTTGAGTAGCACAATATGAAAACACAAAGTGTTTTATATGTAAATAAATGCTGTTCGGATCTATGTTTTCATGCTCAAATGATGCTAGATTATTCTGATCAATGGTATTATTTTAATAAACCTGTGAGAGACTGCTTGAATTGGTAGAAACCACAAAGCAATTGAGCAGTGGAACACTGGAGAAAACCATGCATGGACACTGTGAACATGGCTGCCTATTTATATTTAAAATATTGCTTGCCACATTTTAAAATAAATTAATGTCATATGAAACTTTATTGATCAATATTTAGAACTACCTTTTGTTTATCTGTTTATAAATACACACATATGCATTTATCTATCTACCTGGGCGTGATTTAATTAGATAAAGAAGTCACATTATTTCTTAGTTTATTTTGATGACCTGACCATGTTTTTTTTCTCCAGAAACCCCAAAGAATAATGAAAAATAAAGAAATACCCAAATGATATTCTCCTTTGTTTTCATATTTGACATAAATCAAATAATTTACTTTACTGATATCCTAGGCATGATGGATGAAGTAGATTATTCCAATGACAACACTTCTTCCTTGCATGTATTGCTCCTTCAGACTTTCAACTGACTTATTTCATAATTAGTTGCTAAGAAATTTGTTTTGAAAAGGAGATGTTGTGAAATATTACTGTTGGTTAACATTGAACCTGAATGCAATATTTAGTAGATTCGTAGGGATCATAGCCAAATTTGAATGAATCTAGGAAAAATGACAAGAGGAGGTATTTTGCAAAAGAGAGAAAACAACCTGGATGGTAGCTGTTTGGGAGCTATAGAACCAAGCAGGTTTTTGTTGTTTTTGTTTATTTCATTTTGTTGCTTAGGATGTAAAGAGAAGTGATATATTTGTTTGCTGCTGGGGAGACAGCAGCAGAAATTGTAAAGTCAGTTAGAGAGAGTGGAAAATTGCTAACCAATATACTTAAACAGAGGATGGAGTCTAGAAAGTAAGTGGAGGGATTGGCTTGGCATAATAACTGTCAGTCAGTGAAGTTATCAGTGGGGAAGGCAGGGCATGGTGTGCAGATGTTGGTGGTTGGGTATATTTGATAGTGGGAATCTGTAGAACATCATTCCCAGTGTTTCCAATACATTAGCAAAGACAAATCAAAGGTATCCGCTGTCATGAGGGAGAGGAGAAAGTTGGAGATTTGAGGAGAGAAATAGATCAGTCATCAAGGAGAGTGAGAGATTAATGACACAGGGGAGTGTGATTGTCAGACAGTCCACTAGGTCATTCTACTTTTGTATCATTAAGTGAGGCCAATCTGATGCATGGTTGCAGAAACAGAGGTAGGAAGCTGGATTTAACCAAAAAATGATGTTTTTGCCATGTGCGTTTAAACAGAGAAAAATACAGAGGAGTCAAGGAATTGTATAAAAGAGAATTATTTTTATTGATCATGATATTGAAGTTGGTTCAGAAAAAGAGAACATGAAATGAGTTACAGGCAGTGAAAACGTAGTAAGACTTGACGCCCCTTTGGGGGAGGATAATTGTTAGAGCCTTCAAATCCTAGTAGGTAGTGGTCAGAAAATTGAATGAATGAAACTGAGATTACAAAAATTTTGCAGTTGTTTGTAATGACAAAATCTGTAGCAAGTTCCTTAGGTGGAGAAAAGAATAAGAGCATCAAAGGAGAGGACTCAAGGATTTGAGAAGTTAGTATGCTGGATGATCATCTACGTGTATACTAGAATCATGAAGAATCAAGACAGGGTTTCTTGTAAAGAAAATGTCAGTGAACTAGAAACTGAAGTCATCCAGAAATAAGGGAAAATGATCCAGGTATTGAGAAGTGACAGCAATAAAGCTTCATAATTGGTAACATGAAGTGATGATAAACATTTTAAAGTTGGGCAATTTTAGGGACATGGGAGACAAAATGGCCTCAAGGATATATAAAGAACAGGAAAGACAGGTGTCCTGCATCCAAACCTGGTGTTTGCAAATCTTTTGTCAGAGAGAGTTTGCAAAAGCATTGACCTCTCCAGTAGAGGCAAGGTTCATTGGAATAAGCAGATTAAGGGACTGTTCATAGAAAATATAGACAATAAAGTGGATTTTCAGAAGGCATGATAGAAAGATTTTAGGGAGGATGACAAAGTGATGAGGATAAGGAAGATTTGGATTATTTTGCTGAATAGAGTATGGGAGATAGCTGGTAGAATGAGAGGCTTGGGTGTTTTGTGATTACCATTTACACAGTGTGTGAGGGTATGATGAAATCAATTCCAGTATATTTGAGACACGATGGTGGCAAAGGTGTGGTTGTTGGAATAGAGGGGGCATAGATGTTTGGGACTCAGTAACAACTCCCGTGAGAAGAAACCAAGACCTCAGCAAAGTGAATTTTTAACAGAGAGAAGGCAAATGCAAAGACTCTAAAACAAAGGCAAAAAGCATTTGATATGCTTAAGAAACAACGAAAAGTCCAGGTAGAATGGAGATAATTGAGATTAGGTCAGAAACGTGACCAAAGGCTAAATCATAGAGAAACCGGAGGCTCTGGAAAGAGTTGGATTCCATTTAAAATGAGATGAAGAGTCTTTGGAGAGTTTTGAGCAGAGGAATGATTTTATCTAATTTAGGTTGTGAAAGTCTAAATTGGGTTTTGTGTAGAAAGACTGGTTAAATAAATATGCAGGAAAGCAAAACTGGAAGCTTAGAAAAAATTACAAGTGGTGGAGGTGTTGAGAATTTATAGGATGTTGCATATATTTTGAAATGAGAGCAAAATAGATTTGTTGTTGGAACATCCATACATTTGAAGAACAGAAAAAGAGTGAGAGATAACTTAAAACCCTCGGTTCTTCCCAACTGATAATTTCCACTTACTGAGATAAGAAGGCCAATGAAGAAGACTTGTCCATTTGGGGAGAAAGTCAAGAGTTCAGTTTCAACATATGGTAATTGACATATGTTTTAGACAAGTAAATGGAGATGCTAAATGGGAAGCTGATTTCATGAGTCTGGAGTTGAGGGATAAAGTCAGAGTAGGAGATTTAAATTACATTAATTTCTTATTCTTTTGTTTACATGCTTTATATTAAAACAACACAATTATACTACTAGTTTTGTTTAGATAACACATTAACTTTCTCCCTGTGTTTTAAAAATGTGAGTAATACTTTCCTACTTTTCAGTGTTCTCACCCGTACCTTCTATTTCATACCATTTAGAAGTTATACCTCTTCTTCTTCTTTTTTTTTTTTTTCTTTTTGAGCTAGAATCTTGCTCCATCACCCAGACTAGAGTGCAGTGGCATGATTTTGGCTCACTACAACCTCCGCCTCCCAGGTTCAAGAGATTCTCCTGCCTCAGCCTCCCCACTAGCTGGGATTACAGGTGTGCACCACAACACCTTGGCTAATTTTTTGTATTTTTAGTAGAGACGTGGTTTCACCATGTTGGTTAGACTGGTCTAGAACTCCTGACCTCGTGATCTGCCTGCCTTGGACTCCCAAAGTGCGGGCATTACAGGCATGAACCACCACTCCTGGCCAAAGTTATACCTCTTCTTTTATACCCATTATATTTTTTTTCACAGTTTCTCTTTCTGTAAACATTGACCCTTTCCCCTGAGATAGCTGTCTTATTTCATTTGGCTGTTCCTTAGTTTTCTCTCTCCTCCTCTTCTCATTCTGCTTTTCAGCTCATTATTAGCTTTCTATTTTCTTCACAACAAAAATTTTAATTTTAAAAATCTTTGTATGCTACTTCATGGAAATGCTGCCTCCCATATCACTCTGAAGTTATAATTTATATTTGTGTTGATTCTTTTATCTGTTACTTTATACGTTGGTGTACATTTTGTTATTTTTTATTTTCTGTTTGTTGATTTGATCTCTCATATTTATGAGGCTATCTTTTCTGAAAGTTTAATTGATTCTTGGTTTTATCCTCATATTTTGAATCTTAGATTGCCCATGGCATGTTTTACAAATACAATATATGCTTACTCTGCCCTGTCTGCAGTGATGATGTGGGAGGGGACAAGCAAGCTTCAGAAATGGAAACTTTTTGGGTATCCCAGTGTCTCTGTGCAGGGTTCTTCCCTGCTTTCTGTCCAAAAGGCCTACCCCTTCTGCCCATTTCTCAAGAAGATAATGTTGTCTACTGTTTGGTATGAGTAAGTGAGGAGCAGGGAGTCTAACCAGCCTGTATGTTCCTCCAAACAAACATCTGTTGTCTCATCCTCAGTCCCAAGATTTGCCACATTTTAGTTCAGAGCAACTTTCACAGAAAAGCAGGCTGCTACAAAATGAGAGCAGGTAGGAAGTTTTGTACCCATCTTCCTGCTTAGTGTGTGCAAGGCATTCTGCTAAGCTCTTTATAAAGATGGAACCATTTCATGCCCATATCAGACATATAAAATAAATTCTGTTCTGATCCCTAATTTACAGATGAAGATACTCTCAAAGAGAGATGATGTAATTTTACCAAGTTTACCATATTAAGTAGTTGATCTGGGATCCAATCCTGGATCCATGGCTGAGCCACCGTGGGTCAATCCTACAGGGTCCATGCCTGAGCCACCACGATTTACTTGCCAACACTCAATAATATTTTATATTTTTCCTTTTCTGAAATCTGGGTGTTCATCCTTTGACTACTTTCAGTCTCTTCTCCAGGAATGACTCCTTTTTTCTCCACCTCTCTTTTCTTTATAATGTTTTAGTGTCTTCAGCCTCTTTTAAGGGATCTTCTTCTGAATTTGTAAAAAATGCATAAGTATTAAGAGTTAAGTATTTTTGTGTATTAATATATCTACTTTCATTCATTTCAAGTGTAGTTACAAAACTGAAGCATTTGAAGTTTTCAGAACCACTAATTGTGTCTGTTTCTGTTGTTTTAATTTTTATTCTTTGTATATGAATGTAAAGAGAATCCAGGGTATATCTGATTTCTCTTAAATTATGTACAGTATTGTGTTCATGTCTACATTTGTATTTTTTTTCCTGTGGGAAAGAGCCATAGATTTTATTAGATCTTGAAATTGTTGTAAACCACAAAAGACATTACATAGGAAAAAGTTGTCCCTGCATGCTCATTTTTACCATACTTATATTTTCTAAACAAAATGATGAAACCAAAAACTGCCTAAAAACATAGCTATATTGAATGAAAAATCCAATTTCCAAGTGGATTATTTACTTAAGAAATTTCCCATTGGAAATGCAAGTAAAAAGAGATCAGTAGAAGCACTAAATGCTAAATTCTAAATCTTGCAAATATATATGAGCACAACAAATGAACATCTCTCATTTCCTCATAAAATATAGCATTATTTACAAACCACATAAAACACAGAAAATTGCTTTAATGGTAGTAAATATGTATTATCATTCTAAATCAAGCCATAACTAATGACACTCTGGGAAAGGTTTAGTTTATACTGAGCCTAGGTGTCTTGCAAATGAAAAGCTATTTAAGTGCTAAAATCAATTGACTATATAATACCATGTTTTCTGATGGGAATAGTGTACAAAAGATGCCTGGAAGTTGTTTGTTACAATGGCTAAATGAGATTCTACCTCTGGTTATTATCAACCCATACATTCATCATTATAAACCACTTCATTTTTATTTTATTATATTGATTTACCTTAGCACCCAAGATAGTTTGTACTCCTACAAAATTCAGAAAACATTGATTTACTTAAATTATTCAATACTTTACTGTATGGCTATTATGTCATTTAACATTTTAGACAAATCAATACAACTTTTTTTAATTGCTTGTCACATACCTAAGGTATCGCCAATGTGTTTTGCTGGAATCATTAATTTGCACTATGCTGATGACATTTTTATATATCAACTAGTTTAAAACAATAAAGTATCACATGTGGGAAAAAAGAACTAGGATATGAAATGAATAATTTAAACTAGTTGGACTATATAACACTGCAGAATACTTTATCAAGTTTCTAATAATTCTGTTTCACAAATAGCTGAAAGTTAGGCTTCTGTCTTCTGTGGACAATGTGTGTGTGTGTGTATACATGGATATATATATATGTACAAATATATATATGTGTATGTATATATATTCTCTGTTAAATGCTACATAGTATGATATATAGAATGCTAAGTAAGCTCAATATAATGTTTGCTATTTTGAGAAATCAACTGTAGATAATTTTGACTAAAAAGCATAGTAACCATTGTAATGAGAGGAAATACATCCTTCAGAGGATGCTTACTATATTTGTAAAATAAAAGAGACTGAGGAAGTTAATAATTGAAATGGTAATAATGAAAGTACATACCACTATGATTATTTAAAAATGTTACTTCCACTTGCACATATTATCTTCTTTCTGATCATCCTAAAAGAATTTAGTATGAATGTTGGGCTGATTCTCCCACCTGGAAAATAAGCCCTACATGGGCAGAGATTTATGTCTGTTTTATTCATTTTCCTATACACATAATACCTATAACGTTCCTAACATAGGTGTTCAGTAAATATTCATTCAATGAGCATTGCATCAAAAGTATAATTTTGTCTTTGATTTAATTGGAGTACAAGCGCAAGCCACTTGGCGAACCTATATGTGTAATTTCCTATAGTCTTAAATAACATTGAATGAAATGAAACATGTGCAACTTAAAAAGGTATCAAGTGACTGGGCGTGGTGGCTCACGCCTGTAATCCCAGCACTTTGGGAGGCCAAGGTGGGTGGATCACCCGAGGTCAAGAGTTCGAGACCAGCCTGACCAACACAGAGAAATCCCGTTTCTACTAAAATTACAAAAATTGCCTGGCACAGTGGTGCATGCCTCTAATCCCAGCTACTTGGGAGGCTGAGGCAGGAGAATCGCTTGAACCAGGGAGGCAGAGATTTCAGTGAGCCGAGATGGTGCCATTGCACTCCAGCCTGGCCAACTAGAGTGAAACTCTCTATCTAAGAAAAAAAAAAAAAAAAAAATCAAGTGTTTAAGTGGACACAGTTACCATAATACATGGAAGCTGAGTTTGAACTTTAGTAATATTTCTAAAATGTTGTCTATAA
The DNA here is from genome assembly GCF_008728515.1 of Papio anubis. NCBI lineage: Eukaryota > Metazoa > Chordata > Mammalia > Primates > Cercopithecidae > Papio > Papio anubis. Next base: position 10,618,679 of record NC_044978.1, read on the forward strand.
TATAGCAGAGCTTTAAGAAGAATATAACAGTCACCCAACATTAGAATAGCCAAATTATAGCCAGATAGAAACCACTGGCATTTTGTAGAATAACTTTGCATTGGCACTTGAATGATTATGTTCCAGTGACTTTCCTGTCAATTCAGTTTCACAATGTCAAGTATTAGAAAATTTTTGTATTACCTAGGTAAATATAAGAATATTGTACTGTTGAAGAATTAAAACTGTATAAGTGTGTTGAATTACCATAATTATTTACTCATTGATTTTCAAACTACTATGTCTGAAGCATATAAAAAATCCAGAAATAGTCATAGATAATTTATTGCAATTAAAACACTTTATATCTGAGAAAAAGAAGAAATTAATTAATAAGAGCTTTCAAAAGAAGTGTGTGGAGAATGATAGGCTACAAGAAGAACGGGTTGTAGGAATATAAATTATACTAATGCTTCTAATACGATATGTGGTATAGGACCATTTCTCTTACAAATTGTCACAGACCAATACTTTTGAAAACACCCCCAAAATTGAAACTCTATAAAAATGAAATTTTAAGACATACAAAAATAAATCGCAATTTTTAAGTATTAAATTTAACAAGGAAATGTGTAAAATATGTAAAACAATTACAGCATCCAAAAATACAAAAAAAAGTACGTGTTGATCAACGAAAGTGAGCATTTTGCAGATAAGACAATCACCATTGCACTTGTAACTTTGTGTCATCATACATTATAATTAACTAGAAATTTGTGAATGAAGTAGCAGTTCCCCTATATCAAAAATCTTTAGGTCTATTTTAATCAAATACATGAATTAAAAATTTTATTAATGTGATGAATGTCCACGCTATTTCTCTATCAATTTATCACATCTAAAGTAGATTACAACCTCGTCAACCACAGGACGTAATGTGTATTTAAACTCTTCTATTATTTGTTTAAAAAATACTTATGGTAGGTGAGTCAGTCTCAGACATGCATGTTGACAAGAATGGGGGAAAGGATTATAAAGCAAGTTCAGCATAAATATTTACAATTTTTATCTAGATAAGGTTATTACGCTGTATTTTTGAAATTAATTAACCTAAAATTTTACAGTTTAAAGCTGTTAAATTTCAGTAAGTTTTTGATGAAAATGAAACAAACAAATAAACAAAAAAACAGATTCAAATCCATGAATCTCCTATGGTTGTATCTATTTTAAGAAAAAATGAAATATAAAACATCGTATTAAATTCATAAGGAGATTGGTGATAACTTTCAGCGATGTACAATAGTGAGATGATGACCTATTTCACTGATAATTGTTGTTAAACTATGAAACATGGCAAAACAATTCTTAGAAACACATTTTTTCCAAACGTCTAACTTTCCTTTGTGCTCTTTGATCTTATCTGCTATTTAAAATAGCCAGTTACAATGTTGTCTTTCTTCCTTGTGTGCAGAAATTAAAATCATTAAAAATACCAAATATATGAGAATTATAAGCAAGTTTGTCCAAGTCATATCTTTAAAAAGCCTGTACCAAACTGGACCATTGTCTCACAGAAACACTGAGAGTTTCTTCTGTAGTTCAAATTTTCCCAACTGAACTCTTGCACTTGAAACATCATATTTTAGCATGAAATTCCATTTGTTCACAATTGTTTTTAGATAATTCCTTTATTTCTATATTATTACTTAATAAAGTGTAATTTGATTTTAATACATGTGTCTTCATATACAATGATTTTGATACATATCGCTAAATGCTAATCACTAAATATGCTGTTTAGTTTGTGTGACTTCTTTTTCATACCAAGTCGCTCTCAACATAGAAAATAATTGTTGATGTATATTTTGGTGTGACACCCTTAATTTGATGCACTTTTGCCATTAAAATGTATCTTATAGAAAAAGAAGTCCACCTCACAGCTTATCCCTCATAGTTTTATATTGCTCACAACGAGTGTGTGTGTTTGCAATGGCTATGAAAAACAGAAAGATTTAATATTTCATATCACCATTATGTTCAAATATTAACTATATAAAAATATGTTAACAATATCTGCATTTTTCAAGTTGCAATAAAAAGACTTTGCTGACTTCATTTGTTCAGTGAGTTGGTCTTTTATATCTTTAACCACTTTCTGACTATGCCCCGGTAAGAGGGTCATTGGAGAGTGGACTGTGAGCCTCCCTCTTTGCCACAGATCCACCTAACATTTGTAATCACATCTTTAAAGCCATCTTACACTAATGTGAAATATAATGAATTTTGAAAAATGTCAAAATTTATTTGAGCTGGGCTGTAATTAGCATTCTGAGGGCAAAAAGGAAAGATGCATTTGCTAATGATGTATTTTTAAAATGTTCTCTCCATGAATTCTGAAGTGTCCTAGCCAGAAGCATATTCCGTAGGCATAGTCTGTGGGTAATATTTTGTACATTAAGTTAAATAAAAATTGTCAAGGTATTGTGCATACATTGAAATTGTTATTTATTGTTACTTTTTGTAATACTATGTCTTTACACTTTATGCTTGATAAAAGCAATTTTTTTCTATCACATGTCATGTATTCAGTCAAACCCATCCCCACTTTTACACCCGTTATTCATGCCTCTATACAGAATTACCCCAATTCTTTGCTATGGTAATCACCACTTACATAATACATATTAGGTTAAACATTCTCTTAGATGGGCATAATTAAATTTAAATAAACTCTGTTTTCCCTTTCAAAAACTCTAATAAAGTTGTAGCACTATTCCAGTTTCAAACTATGTATTACACATTATTTTCAGTGTTTAATAAAGTTAGTGACCATGTCTTATTCATCATTATATATCCGAATTTTAACATAGCAGTTGGCACATAGAAGGTCTTTAATGATTACTTGTTCAATGAATAGCTGAATATTACAACCTGCAATGACATAGGTTGAAATATAACTAAGTGCTTTTCAGATTCTCCATTCATATTACTTTTCTTAATCTCTCAACTGGATAAGATAGTTCCTTACTGTGCTTCTGCTTAGATTTTACTCATTAGAACCCATTTTGTTTTCAACAAAGATATCTTTTTAAAAAAATGAAGCTAAATTAAATTGCTCTCTTCTGAAAACTTCTCACTGAACGTTATTAAAATAAAATGATTTACAAGGCCCACCAGGCCATCTGTATTAGTCAGGGTTCTCTAGAGGGACAGAACTAACAGGATTTCCTAAGTATTAACTCACATGATCACAAGGTCCAGCAATAGGCTGTCTGCAAGCTGAAGAGCAAGGAAGCCGGTCCAAGTCCTGAAGCTGACGAACCTGGAATCCTGTGTTCAAGGGCATCTAGTATGGGAGAAGGATATAGACCCGGAGGGTAAGCCAGACTAGTCTTTTCACATTCTTCTGCCTGCTTTTGATTCTGGCCGGGCTGGCAGCTGATTAGATGGTGCCCACACAGATTGAGAGTGGGTCGGCCTTGCCTAGTCCACTGACTCAAATGTCAATCTCCTTTGGCAAAACCCTCACAGACACACCTAGGAACAGTCATTTGCATCCTTCAACCCAATCAAGTTGATACTCAGTATTAACCATCACACTACCCTTGAGTGGATGACTGCTTGCTTCTCAGAAATGAGTCTCTGTCACCTTTCTTCATTCTGTGTGTTATGCACACTGATTTTCTAATATTGTTTTCTATGCACAAAGTCATTCCTGCCATAGGGTCAATACCAGATAGATCAGACCAAATTTTCAGAACCAATAGTACAAAAAATTAGTGGTTCATACCTCATAACAATTAATTTCTCTCATACATACCCAATTAGGGTAGACAAAGGAGCCTTTAACTTGCTGCTCTGATAGCTACCTATGGTTTTGTCTTTGCATTACTTAAGCCATCAGTGCCATATGTGGATTTCTTCCCACGGGAAGAAGAAAACAAAAAGTAACTTCTTCGTTAGATGGATGACCTGGAAGTTGAACATATTTCCTCTTCAGAGCCCGTAGGTTGCTCATTTCACAGGGCCACATCTAACAGTCTGGGAATGTAGTCAGTAGCTGTGCAGGTACGTGTTCTGTTTAAATTTAGAGGAAGTTGTGTTTATTAAAAGGAAGAAGGAGAAAATGAACAACAGGGGAGACTACCTGGCTCTTATACAAGGTCTTACATGTGCTGTTTCCCTTGCCTGAAATGATTGGACCCCATATCTTAAAATGCTTAGTTCCTAATTGCCATTCAGGTTTTAACCAGAATTAATCTCCTCAGATAGGTTTATTTTAACCACCAGTGCATATGGTCTGAATTGTCACTTTCTATCATATTATTATTGTTTTCATAACACTAATCCCTACCTGAAAACATTTGGCCCAATTATTGGCATATATTTCTAATGTACGTTTAAGCATATTGTTCTCTTTTTGTTTCTGCATTGAAATAAGTGCAGGTAGTTTCTTGAGAGCAGAAAATTTGTCCATGTTTTGCTCTATGCTTCCTAAATATGAATCAGTGTCTGGTGCATACTATCTTCTGAATAAAAGTATGCAATGAATGAGCAGGATTTTATGCATCTGAGATTGTTTTAGCTAGTCACGGTGGCTCAAACCTGTAATCCCAGCACTTTGGGAGGCCGAGGGGGGCGGATCCCCTACGGTCGGGAATTCAAGACCAGCTGGCCAACAAGGGGAAGAAACCTCCTCTCTACTAAAAATACAAAATTAGCCATGCATGATGGCACATGCCTGTAACCCCAGCTATTCAGGAGGCTGAAGCAGGAGAATCGCTTGAACCCAGGAGGCGGAGGTTGCGGTGAGCTGAGATCATGCCACTGCACTCCAGCCTGGGCAACGAAGAGTGAAACTCTGTCTCAAAAAAAAAAAAAAAGAAAGAAGAAATAGCTTTATGATATATGAAGAAAATCGTCTTTCCTTATTTGCCCTTATGTTTGCATGACACAGATAAATGTGGCATTATTAATATAATATTATTATATTACATATAACAAGTATTACATTGGAAGCAATTAAGATCATTATTTTAAAGACATTTTCACTTTGATGTATGTACAACAGACAATCAGTTCTTTAGTGAAGATCCACAGTAATGTATTTTCTTAACTTTATAGGTCATTTCTGTACAGTGTAACTAAATATCTAAGGTATTTCTACCTAAAATATTTCTCCCAGAAAGGTAACTTGATCCTTGTGAGTGTGCATTTTCATTGCCAATAGCACAGCTATTGTGGTAAACAAATGCAATTACATCTGTAAGTGTACAGTTATATGTGGAAATTGATGGCTTCAATTCAATTGTAAGAACTGAAGCTCATGTTAAGAATGCTACATATAACGTGTGACTTTTTAGTAGTTTTGAAGGAGAAACAATTTATAAATAGAAGAAGAGCACTTCAGAAAATAGAATTGTATGTGTAATTTCTGGAAGTAAGAATGACCCGCCTAATGTAGCCTCAGATGATCAAGGGGAATCAGTTGATAGGCTTGAAAACAGTTTTCTTTCAAATGCCTTTTTCAAATGCACAGCTACTTTTGTTCTGTCAACTTCCCAATTTGCAAATTCTAGACTTTGATCCTAAAATATATTTAATCACCAGTATCCCATGATCTTTCTGGTTAACTCTTTTAAATTTTTTTGCTTGTGAAGGGCAAATTGAACATTAATTAATTTAATTTTTGTTAACATTATCTCCAAATAATCAGATTTGGTAGCATCCCATTACCAGATTCCCTTACATGAGACAATCTCATTAACAGACCCCTGAGATGTCACTTTAGATCCATTTGGTAAGAGAGATACAGACATAAACTCATTATGTGATGCACTCTCCATTCTTAAATTGATGAGGTTTGCTCTGGCTATTGTTTGAAAGCAATATAGTTATTATGGAGTATTTCTGGAAGGGCCAAAAAGAAAAGGTTTAAAAACAGAAGGGAAAAAGAAAGGAAGGAAGGATAAAAGGGAAGAAAGAAACTAGCAATGAAAGGCTGGAAAAGTGAAATTATAAGTTTGTTTCTTAATCACATTGCACAATAAAAATATGTTAATCAAAAATTATAGAAACATTTGTGCATGCTTTACTTAACTCCATAGAGCTATTGATTATGATTCAATGTTATCAAATTATTTGACAACGGAAAAATATTAATACATATTCTTGTCATTTCCACCAAAGGTAGTCTTATACCTTTAAGATAATTAGTACTAAATGTGTATCTATTATTTGGATGTCAGTTAAGCAATTAACAATAGGTTAAGTCCAATGAATATATTGGGTTAGGAAATGTAAGATCCTGCCTCACTTCAATATACTCTGCTTACTGAAATACTGAGGTGTAACTAGTGATGAGGTGGTCATTGCTCAGGGAACCAGAAAATGAAGCTTCTTTCTTTGTTCTATCCAACTGACATTGATACAAACTGAGGTGCTGGGGCAACATTATAACTGATAAAACCAAAAGTGTCTTGACAGAAATATTCTTTCACTTCTAAGCAAGGTGAGAGTCTGCATTTCTTTGCCTTGGGAATGTTTATGGGACTGAAATAAAGAACTCTAGGAAGACGAGTCTTTTTCAGTTTTACTTTTGTTAAATACACAAGCTTTGTTTGTAAAATAATAATAATAATAATAATGCTACAAGATGTAAAACTAAGAATAGCAATTTTCGTCTCATCTCCACACCTCTGATTTCTCCTCCCCAAAGACAAATTGATATCACCCATTTCACTGTTTCTTCTGGCATATTTCTCCGTATTTCTAAATAGTGGTATAATGCATATTACCATTTAGAGACTTTTTCATTTTAGAAAACAATTAGCTGCCTACTAAGAAAGATAAGAATGTAACCGTCCTATTCAATGCCCTCTTTGTCAGTTTCCTTGTGAGACACTTATCTCAGTACTCTCAGATCTCAATTTTTGACTCAATAGTCAGCGGTTACATTTTTATAACTATAAATAGCATTGAGAACAGACCCGCATGACCTATGATGATTATGGTTACTGATTTTGACAACATCTTGCTTTTCTCGGCATCAATAAGTATTTCATCTAGGTGTCTTTTCTTTCTGCCTATCACTGATTGATTAACCCAGACTTTCTGAGAGAACTATGAACCTCTTCTCAACATGTTTAAATACTTTTATCAGGTAAACTATCAATTCCATTTTTTCTTGTATTCTTTCTTCCTGAAACACTGTCAATTCCATTTTTTCTTGTATTCTTTCTTTCTGAAACACTCTGTCTTAACCTTCTAATTTAAATGTACTCTATTCTAGACTGGTTACACCGATATTGTCATGGAACTTGTTTTGATTGTATTCCTGGGAAGTCTTGTTGCTTTGTCCTATGTTAAGTACTTGCTTCCCAATTCCAGTATTAATATGTTTTCCTTTCAGGATTAAACTTTATTGATTTTATTAAGCATACTGTCCAGTGGCTTCATGAGGAACAATGAAAGGAGGTAAACATTTTTAGAACTTGCCTAAATAGTCTCGTTTATAGTCTCAAAATTAATAGATATTTGATTAGACATGACATTCTAAGTTACAATTTATGTCCTTTTTTAACCCAATTTATTCCTTAGCTGCAGATATTTTGCTATTAGCCTTGTGAAGTTACTACTACTTGCTCTTAATATCCATTTGCATCATTTTCCCAGTTTTTTCCTGTGTAGTCTCTGTGTGCTGATAAAGAAGACACCAACTGTGTAACATCAGATTTGGTTGCTGTGGGGGGACTCTGAATAACAGTAGCTTAAGTTACATAGGAATATTTCTCTCTTAGACAGCTAAGTGATTTTATATTGGCCGTTGGCAGCTGACATGGTAGCTCCACAGTATTAGGGATCCTGTTTAACCTGTTTTATTGCTCTGCCATTTTCAACACGTGGCTTCCATTTTATTATTTGTGATGGTGGATCCAGCATGCCAATCAGCAGGAAGTGGAGAAAGGGAAGTGGAAGATTCCTTCCTGTTAGCAGGTGTGCCAACATATCAATTTCTTCATATCTCATAGCTCAAAACATAGTCATATGGCTCTTTTTATCTTCGAATTACCCACTTTGTATAAGATCACGTTTAAAAAAAAAAAAAATTTTTTTTTATTTGCCTGAATTACTTGATTTTTTTTTTAAGTTTTTTTTTTTTTTTTTTTTTTTTTTGTGGGTCCTTTTTTGCTACTGCTTTGGACACATATTTGATGATCTTGACAAACTACATATAATTAAAAGTGAGACACTAAAGGAATAATTGGAGAAATTTGTGGATGAGTTTCACTTATTGAGTAAAGAGTTTTGCCATTAGTGTGAGAGCCTGTTATTCCATTGAGGATGTCCTGAAATGTCATTAGCTGTAGGCCTGCCATTGGTCTCTCTACTGCTCAAAAAAGAATCCTGGAAAATATGTTGAGAAAGAGAGCAGAAAGGTGCCACTATTCATTGTGCAGATCTGCATTAATTCTTAGTTCCACATCCATCCTCTGCTGTGTTTAGTTCTTAGAGTCCAGAGCTTGCTGATTTAGAGAGTAAACTTTCTCTATGTGGCTGGAGTGGGATACATATATTTGCCTGGCAACAAAGACTTAGTCAAGAAATCTGGTTACCTCAATCATACTGTTTTCAGTCTCATTCCCCCATAGTTCAGACTTCAGAAATAATTGTTGCTCCCAAAGCCCTGAGCCATCTGGTTTTCAGGGGGTTAAATTAGCTAGCTTATTACTGACTCCATGACATTGAGGATTATCTTTCTCTCTCTGCTCTGTCAGTTGCCAATCACTCACCATTTTCCATTTCTCGAAATGTGTTGACATTTCTTATCAGCAGCTGTAACTTTTCCATTCTTTCTGCCCTTGTTGAAATACAGTTTAAATTTTTTATTTTGATTTTTTTATTGTTACATGAGTGAGAGTTGAGGAGGAAACAGATAAAAATATGTGATCAATGCTGCATGCATAAGCAAAAGTTTCCTAACTTTAGTAGTAAAATATAAAGGTAGTAAAAAAAATTGCCCCTATAAAGAAAAAGAGAAAGGATAGACCTATGTGGTTTCCAAAAAGGATCCATATCCTGATCATTGTCTCCTTTCCAGGGAGTGGGCACACAGTCAAGATGATATCTCTATGTGGTACTTTCAGAGCCTGGATCCTAGGTACCTGAGCTCTCAGCCTCAGCAAGAGTCCTTCAAACCAAACAAAGCAGGGAGGCGAAAAGACTTCATCAATCAGGACATGAGTGGTGACCAAGATGGTCAAATAAAGTAAGCCATTCTCCAATTTGTAGGCCACCCAGGGCCATCCATGCTCTTAAGGCATGGATATGCTCTGTGCCTCAGTTAGAGCTGTTAAAGAAGATGCCATCTAGACATACAGGTATTTGATTAAGTGCTGTTTATTGTCATTGTGGCCAAAGGTCTCACTCCTAATTACGTCATGGGACTAGTGATACTTTTTTTTTTTGGAGTTATCAATATTTTCCTGTTATGGTTTTACTTTCTATTTCTCCAGACGTATAATTATCTGAAATTGCTAATTATTCAATAGACTGACACTAAATTCTGAGAATTTTCTCAATTAGTTGAAAATACTTTAACTAACTTGCTTTTTTTTAAAAAAAAATTACCTCTATTTCAAATAATACAATTTTATGATACAGCCATAATTTTGGGGGGAAAAGACATTAATTTGAACATACTGCCCTGGGTGCAACTGATTATATTACACGACACTTGGTTTTATTTCTACTATATACAATCGACATTCACAAAGGTATTTAAAAATGTGTGTATGTAATAGAAATAACAACTCTTGGAGAAATCTAGTACTTCTTTTCGGACACAATACCAAATATGCTATTTATAGATTCTTTGTCTTAAAATATTTTATAGATGAATAATCAATTCCAATGCTAAAGTATATACTTTACATTAAATAGCCTGTTTTTGTGTATTCAGTTGATTTTCTGAGTCTTTTGCCAATCAATTACAAATAAATGGAACACGTAGTTATTTGGTTAAAAACACAATTAAAAAATGAGAGATTTGTATAAATTAAGCTTCTAAGATGTCAGAAAATAAGCAACATATTAAAAGTGAAACTATTAATTCCTCTAAATTTGACAGTTTAAATCCTAAACTCAAAGAAATGTCTGTTAATCAAGTATGCCAAACATGTATCTAGTTATTTTTGGAGTGTTGCAATTTCAAATATTTGATCACCTTTTCAGACCGTTTTGTTTTGGAAAATACACTCAGAATGCAATTAAGACATACTTTGAGGAACTGCAAGACACATACCAAGAGAAATGTTAACACACTCAGAAAATGCCAGAGCTACTTCCTTTTGTATTGTTAAACGAGCTAGGACTTGCTTTGTGTAAAAGAAAAAAAAAAGGAAAAAAAAATTTATGTTGGTTTTTGTGAACCCTCAGCACATGTGGTTTGCTAATGTTTAAAATTTTGTAGATGGAATTTCTAATTTACTTGCTTTTTTTCCTGGCATTCTTTAGCTCTTCCTCTCCTCTGGATCTCCTCAAAACAAAAACATATGCATCCCTCTCCTCCTTGACCTTCTTAGTTTCTGCCTGGTTTCCTTCTCATCTCTTTTAAGTTTCTCGAAAGAGTAATCTCCTGTGCTATCCCAAATCATACTTCAGTCTACTGCCTTTACATTTTTAACTCTATTACTTCTCTGGAGCTTCTTTCTAAAGCTATTTGTTCAAAACAAATGAGTATTTATTAAGTTCCTATATTGATCGCCAATTGTTTTATCATATATATCTGTTCTCCTTTCCTTTCCTCCTTGCGCCTCTATATCTCTTTTCTTTGTCTCAGTATCTTAGGACTCCTGCACCCCGTGATGAGCAGAATTCCAAGAATACCCTCCCAAAGCTGTGCCATTGTCTGACGCGTTTGAACCAGAGTGACTCCATCTTGAATAGGGGCTGGCTAAAATAAGGCTGAGAAATGCTGGGCTGCATTCCCAAGAGGCTATTCTTACTCTCAGGATGAGATAGGGGTTGGCACAAGACACAGGTAAAAAAAGACCCTGCTAATAAAACAAATGCAGGAAATAAAACAGGATGCAGGAAAGAAGCCCACCAAAACCAAGATGTCTATGAAAGTGACCTCTGATTGTCCTCACTGCTCATTATTGCTAATTATAATGCATTAGCATGCTAAAAGATTCCCACGAGTGCTATGACAGTTTACAAATGCCATGGCAATGTTCAGAAGTTACCTTATATAGCCTAAAAGGGTCACCCAGTTTTAGACTATATAGGGTAACTTCCAAAATCTCCACCCCTTTCCTGTAAAATTCAAGAATAATCCACTCTTTGTTTATGAAGAAATAACTGTAAGTATACTCAATCAAGAAGCCCATACCACTTCTCCGTCTATGGAGTAACCATTCTTTTGTTTCAGTACTTCTCTAATAAACTTGCTTTCACTTTGTGGGCTTACCTTGAATTTTTTTTTTTTTTTGGTGCAAGTTTCAGGAACCCTCTTTTGAGGTCTGGATCAAGACCCCTTTCTGGTACTATCACCCTAAATCTGTGAATATGAGGAGGTATCGCTCTTAAAATTACGTCATGTTATGTGGCACAGTTGACCTTAAGGTAAAGAGAATATCTGTCGAACCTAATCACATGAACCCTTTCAAAAGCAGATTTTTTTCTCTGACTTTAACAGAGGGAAAGATTTGAAGCAAGCAGAGGATTTAATGCACTATCTCTGGCTTAAAGATGGAGCAGACTATTTAGGGTAGAATGTAGGTGGTTTACAGAAGATGAGAGCAGCTCCCAGTTAATGGTCGTTGAAGAAATGGGGACTCCCATGCTGCAACTTCAAAGAACTCAATTTCCTGAGCAGAAAATCCAGCCACATTACAGTCTTCTTCTGACACATTGAACTGTGAGCTAATAAACAAATATTATTTTAGTCACTCAGTCTGTGGCAAGTCATTACACAGCAATAGAAAAATAATATGCACCCTTTATGTTTAGTAATTCCTTTGGGCTATTGATTTTTTATACAGTTATTTCACAGATAATCCTATTCTTTCTCATCATTTCAAACCCCCTGAATATTCATAACTATCAAAAGTACCATCTCCAAACCTTAAACACTATATTTTATACAAATTTCCTGTTATATGTCTGCTTTTGACTATCAAAGAGATGATTCATACACAACTATTCTCAAACTGCATGTATACGTCAACTCACCATCTTCAACAACTGGTTCCTCTTATATTTTATAACCAGTCATTTTACAAAGAGCCAAAGCTTTGTACATGTATGTTAGTCCTGAGATCTTTATTTATTTTAAACAAAATTGCATAGATAAGCCATTCACCCTTCCTTTCACGGTTGTATAACTGGTATTACTGGAGGAATACTTTCAATGTATATGTAGAAACTGAAGTTATGAAAGCACTCTAAACTAAAACAAATGCTTCCAAAATATATTCCGTTTTTGTCTTTTTATATTTTACTAATTTCTCAAAAGAATATGTGAATACAGTCATTAAGCTACAATGACTGATTATATCTCTCTTTGTAACATACTATGAATCCACAGTGACTATCAATAAACATAAACAATGAACAAAGGACACAGAAATGAAAGAAAATAAGCTGGAGGCCACAAAAATAATTAAATATTCAAAAACGTCTTCACACTTAATCTTTGAGGCATTTGCCACACAGGGCAAATGAAAGAAATATTTTTATTACTTTAATTTATTAAAACAATAGATTATTATAATAATTTAAATAAATAAAATATAAAATTGAAGTGTACATTGAAAATTTTAAAGATATTTATATTGATCCATCATAGCTGAGCAGCTAAGCTTTCTCTACACTTTTATTTCTAGTAAATATATTGAGCTAAAAGAAAAAATAAGAAAGAAAGAAGAAAGAGAAGAAGAAAAAAGAAAATTGAGACTCCGAACTATATGTAATGCAAATTTGAGATATCAAGTTCATGGTTTATCGATTCCTGACTAGCAAGAGTTTATTTCTTCATTCTTCATGAATAGTTTAATAATTAAATGAGAACAGAGATGAGCTTAACATCCCAATAGGATTGCTGCTTAGCAGAATTAAAGCACTCAGACACTTAGGACACCAGCAATCTTACTTGACTTTGAAAAAGATGAAATCCAGTTAGTTTGGACTAAGGATGAAGATAATGTGTCCTCAGTGCCTTCCTTTTTATCCCTCAAGAAGGTTCCATCTGGGTTGATGTGCTCAGAGATTCTTGAGGTCAAAAAGTGCTGGGTCTTCCAATTGTCTAGCTATTTTCTATCAACTCTGGAAGCCACTTCATTAACTTCCTAGCTCCAAAACAAAGTTTGAGAGTTAAACTGTGACTGATTCCTAATTGCACCTGAGTTTTTCAGCCCAACATGAATTTATTCAGGAGGCAGAACAAACCCAAATCATGACTGACCACAGTATATGTGTCTTGCCCAAATGCATATACTCATTTCAGTCTTCCTTTATTTTCATGTTGGAGTAATGAGGTGGAAATAAATATTAGGTAGTATACAGTTGTTTCTTAATATCTGTATGCCTTTTTAAAAAATACACTTTGTTTGTTAGAACAGTTGTAGAATTATAGTACTAGTCCCATACCCTCCAGACCTAGCTTTCTCTATAGTTAGCATCTTATATTAGTAGGATATGTTTGCTATGATTAATGAACCAATATTGATACGTTATTACCAATTTCGAGCTCTTTCATTTTTCTGAGTTTTCCCATTGCAGGTTCCCCGGATGGATTACATTTAGTTACACATCTCTAGACTCCTGTTGACTGTGATGGTTTCTCAGACTATCCTTGCCTTTAATGACTTTAGTAGTTTTGAGAATTACTGGTCAGGTATTTCATAGAATATCTCTCTATTGGGATTTGATGTTTTCTCATTATTAATCTGGGGTTACAGGAGGTAAAGTATCACTTTCATCACGTATCAAGGGCACATGTTATGAGCATGTCTTATCACTGTTGATGTGGACCTTGATCACCTGGCAAAAGCAGTGTTTGTTGGATTTCTCCACTATACTGTTACTAAATTTACCCGTTTGTATACTGTATTCTTTGGAAGAAATTCATTAAGCAGTGCAACAACATTTTTCAAAGTAGTAGTATTGGATTATAACATAAAGTACAAAATAAATATCTATTAGTCCATGCTGATGTAAGTACATTATCTGATAAATAAATAAATAGGGGAGATAAAAACAAATCACTCATGCAAAAGACTTCCAAATAGTTTATGTAGATATGCCTTGTTCTGGAGACAGAGCATAATTCCCTGATTCTTACATGGTTTTTCTTTAGACTGCTCTTAGTGGTCCCATGTAAATATATGTCTAAGAGGATTTCCGATATATGATGGGGGTAGATGATATTAAGCTTAGATTTTCAAAAATTAAAGAAAGCCACGTAAGTCCCTATTCAAACATTCTAATGAAAGTTAAGTATTATATTTACTAATAAAAATTCAGAATATTTAAGGCAAAGTGAAACTAAAAGTATTTGGGAGAGAAAGGTTGTTTATTTCAAAATATGATATGTACTTTCATGGACATAGGAAACCTTGAGGACATGCTAAATGCTAGAGTTAAAGGCGTATTTACTGAAATTTTGGGAAAGAAGTTCCAGGAGAGAGGAAGAGAAAAGATCTCATTAGTGAAGTGATAGATTTGGAGCTTGGTAAATGTTACTAATGAAAGTTTATAAATTTATACTGCCCTCAAATTTCTTCTTTATTCTGGCAAAAGTGTACTTAAATATACTTACACCCATATGAGCAAGCATACACACTCCACATATTTGAGTTTTTGTATACTTATGTCTGTCTGTGTTGTGCAAGTTGTGCAGGTTACACACATATGTGTATGTGAATGAGTTTGTATATGTCTAAGAGAATGGAGTCGCCATTAGTATATATGCTTATGAGAGTCAAGTAGTTTGGTAAATTGCTTGATTATTCCTTAGGAAATTTTTATGTGCTGCAAAAGTGTATCTTAACAGGGAAATTACAATACAACATCCGTGATGCTCCAGCATATAACATTAAATTACTTAATATCAACGATCATCTATTGTGCATATATTGATATATTTTCTTCAATGTAGGTTATTTAAATAATATTCACTATTATTTAAATAACATCTATTTAAATAATATTCACTATTATTTAAATAACATATCTAGCAAATTTGATACTCTTAGGAAAATAATTTATGACACATGATGCATAAAATACCTTAGTGCCAACTGGTAGTTGAATTTATTATATTTAAATCTACTTATTTTGTAATAATTTAGAACAGCATGTTAACTTTTTCTTAGATTTAAACTAATGTAAAATGCAATCAATTATGTATGAAATCTTATTTTGGTAAATTTCAGCCATTTTAAATATCACTGAGTTGAAAATTAATATGAAAACACAAATGCACCTACATGATTAACGAAACGTTTTAAAAATTACAACACTATGTTGTCAAAAACTGGAAAGAAAAAAAGAAAGTGCCATTAAGAAGGCTACGTTGTACAAAAACTAAACACAAATCTTTACATTAGCAGCAAGATGGCGCATTTAGAGGAAATATAAAAGCATTGTGGCTGATCTGCCTTACCTTTACTTCTCTTCACTCTGCGGGGTGGAGGCGATTTTTTTTTTTTTTTTTTTTTAAGAAGTAGTCTCTTAGGAACATAGTGTTGATAAGCTCAGGATTTTGTGTACTCAGAGTTTTTTCTAAATGACATAATCTTGCTCAAAACATCACCCAGAAACCCATTTGCTCCCACAAGGGACTTTTTAATTAACAGTCACATCTGTGCTATTACACTATATTTTTGCAAAGCTAGCAACAACTTAAACCACATTATTAAATTATGAAAAAATTGTATAAATCTCAATGGACTTGTTTGATGTTTCAAGAGCCAGAAGTAGTGATCTCTATGACTATAGGGTTTGGGTTTGACTTACTTAAAATTTTGTAACAATGTTATTAAATATTTAATGCTATAAATATTTTCAGCACCTTTTAAATATAAATGACATTAAAAATTAACCTGTTTAAACTATTAAAGATTACCTGAATAAATTTGATTAGAAATCTGTTTTAAATCTATTTAAGATAGCAGTGATGCTAGAATATGCATTTTAAAAAATATACTAATAAATCAATAATTAATACTTCAATGAAATGTATATTGAATTAAACAATGTAAGTCTAAAATTACTTTGTAGAGTTGAGGCTGCTTAAAAAGATTGAGGTAATTTATTTGCATTGCTATATTATCCTCATCTAACTTCTGTATACATCTTATTTAAGAAATAATAGTCACTGGCCTAATTATCGTAAAACATAAGATTAAATGTTTCCTATATCTTTCTTGTTTTTCAGTTTTCCTACTTTTTATTTTCTTTTCATTTAATATGCTGATATTTAATCATTCACTGGAAATGTATACTGAAATTTTCCAATTTTTAATTTTTAAATTATAATTCAAAACCAAACTCATAAATTCATATCTAACATTTGATAATAAAATGTTACTGAAATGAGGTAAAGATAGAATCTATATTTATTAAGTAAATTCATCTCTTTCAATGTCTTTGCTAAGTTAATAGCTATACTCTGCACTTATCAAGTACAGTATGTCAAAACTAAAATAAGCTACATATTAAACATATTAATGCTAACTCGTTAAGAAAAATATAATTGTGCATGGTTGAAAAGCATTTAATATTATGTCAAATATTTCAAATCACTGTATGAAAAATTGTTGACGTTTACTCAATTTTAAATCACATGCAAATCCGAGAATTAATTATAATTGATTTTATGGAACAGTAAATCAGAACTTTTAAAAATCTGTTGTTTTACAGTAAGTTTTGAATAATACAATTCAACTTTTTTTATATCACTGAAGGCCAGAAAATGCTGATTTAGTTGGATAGTGATAAGACTTACCCCCTTCTAAACTGAGTATTTAAAGTATGTCAGCCAATTCTGATGACTTGATAATTTACATAAAAAAATTAGGGCCAGGAGGGTGGCTCACCCCTGTAATCCCAGCACTCTGGGAGGCCGAGATGGGTGGATCACCTGAGGTCAGGAGTTGAAGGCCAGCCTGGCCAACATGGCGAAACCCCATCTCTACTGAAAATACAAAAATTAGCTGGGCGTGGAATCCCAGCTACTCGGGAGGCTGAGGCAGGAGAATTACTCCAAACCAGGAGGCAGAGATTGCAGTGAGCCAAGATCATGGCACTGTACTCCAGCCTGGGCGACAGAATGAGACTCTGTCTCAAAAAAGAAAAAAGAAAAAAATGTAACGTAACATATGATAATATCGTTACTTTCCAAAAATTAAAAAGGATCATGGACTGTGTTGGATTTTATAATTTGGAAACATGAGTGTGTTAGCATTTGGCGTGTTTTGGAAAAGGTGTGATATTTATAATTGATACTCCTTAATTCAATCAATACAAAGTATTTCCATTTGTATCAAACAGTGTAAGAGTGCATGAACTTGGACTGTGACCCTTCTTCTTTCTGAAATGCTTCTTTTAAATGACTCTTTCTATTTATGTATTCATTATATAAACCTATACAATGTTTTATGATGTCTAGACACATATTACAAATTTTCAGTGACATGAATTATGCAACATCATGTCTCTTTTCTTGCAATTGCATATGTTTATATACACCGTATAACTGAGGCTGGGACTATTGAATGCATCTCATCTTTGAAATAAAACAGACTTCAGTGTGGCCCAAGTCAGCAAAAAAATACGATTAGCCTTAGATTTAAAAATAAAAATAAAGCAAAAAAAATCACCACTTCCCCTGAAGTAGCAGAGAAATAAGAAAAGTTATGTTAGATGCAGTTTAAGATTGTACACAGCTGAGTATCTCTGGCCACTTGAGGACGTATGAGAGACATGAAAAATGAAGCCATCAAACATTTCACACAGCTGACTTGGGAACTAGGAAATTGTCAAAAGATTACTGATGTTGGAGTCCCTGAATCCTCCCAGTGACACCCTTTGGCAGAGTTGTGTGATTTGCCAGAATAGCGCTTAGCATCCCAAATAAAAGAGAAGGGATTGATGACTGCTGGATTCATGCAAGATATGGGTATGAGGGAAAAATTATCCTGGGAGAAAGGGAATTTTATCAGTAATCGAGAATATGGCTGGAATGATGAACTGTATTGTCTGGAAAGAAGTCAAGCAATAAGTGGTTTGGAGACATTAGGAGAAAATGGTCCTGGGTATAACAATAGGGCTGATAAGCACTAGTGGTTGAAGGCAGGGCTTGAATGAAATGATGTGATAAAAAGTACTTAACAAAAAGTGGAGACCAGGAATGTGACATTGAATAGCCAAGAACAATTTTGTTAGGAGCAGCTGTGAGAGTCAGTGGAGATGAAAACCATTGGAGTCTACTTTAACATATATTTTTCATGGAGACAAACTCTAAACCTCAGGTCTCCTGTAAGACAGACAATAAAATAATGTGGCTTATTAAAGTACGGTGAGAATTAAACTATATAAAGTAAGTGATTCACACAGTACTGGGCACACTGATAGAAAATATTTTCCATGTATAAATGAACATTTTAAAGCATTTTTTTTAAAATTTTCACCCCTTCTCTCAATAACAAAGGGACCACATGATGACTCATCCTTTTGGCTTAATTTGTAAGATTTTTATTTTTCAAATGAGAAAGTCTCCAGTGCCTGCTTCCTGCTGGCTTTCTCCATGTGCTGCTGAATTAGTTTTACTAAAGCAAATCATTATCAAATCTGTCTCACTTTTTTGTATGTTCTATGCTTTGACCACTAGATAAGTTATACAGCCTTGTCAGACTTTCTGAAAGCTGGTTTTTGATCCCTGGGAAGCCAGCCCACGGTGGTTTGTTTAATGATTTTACATGTGCCAAAACCTTCTCAAGCACTGTGGATTGTATCTTTACATTAGTTTCATATAACTCATTTCTTTAGTTGCTAGCAAGCATACGAGGAGATACTTCATTCCATTGTTCTACAAACTACTCTGCCTGCATTTCAAACTATCTATCATGAAAAGAGAGTAACGTTAAAGAGTTTCTCTCTGTCTGCATCAGTAATTTCACATCTAGCAGCAAAGTTTTTATTTTCCTGGAGTTTGCTCAAGTGCTCCTTTTTTCTCATTACATGTGTTTTGGTTTTGTTTTGTGCTTGGTAAAACTATTTCTGTGTATTGGCCTGGAGTCAAACTAGAAATAATTATTGACTGATTTCTCCACCATTAACTCTGAGAGTCTCTTGCTTGTTGCTCAGCCATTTGATTGTGGACGTATTCATGACAGACTCTGTTTCACACCTTTCCTGGGAGTTGTTCTAACATTCTCGTGTCTGCCTAAAAAACCTATGCCCTATGTACGGAAATGTTATCAGCCAGATGTACAACACCTCTGCCGTGAAAATAAGTGAAGATAGAAGATTCATGATTCAATCATAACAGTCCTTTGATCTGTTTTTCATTTCTACAATAGGTGTTTCCATGTCAAACTCAATTCTTTCTCATTTTGTTCATAAGTGGTGATTTTCAGGGCAGCATGATGCTTTATTAACTCTTTCAGCTCACTGGGGTTACATTAAAGTTAGGGTTTTACTCTGTGAGAACTAAGGAATAGAAAATAGTGTGAACTTCTGATGGGGCTTTGACATTAAACACTTTCCTCTTCCTGGGGTGTACTCAGTGTTGTAATTAAGCTGCTCTTAACTGCACTAAACAATACCCTGGCAATATAAAAGTGATATTATTTAAAGCTGCCTAGTTGGTGACCAGAGAGTAACCAAAACCCTGTGAAAATCAGATCATTATATATTGACCCCTGCTTTGCCCATTTTTTCTCTGACCCATCTTCTATTATATACCTATAGTTACTGCTAAGCAGTTTGAGTATATAAATACACATTGGCTTTAAAATTCTGTTGGTGGCATATTAGTAGACATATTAGATCTTCCTATGGTAATTTCTTTGGCTCAATGGGCAGCCAATTAGCACTGTGGGACATAGAAATATAGCATCACAAACAAGCTACTTGTGTATTCCAGTATTAAATTATTTTTCCTTCAACTCAATAAAAGTAATGTTAATGATAATATCTCCTGAGTAAACTTAACTACTGAAGCATTTTCTTTGATATCTAATTCACTCTACTTTTCTTCATTACTTCAATTTAACCTTGAAGGTGACTCATTAGAGAAAACACGAAGATATAAATGTAAGGATTTAAGGCAAGCAAAGAGCACTGTCCAAGGTACAGGGACATATCAAAACATTTTAATTAAAGTAATGGAACTAGTGAGGCATTTTACAAGATGAAATCTCTAAGCTTGATAAAATGAAAGAGACATCTATGTGCAGCCAAGTGTTATCTTTTCTTAAAACGCATACAATGAAGAAAATAAAAGGCATTCAAATTACTATCATAATAAGAAATATTTGATGTTCAACAACATTTTAACATGGAGGTTGTAATTTGACTTATATTTTAAAAAAAATCTCTCTAAAGACATAAAACTTTCATTTCAGTAGAGTGAGGTTTTTGATAACATTTTATTTGTAGATGACACAGCACAATGGAAAGCCATTTGGCTAAGAAGTGTATACTAACTCTGATTTATAGAAAATGTTTGTTTTCATATCCAGATAGATGAATTCAGTAATTATGAAAGCAATCTTATAATTTAAATTCATCCAGCCAGTCATGGGATCATTTGGTGTGGTTATTTTGCTGGACTGTCTAAATATCTGAGTTGTATAAAGAACATAGATTCTCCGGAAAACGTGCTTTTGTGGGAATAGCTGCAGCACTCACTGAGACCATCTGAGTCAATATGTAGTGTATTCCAATTTGTTACTTAAAATATGATGGCAAGAAGAAGAGACTACCTACACAATAAATGGAAGGAAGGAAAAAGCTGTAAAAATAATGTTCGTAAGTTTATGTTAGGAGTTTAATAAATGTTACAGCCAGTATTTTATCAACAACTTGATAATCTAATGATACATTTCTTAGGAGTCAATTTGGTTTTAAAGCATTATAACTTATAGCACCACCCTTTGACCCCAGCGAGGAGAGCTGAGAGTTTCTGACAGGGGCCTAGCGTATTTGAGGGGCTCATTCTAGCTGCTGAAGAGTGTCCAATCCAGGGTGCAACTCCTCTCCCCATTGGAGACGTACTCCAGATACTCTCCACCCAAAACAAGCCTGAGACTTGTTCTGGGGCCTGTGTCAGGTTCTTTGCCAGCCAGTCCTCTAGAAATCAGATCTCCCTGCAGACCCAACACTATTTTAGAGCATCACTCAAAGGGAAGCTGTTCATAGTTGTGTAGAGTCTACACAGCAGGCAGAGTTTGAGTAAGTGGGCTGGAGTATGTGCATGGAAATTCCTTCATGGTGCTGGAGGCTCCTGCAGGTGGAAAGAAAAGTGGGATGGGCAGCAAGCCTTCTAGATAAAAACGAAAACATCTTTATTAATGGGAGGATACAAGATGTTTTATTTAATAGCTTGATAGCTAACAAATATTTAGACGTTCAGTATGTGACAGTTTTCCATTTTGCTCCTTTCAGAGATGGAAAATGTGAAAGACATGCTCAGTGGTGGTTTCATTCAACCAAATGCCATGAAATACAATGTGTACCCTATGAATACAATGTGTACCCTATGAATACAAGGTGTACCCTATGAATACAATGTGTACCCTATGAATACAAGGTGTACCCTATGAATACAATGTGTACCCTATGAATACAAGGTGTACCCTATGAATACAATGTGTACCCTATGAATACAAGGTGTACCCTATGAATACAAGGTGCTACAAAAACTATTCAGAAACATTGACAACTCAATAACCACACAATGTGTTTTGTAACTTTTATGTTTATACTTTTTGAAAAAACTTTTTAAACTTGAAAGTATGATCATATGCAACTCTGTGCTTATTTTAAAAAGTACAAGAGAAAAGTATTAGTTAAGTTATGCCTAACGGTTTCCATAGTCACACCCTGAAGATTCAGAATCAGATATTGATTCTGGCCTGTTTATATCTGTGTTTTTCCATACATTATTTTGCCCTGTGCTTTGAAGAGCTGTGGTGATGCATCATTTCTGAAAAAGTATTCCATCATTTTCTCTAGAAATTCTTCAGGCTACTGACATTCACTTTATAATATCTGATTTTCTGCATGCTATTACTATCAACAGAAAAATTTCAAACTAAGCTAGTACATGTAAAGGAAATGACATCACCATGGCACTGCCCTAGCTAAGTGTGATTGCAAAATGTGTTCTAATTTAGGAAATGTGAAAGTGTGTGCATGTATGGTATGTGCATAATTGTTGAAATAAAGTCATCCATATGTAATGTTCTAACAATGTTAAGCCTGAAAAACCCACCTGGCACTCTTATTAGTAGGCTCCTGTTTCAAGTCTTGCCTGCTTTAATATCCTTCTTTACCTTCCTCTCTTCGTTCCTGTCCTTCTTCCTTCTCATTTTCTTTATACATTGTAAAGATTTTTGGGGGCATTTATTTTATTATAATGCACATGACACACATATGCATGACTCATTAACTGTGAGATATTTCAGGATTACTAAAAGTGCCAAGGTTTAAGTTATCAAGTGATGTTGAAAATTCAACTGGGTCAAATTAGGTAATAACAAATAAATAATAGCTTAGTTAGTACATTTAGTTACTACATAGTAACTACAAATAATTAGCTACATTTGATCTTAGGGCAGTTTGTTTACTTTGTAGATACTTTAGATAGACTTTGTTAAATAAATAAAAGTAGGTATTGCAAGAATTTGAACTTTTATTTTGTAAAATTATATTGTTGTCTCATTCTTTGTCAATTATGGGTTTCGTGGTGTTGAAAGAAGGTGTATTTTCACTAAGTTATTAACCAAAGTTAATAATTTAAACCTGTTTACTCTTTTCTTTCTGGAATCTTGATATGGTTTGGGTGTTTGTCCCTTCAAATCTCTTGTTGACAAATGATCCCCAGTGTTGGAGGTTGCAGCCTGGTGGGAGGTGTTGGGGTCATGGAGGTGGATCCCTCATGAATGGCAGGGTCACATCCTCGCGTAATGAGTGAGCTTCCGCTCTGAGTTCACTCGAGAACTCGTTGTTCAGAGCAGTGTGGCACTTCCTCCTCACTCTCTCTCGCTCCCATGCTCCCCATGTGAGATGTCTACTCTCCCGTTTACCTTCCACCATGACTGGAAGCTTCCTGAGGCCTCACCAGAAACAGATGCGAGTGCCTGCTGCTTGTACAGCCTGCAGAGCCATGAGATAATCAAACCTCTTTTCTTTATAAATTACCCAGCCTCAAGTATGTCTTTATAGTAAGGCAAGAGCAGACTAACACAGACCTTATACATAATTAACCTCATAGATCTCTCCTAATTATTTAATGTGGTCTCTATGACATTCCAGAATTGTGCCTATATCCATGCCTTTCATTTCATGCTACACTATATACTCACTGTTTTTGGAAGTTGACCCCATTGATCTTTTTTGAATTCCTATTAACCACAGCACCTCTCTCTCCACTTTCCTGTTCCATTTAAGAGTCTTTTCTTGTGAAGTTTACCCTTTAGAAACCCTTCTTTGCTATCCTTAGTCTCTATGGATTTTTCTCTTTGGTAAGTTAATTAAAGATTAACATTTTGGTTGTTTCGAGTTTTTGTTTCCAGTTACTATAAACAAAGCTGGTATAAACAATCATGTACAGGATTTTCTATGAACATAAGTTTTAATTCCTCTGGGATAAATGTTCAGGAGTGCACTCGCTGTATCTAATTTTATAAAAAAAACTGACAATTTGTTTACCAGAATGGAAATAACAGGCAGGATACTAAGATGGATTCCAAGATTCCCTCCCACTAGTGCACCTGCCCCCTATAAAATCTTCTCCTTGAATGCCAGTAGAATTTGTGAATATAAAAACTACTCCTGTGATACGGCCAAAGAAATGTTTAAGACGTAATTAATGATCCTAGTCACTTGACTCTGAACGAATCAAAAGGGTGATTACCCTAAGTGAACCTTACATAGTCACGTGAGCCCATTAAAACAGACTCAAAGACGCATAGACTTTCTTTCTGGACTTAAAGGAGCATATTAAATGGCATGGGTCATGTGGAAAGGACCCAAGAGTAACCACTAGATGCTGAGAGTGGCCTTTAGCCAATAACTAGCAAGAAAATTAGGACCTCAATCACATAACCATAAAGAAATGAGATCTTCCAACAACCTGAGTCTTCTTAAAATAAGCTCTATTAATCCAGCCACCCAGTGAAGACACAGGTACCCAACATCTTAATTTTAACCATGTGAGGCTCTGAGAAGAGGATTCGTACAATAAACAATACTTGTCTGGCTTTTATTATCAGATTCTAAGAGGTAGGTAGCCTCTAAATCTTTGGGTTTTGTCAAGTGATAGAAGTATCTTTGTTATTCATGGTGACCCTTCGGCTCACACATGAGAGTTTATACTGACAAGGTGACTCATGGTGGGCTCCTAGATTAATTTGTGTTAAGGAGATGACTCAAGATGGGATCTGGTCAAGCTAGAAAGAACAACCATGTGATAAGAGGGTTGGGGCTTTGAGCCTAACTGCTGGGGACATGAGAAGGGCTGAAGATTGAGTCATATGGCCAGTGACTCAATCACACATAGATAATTAAGTCATAATTAAAATTCTGGACACCAGCACTGGGTGAGCTTCCCTGATTGGCTGTAGTCTGATTATGGTAACACATCAGTGTGCCTGGAGGGTAATGGACCCTGATTACATGGGAGAGGATAATGAAAGTTTCACCTTTGAAACCCTCTCAGAGAGGATTAAGAAAGCAGCTAATGATACTAGGCTTAATACTTGGGTGATGAAATAATCTGTACAACAAACCTCCATGACAGAGTTTACCTATGTAACAAACCTGTACTTGTATCCCTGAACTTAAAATAAACATTAAAAAATAAATCAATCAAAAATTTAAATTTAAGAAGTCAAAAGTAATCCATAATCTTGAATCTATGTATAGAGAAAGGAAAGAAAGAAAGAAAGAAAGAAAGAAAGAAAGAAAGAAAGAAAGAAAGAAAGAAAGAAAGAAAGAAAGAAGGAAGGAAGGAAGGAAGGAAGGAAGGAAGGAAGGAAGGAAGGAAGGAAGGAAGGAAGGAAAGGAAAGAAAGAAAGAGAAAGAAAGAAAGAAACCCTCCCAGACCTCACCCCAAGTGTCTTTCCATTTGGTTGGTTCTGATTTGCATCCTTTAGCTATAATAAAACCATAATCATATGTATAGGATTTTCCTGGGTTATATGAGTCACTCTAGAAAATTATAGAACCTGAAGGGAGATAGTGTAGTGACAGTCTCAGAAATTATAGCCAACTGGACAAAAGTGAGGGTAGTCTTGGAATTTCCAGAAGTGAAGCAGGTGTCTGAAGTGAGAACAATCTTATGAAGGACTGCGCCATTAACCTGTGAAGTTTGCCCCAACTCTGGTCATTGGTGACAGAAGTCAGGCAGTCTCCCTCTACTACCAGCCTCCTGACACACGGAAACTGTGAGAAAATGGACTGTTTTGTTTTAAACTGCTAAGTTTGTGGTAAACAGTAACAACAGAAAATTGATAAAGTGACTATCCCCTTTTATGTTTCCACAATATTTCCACAGTTGTCCCCAGCCTCACCACCAGTGTTGTCATTTTTTTTTTTTTTTAATTTTAGTAATTTTGAGATACCTAAGATTGTCTTAGCCTGTTGTGTCCTGCTATACCAGAAATCCTGCTAGAGGGTAATTTAGAAGGAACAGAGATTTTTTGTTTGTTTGTTTTGTTTGTTTTGTTTTAGAAGCTAGGAAGCCCAAGATCAAAGGGCCCACACCTGGTGAGGGTCTCCTCACTGCATCATCCCATGGCAGAAGGCAGAACACAAAAGGGCAAGCGAGGGGGCATGTGCAAGAGGGGCCAGAGTTGCTTTTGTAACAAATTCACTTTCAAGAAAACTAACCAACTCCAGTGAGAACACCATCACTCCATTAATGAGAGCATAGCCCTCATAACCTAATCACCTGTTAAAGGCCTCTCCTCTCGATATTGTTGCACTGGGTATTAAGTTTCCAACACATGAACTTTGCGTGACACATTCAAAACATAGCAATGATGGTATCTCATCTTGGTTTTAATTTTCATGTCCTAACAGTTAATTAATATTGAACATCTTTCCATGTCCTTACTTGCAATTTGGTATTGTCTGTTATCCATTGTGCCTTTGGGGTCATGTCTAGGAACATTTTTTCTAGCCCAAATTCACAAAGATTTTCTCTTATGTTGTATAGCTTATGGTTTACATTTAGATCTATTTGGAGTAAAATTTTTTGAATAAAGTGTGAGATTTAGGTTGTGGTTCTTTTTTAAAAATATATTGCATATTGTCAGTGCCATTGGTTGAAAAGACTTCTCTTTCTCCGTTAAATTGCTTTTGCACCTTTATAAAAATCATTTGGGCATATTTTTGTGAGTCTCTATCTGGATCGTGTTCTCTGAGTTGTATGTTTATCCTTCCATACAGTTTTGGTTGCTGTAGGTATATAATGAGTTATAATTGGGCTGCATGAATCCCACAACCTTGCTCTTACTTTTCAAATGATTTTACTAATTCAGTATTTTTTTGTTGTTGTTGAGACGGAGTCTCGCTCTGTCGCCCAGGCTGGAGTGCAATGGCGTGATCTTGGCTCACTGCAAGTGATTCTCCTGCTTCAGCCTTCTGAGTAGCTGAGATTACAGGCAGGTGCCACTGCATCTGGCTAATTTTGGTATTTTTAGTAGAGACAGGATATCACCACATTGGCCAGGCTAGTCCTGAACTCCCGACCTCAGGTGATCTGCCCGCCTCAGCCTTCCAAAGTGCTGGGATTACAGGCATGAGCCACCGTGCCTGGCCATTTTTTTTGTGTGTATTTTCTTATAAATTTTAGAAATAGCATATCACTATTTACCAGTATCTACCTGAATTTGATACAAATTGCATTGGGGGAAAATTGACATCTTTGTTATGTTGTCTTCTGTTCCACAGCCACAATATTTGTCTTCAATGGTTTAGGTCTATGGGTTTTTTTTAGCATAATTTAAAATTTTTTGGCATATAAATATGTAAATATTTTGTTGGAATAACATCAACTTATTTAATTTATTTGTGGTATTCTCAGTGGTATTGTGTTTCTTATTTAATTTCTGTTTATTGCTAGTATGTAAAATAAGATTGATTTGTATTTTGAGTTTGTGTCCTACGAAAGCTTGATAAACTCTCTGATTGGTTCTCGTTTTTCCTATGTCCTTGGAGTTTTCTGACTAGACAATCATATTATCTGCAACAAGGAACCTTTATTTCTTATTTTCCAATCTGTATATGTTTTATTTCATTTTATTTATTTTATTTTATTTATTTTTATTTCATTTTCTTGTTATTGCTCTGCTTAGAAATGTCAGTCGTTTGAAAACTAATTTACTTGTTTTTTTTTTCTATTTCTCTTTTCAGTTCTATCAGTGTTTTCTTCACGTAACCGAAGTTCTGTTTTTAGGTTCATAGACATTTATAATTGTTATCTCTGATGAACTACTTACTTGTCATTACTAAATAACTCTTCACGTAGTTTGTGATCCTTTTTTCCTCTGGAATCTCCAGCATTTTATATTAATATAGCCATTCCATTAACAAGTTTTGTTTTTTTAATTGGAAAGCATATCCTGTTTGCCTTTAATTTGATTATTGATATTTTAGAGGTTGTATCTATCATTTTGCTGTATTTTTTTCTTATCCATTTTTTCTTAGTTTTTTTTTTTTTTACCTTTTCCTGCCATTTAAAATGATTCTGTATTATTTGCTCTGTGCGCTTATTAGATATATCTTTCTCTCTCTCTCTCTCTCGTGTGTGTGCGTGCATGAGAGAGAGAGAGAAAGAGAAGTGGGGGAGAGAGAAATTGCTTTAGATTTTCTAGTGTAGGCCTTTACTTATCACAGCTTACCTTCAAATACTGTTGTAATATTTAAACCTTAAAAAACCTTTAAAATAAAAGTTTTTACATCTACTTTTCTAGGCATTGTGCTATTATTTTTACATATTTGTTTTTACATATGGTATAAGCATCACAATATGTTGGTGTTACTATTTAAATAAATTTAAAATTGAAGAAAAATTCTATTTATTTACCTATACAACATTTCAAATGTACTTTACTTCCTTTTAGAGATACAGATTTCAATCTGGTATCATTTTATTCTACCTGAAAAACTTTTTTTAACATATTCTTAGTGTAGACCTATTGATGATAAATACTTGTAGTTTCTCTGAGTCTGGAATAATCTTTATTTTCATCTTTGTTTTTGAAAGATTGTTGGCAATTTCTTAAGTTCAATGAAATGCTGCTCTATTGTGTTTTGTTTTACCTGTTTTCATCCTTATATTTATTCTTCTATCCATAACATGTCTTTTTTCCCCTTTGAACAATTTCATGATGATATACTTTTATTAATTTTCTTCATGTTTCTTGTGCTTGGAGTTTGTTGAGATTCTTAGCATTATGGGCTTATAATTTTCATAAAATTTAGAAAAATTATGTTATTATTTCTTCATTTTTTTTTCTCTGCCCCTCTGCCTTCAGCTTGCCCACTCTTTTGGCTGTGTCCTAGACGCTCCCTCCAGAGAGTAAGTGGAGACATGAATCCGTCTTACATTCTTTATTTTCTGTCTTTTAGGTGTCACCATCCAGCACTGCCAAATACTCATTGTCTGAAAGCTATCAATTTATATGCTGCGTAAGTTTCTTTATATATTGTATTTTCAGAGGTAACTAAAGCAGCACAGTCAGAAATAGTAGGGCTCCTGAACATTCAAAGAGGTTTACTCTAAAATGTTCTTCTCAGGAAAGACAGCATGTACAAAAATAGTTCATTAATGCATTCCTCTCAAATGTAATGCATTTTAGCTGACTTTACAGTGCAAAAACTAATTAATACTTAATCTCATGGTAAAGAGGTGTCCTATGCACACTGCATCAATAACTTTATTTAGTTTTACAGCTTTAAAATTCAGCTGTATAATGGTATCAAATATATAGCTCTAGAACATTCTTTCTCATGAGCTTTTCATACTCATATGCACAACTGTGTACTTAACATCTTCAACCGAATATAAAATACAGACTTCAAAATTCATTTAAAATAAAAAAAGAAAGAATAGAAAAAAGACAGAAAGAAAAAGAGGGAGAAATAAAGAAAAGGAAAGAAACAAACAGCTTAAACCCTACATCTGTTCTTCTCCCTGATTCTCCATCTTGATAAATGGCAAAGCTGTTCCGGCAACTGCTTGGGCGAGAGGTGGTGAGAACCAAACCTGTAGTTGTCTCCTCTTCCCTTTCCTCTAATCTCAGAGCATTTCTTCTGTATTTTCTTTGTACATATCTGATCATTTTACTTCCCTATGCCAATACAGTCTTTTCCCGGACAATTTCAAGGATCTTGATATTGGTTGACTGTAGTTTGCCTTGTTTCACCTTCCTCAAACATTCACTTCACTCCTGAACACTTCCTCAGCTTCACTTTCTGAAATTCGTTTCTCAGCAGCAGCCAGATCGTGTCTCTCCATTCCTCTAACCAGCTTTCGCCATTTGGTTATTCCTTACCACAAATTATCATTTCTGGCTTCCTCAAACGTAACTTATTTCAACCCCCTCTTTCCTCAGCTTACTCCATTTCAGAACAACTGAATTTATTTCACTTCATTAAGCAGTTTAATCTTGTTTTGAACTCAGAATTTTAACTTTTATATTTACTTTCTCATCTGCCTGGAATTCACTTTCCTTGTATCTTCAAATAGATGTTTCACTGGCATACTCCTTTCTTATTATGAACATCATTGGAATTGACAAGTTCACACTGCTGTCACTTCAAATATGTAATGCATTTTATTTTGTGAGAAGAAAAAACTCACAATTTTGGATATGGAAATTTGAGATAAGAAGACTGAAGTTTAAAATAAATTATTCTTACAGAATCCACTTTTATCTTGTCTCTTTATCATGTTAATATCTATAAATCCTTTAATCAGAATAGTAATGCTAATAGTGAAAGTAATTAGTAGATAATAAAATGCAATCATCTGTAATGACTTCAGTCACTCTAACCAGTGGAAATATTTAATTACACATATGAAAGAGAATAAAAAGTTTTACCTATGAGAAGTAACAACACAAGTTAATCTACTTTGAATAATAAAAGCAATCAAACTACTTTGTAGTTTGATTATTATAAATCATAAATTATAAAACATTAATAAAGTTCTCCATGATGATTTGTCTATAAATATATGCTTTAAAATAACCTTAACTTTTGATTGAGAAAAATTCAAACACATGCAAAATAAAAGTAATATAATTGCTATGTAATTATCCTATGCGTCAATAATTACCAGCTCATGTCTGAAGGTGTATTATCTATACCTTACCTACTTCCAGAAAACATAGTTTTTCTGTAAAAATTTTAATATGCATTTCTAAATAATATGAATAGAATTCTTACCTTACAAAAATAGATTTTTAAAAAAATCTACAATGTCATTATCACATTCACATTAAAAACTAACTTAC
This sequence comes from Papio anubis, assembly GCF_008728515.1. Taxonomy (NCBI): domain Eukaryota; kingdom Metazoa; phylum Chordata; class Mammalia; order Primates; family Cercopithecidae; genus Papio; species Papio anubis. The sequence continues at coordinate 10,649,416 of NC_044978.1, forward strand.
ATAATTAAATATGTAGTTATTGTTCATATATTTCTAGTTCTCTGGAAAATTCCATTGTTTTCATCTGTTTGTTTGAGTTAAAATCCACATAAATAAAACTTATTGTAATTGGTTGATGCACACACATGTGCACACACCAACATTCACATAAACATGAAAATGCACACACAGTATCTCAACGGCAAGTTTTTCCATCTCTTGCTTTTCATCTTGCAGTTTATTTGTTGAGAAAGCAAATTCTTTCATGTTCTGGATTTTGTTGATTCAATCTTCATGCTATTGGTTAGCACATTTCTCTGATATCTGAATTTCTGTAAATGGGTAGTTGAATTTGAGAGTTTTTACAGATTCAGGCTTAACATTTGGATTCAGCAATTTTTCATGAATCATATTATGTTCCTCCATCAGATGGCATATTGTTTCTGATTTTCTCTTTTTTGTGATATTAGCAGTTGTGATAATTAATATCTATACCCTTTTTCTGATAGATTTATTAAAGTTAAATTAATATGTCTTAAAATGGTATATTACATTTCATTGATAATAACTTTTTGGCAAGATCTTTTTAATTGTCAGAAGATCAAAGGTATATATCAGTTTAGCCTTGACAGAATTATTATTAAATTTGGATGATAATTTATGCCATCTATATTATATTTTAACAGTTACTTCTAATAAATGCATTTCCTTTGAAAACGTGTTGTTTAATGTGAATGTGTACTATGAAATATAGTTGATTTATAATACTCAAGTGAGGCAATATTTTAGAAATAACCAATTGAATATCTTTCACTTCTTGGAGTTTAATATGCTATTAAGATAAATTTTAAATATTTGCCAATTATATCAATAAAACATGTATTCAAATAACTTTCTATTGTGTTTTCAAGGCAGAAATTGATTAATTTACAGTTAATATTAAAGGGAATGTTAAGCCTTTTAAAGCTGAATAAATCCTTTGAGATAAATTAGACCAAACACTTTAATTTTTTGTTGAAAATGCTTTAACTATGATTTTTCGTGTTATCATTTCAGCGAGTGTTTGAGTTAACATAAGGGCATGTATCTCTAAGTGTGACACTAAACACAACTATGAAGTGAAATATATTTGCCATGAATCTTAATCCCATTTTTTATACATAAGCAGACTTTTTCTCTTGTTTGCTATGCAAGGCCTCTGTGACATTACTTTAATATACAGTATGCCCTCATTCTACATCAACAGGTCTTACATCACCGCTGAAGTTTCTTACTTCTTTCCTGTTTTCTTGGTACTTTCATTCAATATTGTTTTATGCCATGAATATCCCAATGTGCTGATATTATGCACTTGTAACTCAATATTGTTCAAAGGTTTATTCCATAATAGGTAGAATGTATACTCTGTTCTAAACAAGGTGATCTTTGGTTTTGTTAACAAAAGACCATGTGAACTGCAGAGCAAAAAGGGAGAGCTCTATTTTCTATTTTTTTAAAAAGCCACAGGTTAGGGAGACATAGCCTCTGTTGTACAAAAGTAAGTGTCCTCCAAGGGGCAGGATGGAGAGTTAGAGATGATTAAAGCGAAAACCAGAAGGCAAGGGAGGGGATTCAGGGGAGTGAGGGACGGAGTTGTGATTGGATGACCATTAAGCCCCAAATCGCCAGTCTCTCTCTCAGTTGGCTGGTTCCTGGAGGTCTGTCAGTTGGCACCAGGTGGTCTGCTGTGATCATTTGGGAAGTTTCCAGCTGCTGTTGTTTCCAGAAATAGTTATTTGACTTGGAGGCAGAAAAACAAGTTTTACAACACTTTGTAGGACACAGAGAACTTGACCATTCCTCAGCCTGCCATGGCCTCTTGGCTCTGCTCTTTCTTTTGAGCCACAGGGAGTCCATCTTGCCTGTCAACTGGGGGCATCATTTGACAGTATTTAGGGCTTTATCCTTTATTTTTCTATTTGCATAAAAATATTTCATTAAACCATTCTCTGAAGGTGGCATATTTACTATGTATCTTCACAAAATAATGCATATATTATTTGCCTTTAAAGAGAGTTCATTAAATTGAAAATTTAAATTATATAACCCCCTTCTAAATTCATTTTTATGTTTACCAGATATTTTTATGTTTCTGTGGAATTATCAATAAAAGTATTTTTTAATCTGTAATCTACTAGTTACTGTCAACAATTTAAGTGGCAGTCCTTCAGCCTTGCTTATGTAAGGAGCTATTATAGTTAGCATTATGGGCAGTAAATTACACATTCTACTAATGATTAATAATGGATGTTCTGCTAAACCAGGTGCTTTGCCTCTACTAAAAATACACCTGGCTTGCCAAGTAGAAAAAGCTACTGAGAAAGCTCATCTATCAAAACAAATGTCTCTGCATCTTGTTTGAGTAAGTAACTGCTATGTGTTATAATTCTTTATACATGTATATGTTGAATTTTTACATAACTGCCACAATTAAGTTGTATATCATGGGTCTTCATCTTCTCAAAACATAAGTCGGTGAATGACTGACTTACAAACTTATGAAGATATAATGACTCCATTGACTCATGAGGTGAAGCTTACATCATGGGGCTAAAAACGGAGGGAGGGAAGGGGAGTTTAATGCAGTTTTTACTAAAGTGTAAACTAACAGTGATGAGCTCAAATTTCTTTGAGTTATATGTAAGAATGTATATTCCTAGAAATAATGAAGATCCACTGAATTCAAATCCATGGGGTAAGTTAAGGGATTTATACATTTTTAAGGGGTTCTTGAGGGTTCAGGGATACATGCATTTTAAGTAGTTGATTACTTAACTACAGTTTGAGATCACTGGCTTAGGTCTTCAAATATTATATTTTTGAAATAGTTGGCAATTCAATCTATGGCTTCTTTTTTCTAGTATCCTTTTGTAAATCACTAAATTGCCTACTTATTACATAAGATGAAAAAATCAGTAGTCAAATATTTGAAACAAACTTGGAGGATCACTATAATCCCAGTACTTTAAGAGGCCAAAAAAGGAGGATTGCTTGAGGTCAGGAGATTGAGGCTGCAATGAGCCATGATTGCGTCATTGCACTCCAGCCTGGGTGTCAGAGTGAGACATTGACTCAAAAAAGAAAAAAAAAAATGGCACAGGTGAATATAGAAATATTTGTTATACAGGGTTAGGAAAAAAAAAAAAAAAAAAAAAAAAAGCTTTTTTGTTGTTGTTGTCTTGTAATTCTGAAAGGCCTTAAAAGTGTTATTTTGAGGACTGTACTATTAATTTAAAAAACATACAAGGTAACCTATTGAAGGAAGCCAAATTACTTCACCCCAAAATATATTTTCCTGGCATATGTCAAGGTGGCTACTTAGAAGGGCTTGGAATAAAAAGATAGTCAAAAAGTTGTCTTGCAGGATGAGATTTGCATCTGCAGGGGAAATCTGCATTGACGCAGTCAGGTTTTTTCTGAGGCCCACCTTTATCTGATCTAGGAAATATTAACTAGAAACCTGACATCTTTAAAGTCTGGAAAAAGCATTTCCCATCTTATTCTCTCAGGGGGCTGCTGCCTGCGAGGCTTCATCTGCTTAACAAGACCACTTTGGCTAGCCAGGCCTGCTCTTCTCTCCCTCCTGCAACCCAACTTCTTGCAATAACCTGTTTTGGGCCATTCTCTGAGCCCCCATTGATCATGTAACCAGAAGATGGTCTATAAGCTTCTGAACCTCACGGGGGCTTGGGGTAATCACTCTGTGAGTTTCCTCCATGCATGTTAATATATTTCTATGCATTTTATCTCATTAATCTGCCTTTTGTCAGCGGTTCAGTGACCCTTCAGAGGGTAACGAGGAAGTTTTCCTTTGGTCCTTACATTATATTCATAAGAAAGATGTAAATGACTGTTATCTTTTTAAAAAATTATAGATGAGTGAGACTGAAAGGGAAAAAATAAATTTTCATTTTTATTTTTGATCTGTTAATATAAACTTGGGAGTTTATTGGGAGAAAGAGATGGGAGGATCATTTGAGCTCAGGAACCTGGGCATCACAGGAAAAACCTGTCTCAATTGGAAAAAATTCATGGTGGTGCATGCCTCTGGTCCCAGCTACTTGGGAAACTGAGGTGGGAGGATCGCTTGAGCCCAGGAGTTTGAGGCTGCAGTGAGCTATGATTGCACCACTGCACTCCAGCCTGGGTGACAGACTGAGATCCTGTCTCAAAAAAAAAAAAAAAAAAGACAATTATAGAACAGAAAAATAAGTTTTTGATACATCTTGTTATTAATGGTGACATGTATCTACTATAATTTTGGAATTTTGCATTGGTAATTTTATGTCAACCATATTTAAATATTTATAACATTCCCATAATATAGGTAAGTTTTCTAATAAGTGAAGAATTTAGATAATTTGCCCAAGGGCACCCATTTGCAAGTAAAATACCTGAAGTAGAAATTGAGAAAATTTTTATTTCAGGAGACATCTATTTACTACATTCTTTATGCTTCCCTTCCTCGTTTTCCTCCTCCCATTCTTTTCTTTGTTTGTTTTTATTAATTTGTGTTGTGACTATTATAAAGTTGCTTTGTGTACAAACCATTTGTGATTCTTCAAGCATTTTCAAGGAAAATAACATAAAAATCTTTTCAAAAGTAGACTTATTATTTTCCAAGATGTTTGGTTGTGACAAAACTTGGCTTCCTTTTTAATAAATAATAAAATATCTTTATTGATATGATTAGGCTCTCTGTCCCCACCCAAATCTCATCTTAAATTGCAATCTTCACATGTCAAGGGAGAGATCTAATGTCGGTAATTGAATCATGGTTGTTTTTTTCCCACGTGCTGTTCTCGTGATAGTGAGTGAGTTCTCATGAGATCTGATGGTTTAATAAAGGGGGGCTCTTCCCTCTCTGTTCAGGATTTCTCCCTCCTGCTACCTTGTGAGGAAGGTGCCTTTCTTCCCTTTTGCCTTCCATCATGATTGTAAGTTTCCTGAGGCCTCCCCAGCCATGTTGAAGTGTGAGTCAGTTAAACCTCTTTTCTTTTTAAATTACCTGGTCTCGAGCAGTTCTTTATAGCAGTATGAAAACAGATAAATACATTTATGTAGTTACAAAAGCACATTACCCACTGTGGAAAAGATTAAAGACTGTATACATATCTTAAATCTTTGCTCTAGGTGTAACTCCCATGATCAATAGAGTGTTTATTTCTTCCACTTCTTAATTGCCCTGCAATATATGTATACATAGATATATAAGGTTTCTCAGGTGTGTGTTTAACACAAAATCATAGAAAACAATATGTTGTTTTCCATCTTGTTTTTCATTTAAATTGGAAACTTGAAGCTTTGCAGAATAGTTCATTCAAGTATGCTTAATTCTTTCAAATGTTGCATAGAATTGTTAATGTGAAAACAATATATTTAATTTAATAGTCACCAATTAAAAAAAATTAAATGTTCCTGATATCTGCTATTATAAATATTCCATAAATTTCTTGGTCATGTATGCTTTGTGTAAAAGTGTAAAAATTATTTAAAATAACTGCCAAAAAGAGAATCTGGGATTAAAGCATGTGCTTAATAAATACTATAAATTTTATGTTGGCCAATTTGCACTACAAGAAAAAATTATTAATTTTAGTTTTCACTTTCTCTATTACTGAGGTAGTAAATTTTAAAATACATTTTCACTTGCTAATTGTTTTATCTTTTTAATGAAACACATTTTTGTTTATTTTACCAGTTTTGGTTTTGTCTTTTTCATTGTTAGTGATCTGTTAGGAATTTTACATATTTTGAAAATGAAGTCTTTGTTGCATTTGTGGTAAATACTTATACCCATATTGTATTTTTCTTCATTGCTTTCTGTTGTATTTTTTAATTAATATATTTTTAATTAGTAAAATATGTTGATCTTCCTCTTTTATGGATTCTGGGTTTTCTGTTTGGCTAAAAATTTCTCAAGATTTTAAAGTATTCCCTAAATTTTCTGTAATTTTACTTGCAGTTTCATGCTTACTTAAAAATCTTTATTCTAATCCAGGCTTTTAGCAGGTTTCTGGCGAGCCAAAAAATAGAGACTTGGGAAAAAATATAAAGGGGTCTCTTTTTTAACCTCTTCTTCAACTTGGTGCTAGTTTACTCTGGGGATTTCATTCTCAGTTATTTCCCGTATGTGGGTAAAGAAGGCTCAGAGATGCAGCATTACACAACTCATGTAACTAGTGATCCCAGAGGAATAAGGACCCTCTCTTCTCCATATAAATTTTGTATCAAATCTCAGTAAAACTTTCACAATTCTGCTTTGTTTTCCAAAACCTTCTCTGACTTTGGTAACAAAATCAAAAGGAAAGAAATTTTTCTGGGCAGTTTAAAAAATATGTTCACTCTGAGACATGCATTAATTGAGGGAAACTCGATAAAAGTTCCACTGCACAAAGTTCACTATATGCAGTGAGAGAGGTGGAGATAAAGCTTACAGCTTGTTAGAAATGTCTCATATTTTAGTTGAATATGTTTAGATTTTATAGTAACATTTTATTATAAAGATAAAAAAAGACCGTTGATCAGATTATAAATGGGGGAAGGTATTTTCTGTACCTTCTCAAAGGCCTTTTGTGTGGTTCTAGTGGGGCACGTGAATCAGCACCATGGAGAGCTCCGTACCAAGGCAGAGGCAGCATTCCCTTAGGGTGACCATTTCTGTCTCCTTGTTTTCATCTCTATAACAAAATTCCCATTTTATTCATGCATATTATTCACCTTTTTCACTAGAGTTCTAAATGTATTTTTCATAGTTGTAACGCATTTTCTCTCTGATAGTTCCAACAACAAAGGCATGGTTTTGTTGATTACTTTCTTTATCGAGAGTGTTTACTATTCTTGTTTCTTTGTGTGTGTGTGTGTGTGTGTGTGTGTTTATGATTTAGGATTGAAAACTAGATATCTCATGTAAGCCACCAGAGACTGTGTTAAATAATATCAATGTCTGCCAATGGACACGTTTCTTTTTCTTCTAAGCCTTTGCTGTGGGATGTTAAGTCAACCTATTTAGGAGTTAACCAGGTTGGTTGTGTTGTTGTTATGGCTATTCTCACAAACCATGGGCTTCAGATTCCTCCATAATTACCCTGTTCTTAATGTGGGAGTTAATTCTTCTTATGGTTTTACTCAATGTTGCTCCACCCTCAGTTTTAGGTGTTTTATCTGTGCTTGTGCCTCAGAAAATGTGTCTCTCGTGCTCTTGAGCCTCCTCAACAATGGATTGCTGTTGTTTGTTACTCAGTGCGTGCCAGCCTCTAGATGGGGAGAGTGGGGTAATTTTCTGTTGTCTTGGTTTAGCCTCAGTCTTAGCTTCTTCTCAGTGATGCTGTCTCCGTGCTAGTTATAGGGCATATCTGTGTACTGTTCCTACCCATCACTCCAGTGGAGAATGAGATGCTTTCTCTTCTCTTCCCCCCACTGCAATGGATCTTCACCTGTGCTCCAAACGCAACAGGATTTACTCCTCTTCTCCCAATGTCTTGATGTCTTTTCTCTTAGGAAGGAAAGGATCAAGGATCATTCTGAGGTGGTGTCACTTTCTCACATAATATGAAAGGGGGAGCATACAGCTCTTCTTTTCCAAATTTGCACAAAGGATTCTTTCTCTGGTCTCTCGTCCTGACTTCAGTCTTTCTCATAAGCACACAATTGAGTTCATGAAGAAGAGCCTATAAGTGTTAATGGCTCTTGGTTCTGTGTCCTCCAATTTTATGTAGACCCACAACATCCTACAATCATTTTAAGAATTTATTGAATTCTGTAGTTCTTCTTAAGAGTTTGTACATCACATTGCATCCGCTGCAAATTTCAAGTGCTTGAGATCTGAACCTCTTTGGAATTGTGTGTCTTTCCTTAGGTTTAAGGCTAGTGGGTTGCTCTTTTACTTCAGTGTTCTAAGAAGCCAACAAAAGTTATATTCTTACAGGTTAAAAGGTTTTCTTGTTCAAAATATAAAGAGGTGTCTTTTTCATCCTCTTCTGTTTAGTGCTACTTTCCTCCTGGGATTTCATTCTCAGTTACATTCTGTATGTGGGTAAAGAAGACTCAGAGATGCAGTATTACATAACCCTTCAAAGTATTGATCCCAGAGGAATCAGGACCCTCTCTACTCCATATAAATTTCATATCAACATCCCACACTGAAGGCCTAGAAGCAAAAGAAAGGTGTCCATGTGCAGGCATTGATATTATTTAATTTAGTCTCTGTTGGCTAACATGAGATACAAGCTTTCATTCCCAAATCATTTAAAACCACACACACCAAGAAACAAGAACAGCAAGCACTCTCAATAAAGAAGGTAATCCACAAAACCAGACCCAAATATGCCCTCGCTACTGGTACTATCAGACAGAAAATTTACTTTAACTATGAAAAATACGTTAAAGACTTTAGTGAAAAGAGTGGAGAATACGTATCAACAAGATCGACATTTTGTAACAGAGCTAAAAACAAGGAGACATAAATGGTGACACTAAGTGAATGTTACAGAGGCGTGTTCATGGAGCTCTCCATGGTGCTGATGCGCTTGCTCTCCTAGAACCACTCAAAAGGCCTTAGAGGAGTACAGTCTGAAAATATCTTCCCCTGTTCATATTTTATAAGATAATTTTTACCTTTATGATAAACTATTACTATGAAATTCAGACACAGCCATTAAAATATGTGACATTTCTAACAACCTGTATACTTTATCTCCACCTCTGTCAGTGTGGATCAGAAATCTGGTGCAGCTTGACTGGGGTCCCCTAGCTCAAGGTCTGTCATAAGGATGCCATTGAGTTGTCAGCTGTGACGGGAGTCATCACGAAGTTTGATTGGGAAAGGACCTGCTTCCAAGTTCCCTCATGAATGTTAGAGGCCTCAGGTCTTTTCTGACTTTTGATCTGAGATAACAGTTGATTGTTACATGAACTTCTCTATGGGGTAGCTACATCATGGCAACTTACTTCTTTGAGAAACAGAGAGAGCAATAGAGAGCTGATATCATTGACATATCCTCTGTGTTGCATATTTTATACATTATCAGAAATTCACTTGGTTAAACCTTCCATTGAAAGGAAGAGATTACACAAGAGCATGACATCAGGAAAATGGGAGGCCTGAAGTTGAGAATTATGTGTCCATCTGACTTCTCTTCCAAAGAGATAAAGTTTTTCCTATGCAAAGCAAATTAATGTTTCTGCACTGTGGAGTTTGACTCTCACCATTGTTTTAGTAAAAGACGTGCGTGAACCTTCTAGTCTTCCTACTGCGCATCTTTGCATTTCTTTGTCTGAGCACATAACTGTATTTAAATTTTTTATCAACTTAGAAAGACTTTAAAAGCTTTAGAACACGTTGGGAGGCTGAGACGGGTGGATCACGGGGTCAGGAGATTGAGAACATCCTGGCTAACACGGTGAAACCCCGTCTCTACTAAAAAAATACAAAAACAAAACAAAACAAAAAAAACTAGCCGGGCGAGGTGGCGGGTGCCTGTAGTCCCAGCTACTCGGGAGGCTGAGGCAGGAGAATGGCATAAACCCGGGAGGCGGAGCTTGCAGTGAGCTGAGATCTGGCCACTGCACTCCAGCCTGGGCGACAGAGCAAGATTCCGTCTCAAATAAATAAATAAATAAAAATAAAAAAAATAAAAAATAAAAAAGCTTTAGAAAGCTTGACTATGAAAAGAAAAAGTGCTGTAGAGTTATGGCAATATGTCTCAGTCCATATGTTTACCTTCCAATCACTTATTTACCTATTTCAATCTTACTCTTGTATCTAACTCTTCAGTGAAAGTTTACTGAATAATGCTTTTGATGATTGTTACACCAAGTTCATTCAGCACTCTTCAATCCTGATTTTATTTAAATTTTTTTTCTGGCATTTGACACTCTTGGTATCTTTTTTTTCCCTTGAATTTATCTATGTGATTTACTAAGATTTTTATGTTGGTTTAGGCAGGCATCAATTTATACCTGCATTCAGAAATGCTCAAGGTAGAACCAATTCAGCCATGATATGTGAAATAGAACATTGTAAGCTTAATTCTCAAGTCAACTGTGCAGTAAAGTGAATTGAAAACCATTATCTGAAGTTGATTTTGGCTGCTCGGCCCAGGGCCCCTCTCAAGGCTTATGTCTGAATATAGGTTGAATGTTCTACAATTCAGATGCCTTTTAGGCTGTTCAGCTTTCATGGAAGGGTATTAATACCTTGTCAGCTCAACATGTGTCTGATGAGTGCCATTTAATAATTTTCGAGCAAGTTTTGGTCAGGGAGTATGATTTTGTATTTATTTTAATCTCTAAATATTTATCAAAATCTTAGTTTGGAGAAATAATATTGAGGAAATATTGATGAAAATATAAGCAAATTATCCCCTCTTTCTGATATGCCCAGACACAAACACACTAGCTCCTCCGCCCAAACAAAAGGGATCTATGCATGTATATCGCATTATGCTGACCCATAAAAACTTGTTATATATTGAGAAGACAATATAATATAGTAATCAAAAACTTGTACTTTGGAGTGAGACAGCCCTGGGTTTGAATCTAGTTGAACAAATTCTTAACTGGGCAATCATGTAAAATGCTATTTCATCTCACTAAATCTAAATGGAATGACAATTACACCCACCTGTGTAAGTTAGCTTTCAATCCTAGTAAAAAGTAACTCTAATAATATTCGTTATACCTTCTTATCCAGCTGAGACTAACAGTTTTCCTAATAGTACCACTAGTATTAAAGTCCTCAGAAATCAGAAACTTCTTTTATACTTTTACACTTAGGAATTTATCCTGATACCACAAGGCCTAGTATCTGTTTATCAGTCAGTAAATGTGTGTACTGTTGTCTTCTCTGCCTTAGGAATACCTAGTATCTTTTACACCTATGCTACCACTATATTATACATTATATATATACTTATACATGATATATGCATATACTATACATTACATATAATTATATATATTATATATAATTTATTTTATAGACAGGATTTTCTAAAATGTGTTTGTGAATATGGTTGTGCATGTGTGTGCATCTCTCCACCTCACTGACCAGATGTATAAACTTCGGGGAATAGAAGGTGGTTTTCATTTTTTGTTTGTTTGTTTTTTTTGTTTGTTTTTGTGTTTTTGTTTGCTTTTTAGATTTTTATGGCCATTAATTAATACAATAACTGGTCATTAAAAACATTGCTAAAGCAGTTTCTGGATGTACATATAAACAAGTAGTTGATAAAATACATCATAGCTTTATCTGGAGTCCTATCTTCTGTTTTATCAACATTTTATCAATAATTTTAATCAATCTATGGAAAATACCAAATTTGCAGATGACAGAGAAGAGAATAACACATATATGATTAAAAGTTTGTCTTAAAATCTTTGAGTGGATGAAGTAATGAGTTGGTACTGAAAACATCAGATACAGGTAAATTTTTCAAATATAGTTAGAAACATCTCTGTACATGTTCAAAATACAGATAATATAGATTAATGGACACACAAGTATATATGACTTTAGGTTTTTCATGCTTAAAATAATTTTATAAGATTTTTACTTCAAGAAAGTTGCAGCAATTATATTTTCCCTTCTCTTTTTGCTAAGTACAAATGAAAACCTTAATCAGTACACATGAAAATTATAAGTAAACTCTGAAAGGCAGAGAAAAACCTAAGGACCAAATAGAGGCCTCTGGACCCAAGGAACTATAGGATAGTGAGATCCTTGTTTTTCTTTGGTTTGTTTTTCTTTCTATATCATGAATTTAGAGCCAAAGAAACTGACAGCTGGAAACCTCAAAGGGTACAGACAAAACTTTTAGACAATAATTGCACTATTACAGAAAAATATTGCATAAAAAACATATGTCCCCCATTTTTACCCATAACACAAAAGACCTAATGGAAAGCTTAAGATTTCATGCTCTTCAGGCCAAAATTAGGCACATCAAACCTCTCACTAAGGTGGTATCAAAGAAGTCCAGTTATAGGTCCAGACCTTACATCCCTGCCAGGCTATAGCCAGGCAAGCCCATACCCCTCTGGAAAAGCAGTGACCACAGTGAGGAATATAGACTGCTACCTAACCAGTGTTCTCAGGTGTCCTTCTCCTGTCTTCCTCTTTTGAGTGGTGTCAGAGGAAACATTGTAGAGTATCAGGACTTTCACTACTGCCCAGTAGTATTGATCACCCATGCTTCCATTCTGTCTGTGGATTCCATGTAGGGAACAGTACGAAGATAATCCCAACCAGATATATCACAGGAGGCTTAGGAGAGAGCCAGAACACCCACCATACTCAGTATTAATGAGATGTTTTGTGGGTGTCAATACATGCCCAGTGAGGGGCCCTGGCAGGGCAGTAATGATAGGTCATCAGGCATCAGGAGAATAAAACAGAAGACCTAAAACATAGTCATGTTCAAAATGCTCAAGTTTCTATAAAATTACTTATCATACCAAAAACCAGGAACAACTCAAACTAACGAAAAAGAAAATCAATAAATCACCACCAAGACAGCATAGATGTTAAATTTTTTTGTAAAAATGTTAAAATATCTATTATAAAAGTGGTACAGTGAGCAATTGCAAACATGCTTAAACACTGAAAAAGTAGAAAGTTTCAACAAATATGGAGTCTCAAAAAAGAAACAGAAGAAAAAGAGAAACATGAAATTGTAGAACAGAAAATTACAATAAGCAAAATAAAGTACACGGTTGATAGACAGAACTGCTGAATGGAGGAAAAGAAAGAGTAAATCTGAAAGTAGGAAAAATTAAATTATCCAAACAGAACAAAAGAGATAAAATAAGACAAGAGGAACAACAACAGCTATAAGAAAACAGGGCATCAAAAGTTATAGTATTAAACAATAAAACTAAAATTTTTGTCCCTGGATTCTCAGGAAGGAAAAAAATGAACAAGGCTGAAAACATTATTCAAAAAAATAGATGACAGAAAGTCTCCCAAATTTGGGAAAAATGTGTCTAGAAATTCAGGAAGTTTAACAAGCTGCAAACAGGATAAAGTCCAAGACATTTACACCATAAGACATGATAATCAAACTTCTGAAAACTAAACACTAAGAAAATATATTGAACGAAGAGGGAGGGTAAAATGACATATTATCTGTAGGGGAAAAACAGTTTGAATGACAGTGGAGGCCTCATCAGAGACAGTAAAAGCCAGAAGGAAGTGTCTCAATATTTTTCATATTTTTCATGTATTGAAAGAAAGCACATGTGCACATCCACACACACACACACACACACACACAGATGAAAAGCACTGTCACACCAGAATTTTACATTCAGAGAAAATATCCCTCAAAATGAAGGAGAAAGACATTCTCAGATAAAGAATAAAGAATAAAATTCAATTACAAGAGATTTCCCTTAAAATAATGACTACAGAAAATTTTCTAAACAGATAAAAATAATAATAAAGAATATTGAAACGAGGAAAAAATCACATTTCACACAAATATAGGTAAATACAATAGACTTTTCTTGTCTTGAGAGAATTATGTTTGAAAGTTGAAGCAAAAGTCATAACACTGTCCTATGTGGTTCTAAATGTAGGTATAGAAAATAATTATGATAAAAAATTTTGATAATGATAATAAAGGGAAATAAGGTTTCTAAACTACTGATGAAATGGTAAAAAGTTGATGCCAGTAGACTGCAGTGAGATATAGCAACCACTAAAAAGAGAAATATATCTACAAAGACACACTCAACAACACTGTAGACAGGTTTTATTAGTCTGCTTTGGCTGCCATAACAAAATATCATAGACTGGTTGACTTAAATAACAGAAATGTATTTTTTCACAATTTTAGGGGCTAGAAGTTCCAGGCCAAGTTTCCAGCAATTTAGATTCTGGTAAGGGCTCTCTTCCTGATTTGCAGATGGCAGCTCTGTCACTACGACCTAACATGGCCTTCTTTGGTGCATGTGTGTAGAGAGAGAACGAGCTCATTTGTCTCTCTTCTTATAAGGATACTAGTTCTGTCAGATCGGTGCCCCACCCTTATGATATCATTCAACTTTAATGGCCTTTTTAAAAGTCCCATCTCCAAATACAATCACACACAGTAGAAGTTAGGGATTCAACATATGAATGTGGTCAGGGTAGCACAAATACTCATTTTGTCATACATCTCTAAAACCATGAAAAACAGGAGCAAAATAAACCCCAGACAAGCAGCAGTATGGAAGTGATAAAGATAAGAACAGGAAGAAATGAAATTGTAAATAGAAAAAGTGATGGAGAAAATCAATAAAATTGAGCTGGTTCTTTGTAAAGATCAATGTATTTGACAAACTTCTTACAAGACTGACAAAGAGGAAAAGACACAAGTTACTAATAATGAAGAAGGAAAATCGCAACAGACCACACAGACACTAAAATGATAATAAAACAATACTACAAAAGGCTCTGCATACAAAATGTAACAAGTTACATAAAATGGACCAACCCTAGAAAAGTACAAATTCCCAAAATTCATCCAGTATAAAGGAAACTGAATAGTCCTACTAATTATTAAGAAAATTGAATTTGTGATTTAAAACAACAATGAAAAGCCCTCTAAACCCAAGTGATTTTCCTAAATAATTCTGCCGAATGTTTAAGGAAAAGCCAATTCCTCACAATCTCTTCCAAGAAATCGAAGAGGAGGAAACATTTCCCTTTTTTTTTTAAATGAATCTAGAATTGCCTAGATATCAAAACTAGAAAGAGATAGAAAAGGGGGAAAAGGAAGAAAGCTAATATCTGTCATGAATATAGGTACAAAGTGCAAAGTTTCTAACAAAAATTAGCAAACAGAATTTACTAACATAAAAAATATTTCCATACCATGACCAAATAAGTTGATTCCAGAGGTGCAAAGCTGATTTGATGTTGGAAATCATTCAAAATAATACACCATACTAAGATGTGAAAGAAGAAAAGCCATATGATTATTTCAATGAAAGCAGAAAAATTATTTGACAAAGTTCAATGACGATTACATGTAAAATTTCTGAGGAAAACAGCAAAGGCCATTATCTCAAGCCATGAGTGTCTTCTACTTAGCTGATATTATACTTAATAGTAAACTTCTAAGTGCTTTCTCTCTAAAATTTGAAATGAGAAAATGATATTGACTCTCACCACTATTATGCCACATCATACTGAAGTTTCTAGCTGGTAAAATAAGGCTACAAAATAAAATAAAAACATTCAGATCACATAGGAAAAATGAAAGTGATTTATTTTTGCTGATTACCTAATGATCTATGTATAAAATCACTAGGAATCTATAAATAAACTTCTAGAAATAACAGTGAGTTCAGCAAGATCAAAGAAGTAGTATAAACATACAAAATCAATTCTTTTTCTATATACTTGTCACAAAAATAGAAAGTATGATACTATTTACAATTACTGAAAGCAACAAAACCTGGGGTGTAAGTCTTTCAAAACAGTTACAAGATTTATATAGTAAAATATTTTAAAATTACAAGATTAATCAAAGCAGATTTAAGTAACTGAAGGAACAAATATTAATTCATGGTTTGGAAGATTCAATGTGGTAAATTTGCCAATTTTCTCCAAATTGAAAAGAAGTTTATTACAATTCCTATCAAAATCTCAGCAAGATTTTTAGAAGATATAAGCAATATAACTTTAACTTTTTCTGTAAAGGCAAAGGAAGTAGAATTGCTAAAACAATTTTGGAAGGGAAAAATGGGGTGAGGGGACATCTCTACTCAGTTTCAGGACTAACTGTATAATAACAGTGATCAGGACTGTGGTGCTGACATAGAGATAGACACATAGATGTATCCAGTAGAATAGAGAATCTAGAAATAGATGGATATATACATAAACACACACACAAACACATATATACACACACACACACATATATGTCATAACTGATTCTATACACAATCAGATGCAATTCAATGGAAGAAAGCTAGACTTTGCAATAAATGGTGCTGGAGAAATTGGTTACCCATAGGCCAAGAAGAGAGGAAAAAAATAACCTTAACTTTTGCTTAATATTTATATAAAGTTAACTCAAAATGGTATTAGATTTAAATGCAAAAATCCCTAAAGAATTTTTAAAAGGCATTTGAGCTAATAAACAAGTTGAGCAAAACTTCAAGATAAAAAATCAATATAAAAATCAGTTGTATTTCTATACATTAGCAATGAAAATAAAACTTCATTGAAAATTAAAATTATTTAAATGAAATTTAATTTCATTACACTAGCCTCAGAAACAATCAACACTAGGAAATAGTTTAACCAAAGAAGTACAAGATTTGTTCACTAAATACAAAATATAGTCTCAGAAAAAAATTAAAGAGGACCTAAATAAATGGAAAGATACTTCTTGTGCTTGAAATGTATGTCTCGATATTGTTAAGATGACAACACCCTCAAATTGCTCTGCAAATTCAGCGTGGCCATTAGAATTTTTCAACTGATTTTTCTTTTTGCAAAAAAAAGAGCACACTTACTCTAAAATGTGTATGAAAATTCAAAGGGCCCAGAATAGACAAAACAATACTGATAAAAAAAAGAAAAACTTGAAGGTCTCATGGTTCCCAATTTTAAAACTCACAACAAAGCAACAATTATCAAAAGAGTGTGGTGATGGCATATGTAGATAGATAGATAGATAGATAGATAGATAGATAGATAGATAGATAGATCAATCAGTGGAATATAAATTCAACATCTATGATGAATTGACTTTTGACATGAGTGTCAAATCATTTAATGGGAAAATAATTGTCTTTTCAACAAATGGTGCTAGGGCAGCTTAATATTCATTTTCGAAAGAACAAATTTGGACCTCTGCTTCATAATCTATAAAAAACTAACTCAGTATGATTCAAAGACCTGAATCTAAGTGCTAAAACTCTATAAATCTTATGAGAAAACAGAGATAAAGTTTTGTAACCTGGAATTGGGCAGTGGTTTCTTAGCTGTAACACCAGAAAGACAATAAATAAGTAAATAAGAAAAGATTGATAAACTGGACTTCATCAAAATTAGAACCTTTTTTGCTTCAAAGAACACCATCAGGAAAGTTAAAGTCTCAAGGAACCACAAATAGTGAAACTTTACTGAAAAAGGAGAACAGAGCTGGAGGACACAACTTCCTGACTCAAAATTTGCTACAAAGCTATGGTAATCAAAACAGCATGGTGTTTTCCTAAATACAGGCACATAGACTAATAAAATAGAACAGAGATTCCTGAAATAAGCCTTC
Organism: Papio anubis; assembly: GCF_008728515.1. Lineage (NCBI taxonomy): Eukaryota > Metazoa > Chordata > Mammalia > Primates > Cercopithecidae > Papio > Papio anubis. The sequence continues at coordinate 10,666,704 of NC_044978.1, forward strand.
ACATACGTAGTCAAATTATTTTTAAAAGGAGTGCCAAGACCATTCGATTGGGAAAATAGCCTTTTCAAAAAAAGATTCTGGGAAAACTGCCATACATGCAAAAGAATGAAGTTCAACACTAAATTAACACCGTAGTCCATATTACACTCATTACAGTAGCTACTATCAAAAAATGGAAAACAATAAGTGTTGGTAAGTATGTGGAGAAATTAGAACTTTTGTGTACATTGAGAATGTAAAATGATACAACCACTGCAGAAAGCAGTATGAGAGTTCCTCAAAAAAATTAAAACATACTAGCCACATAGTCCAATAATTCCTCTCCTGGTTATATATTCAAAATATTTGAAAGTAATATTTCAAAGTGATATTTGTATACCATGTTCATAGCATCATTCACAGTAACTAAGATGTGGGGAAAACTCTAATGAATGATTGAATTGAAAAATGGAATATACATACAATGGTATATCATTTAGGCTTAAAAAGGGAAGAAATTCTGACATATGCTATCACATGGATGAAACTGGAGCACATTGTGCTATGTGAAATACGCAAGTCACAGAAAAGATATATGCTGGATGATTTCACTTATGTGAAGTACTTAGTGTCGTCAACATTGTAGAGACATAAGGTAGAACTGTGGTTGCCAGTGCCTAGGCATTGGGGTAATGGGGTAATGAGGAATTATTGTTTAATGTGCAGAGAGCTTCAGTTTTGCAAGACGGAAAGAGTTATGGAGATTAATCACGGTGATTGTTGCACAATATTAAGATATTTAATACCACTGAACTTCATATTTAATAATGATAAAGACAGTAAATGTTATGTTATGTGTATTCTTACACAATAAAAATTTGTGGAAAAAATGAAGACAAAATAACTTTTTTAAACAAGTGACATTATATGGCTCTGATGTGAGGCAATAAAGAAGACACACCATGATATCTGTATATTCTTAGTAAAAAATTCTAAATATTTTCATAAATAAAATATAAAAATTAAAATGTGACTTATTTGGTGAAACCATTGGCATACATTCTTAAAAAAAGCAATAGAGTCATAATAAAAAGTAAAGTGTGGCTAACTTTCCAGATTAAATGAGACAAAAGAAATGTCAATGTCTAATGAGACATTAAGTGTCATGATGTTTACAACATGAAAACTTGTCAACAACTGGTAAATATTTGGGTGATGTGTTTGTAAAATTCCATTTCAATCTTCATTTATCTTTTCCCATTTTAAATAGTTTCAAAATCAGAATTTGGTGGGAAATTTTAAGATATTAAATATCTGTGCAAAAGCATGAATATTTAAAATAAATTTCTATTTGGAATAAGGGCTTAATTACAACATAAATGAAGTGATATTTTAAAAGTGTATGTTATGTATTGCATGCATTTATGGTGGTATCTAATGACAAATAATAAGGTTATATTTTCATCAAGAGTTTTAATTCCATTAAAATCTTCTCTGAACAGTATTTTGTTGTTCAAAATAAGTAAATTGAAAGAACATCCTATAACAGATTATATAAAAATTAAATATAAAAAGACCTTTTAATATATATCAATGTTGTATACATATATGTTTACATATGTGTGTGTGTGTTTTATATGTGTGTATATGTGTGTGTAAGTATATGTATATCATATCAGAAAAATATTTGGTCACATGTTCAGGCAAATGTTTGATTTTGTTGACTAGTGATGGTGTTAAATCATTTTCAGATATTTTATGGCATGTAAATATTGCTGCCCTGGGACATCCAACTGATACCACGAACTTCCGAGCTTCAATGAAGGTGTGTTCATCATGTAGAATTAGAAATTTATTGATTGAATATAATTGTCAACCATGGGATTATGGACTTGTAATCTAAGCATTTTTTAAAAGGAAGCATATTTTATTAATTTCATTGGCACCTGATTGGTCTTCTTGATCATTTTAGTGTTTTATGTAGTGGAGGTCTCAATTAAGCAAGAAGGACTGTGAAAGAAATTTTCCTTTCTGTCACACATAACATTGTAAAAATAAAAAGTGATAAGTAACATTGAATATAATAAAACCTAAGGCCAGAATACCCCTCTGTCGATGCAAGAATGGAATAATATTGGAGGGCTGGGATAATATTTGAGGGGTGAGATAATATTGAAATATTTAAGAAAAATGCTTAAGGAAGAAAGATCTCATCTTTCTTATTGTTTAGTACTCTCCATCTCACAGCACCTCATTGTAGAAACTACAGTATGCCCTTATTGAGTGTGGCTATACAGAAGGAAGTCCTCACTTTAAATATTCAAACTTTTTCTCCATTTTTATCTTACATGAACAGTGTTAATATGGGAGTGGATAATATAGTCCCTTACAATATAATATGGGAATCTTAATATGGGATCTCTGTTGCCAAAAGATACAAAGTGAACTTCCTGGTTCATGGTTATATGGGAATCACAGCAGACCCAAAATGGCAGGTGGAGAATATGTAGATAGACTCAAGGGCATCTGCAGTAATAAGGGCTGATGTAGAGCTGCCACATCCCAGGAGATGCTATAAATATGTACAATTAATACAAAAAGAAGACTAATATAAAAAAAAATTGGGGAATTAGCATGAGATATGCTATCAATGACAGCATGGGGTGATACAAGCAGATATCAACTAAGAGCAAAATCTGGACTAGTGATTTCTAATCAGAGGCTACTGAGGATATCACTTTTACTTGACCCCCATACGGTCAAATAATTCACACGAGTCCACTGTGAATCCACTTCATATCTTGGAAATTAGCAATAAAGAATGTATGGAAAATATTCTTTTAAAAGAACATTTTATCTAACAGAAACTGCATTACTTATGGGCATATAAAATTATCAAATTAGAAGGACTTTTCTGGATTTTAACAAATCCCCATCTCGCTTACCATAATGAGGATTTTTAATGGAGAAGAATGACTTAAAAGGAAACAAAACAAGGAAGGAATAAAATGAGTTATCTTTATGTCTGAATATAGTGTCAGTAAATTTGGGACCACACATAAACAATGTAAAGTGTGTATAAGATAGAAAAAATCTATACTAAAGAGATATAAATTCTCTCTATGGAAAGACTGAGGTAAATTTTATACACACACACACACACACACACACCCCCACACACACCACTTGAATAAGATTATTGAATGAACCTTCATCGGATGCCACTAACTAGGAGGAACATTATATAAAGTAACCAAGATGTCCAATGTCACTGTATCATCATATATTCTAGAGGTTTGGGAGAAACAAGAGGTTTTAGAATCATTTAAGTTTGAAGTGCAAATAAAAGAATGATGAAAGACTGGACTTGAGAAATAGAAAGAATTAGGTCATGGATTGTCTACTAAAATGTTTTTTAAAAGGGAGGGCTATGATTTGATACGTGTTTTGGCTTGATCACTGCCTTAGCAGTATGAAAAATTCACATAAAGATGGAAGATACTTGAGCAGAGAGATTACTTATGAAATATTTGTAGTAATCTTGGAGATTCAAGATGAAGATCTGCTCAAAGTAAATTATTAATGGCAGGAATCCATAGGTGAAAAGAAATTTGAAAGATATTTGAGAGTGAAACTGATAGTATTCAGTAAATGGTTGGCGAAGGTTACTGAGGGAAAAAGTGAAGACATGGACCCTTCCTTAAATATATATGTTTATAATTGGATGACCACTAGTGCCATTTGTATAAAGTTAGAAAAAGCAGGGGTGAAGTGGGTTTGAGTCAGAGATCAAAAAGAGGAAATACTGAGTTCAGTTTTTAAGTTGAATTCGTTTTCACTAGCACATCAAAGAGAAGATGTCTTGCAACAAACATTCTCTTCAGAAACTCAAAACTAGGGATATGAATGTGCTGGTCAGTGACTTACCTATCTACCATCCTCTTGTGCTTCTAAGCTCTCTGACTGGGACTACAGGCATGCACCACCACGCCCAGATAATTTTTGTATTTTTAGTAGAGACGGGGTTTCACCACGTTAGGCAGGATGGTCTCAATCTTGACCTTGTGAAATGACTGCCTTGGCCTCCCAAAGTGCTGTGCTGGGATTATAGGCGTCAGCACTTATTTGCAAAAAGAAAGTTTGCATTCCTTCCATTATATTAAAATTAATGTAGCTATTTATATGATACAGAGGAAACTAAACATCAGGATTTGGATTCAGTTTTAGCTGGGACAAGACGTGAAATAAATATTGAAATTATTATAATATCCATATTTTCTGAATGGATTACATTGAGAAAATGTTTCTATTTTTTTCATTCATTTTGATTAACTAACAATCTTACCAGAAATGGAATGTCATGGCAAATACATCAGTATACTCAACTCAAATCTTTAATATGATTCTTTACACAAATTGTAATATCAAAAAAATCACTTTCCTGACAGGAACTAAAAAGAATAACAAAAGCACTAAAATGAAAGCCAGCATTCCACTGAGTTAGACAGAAATTCATTTAACTGGTTAGGATTCTGTCTGAAATAACTGCACTCAATTTGCTAATAGGTCTGTGAGTTCTTTTATAGGCTGTAAATTTTAAAACTGTTCCACTGACAGTTCAACATTCACAAAACTAGCTCTGGTTCTATCAACTCACTGCATGAATTGTAAATTTCACATTTGGCAAGCAACAGAAATTACTTTACCTACAGTGAGTATTCTGAAATGTAATTTAAGGCATGGTGTTTAGTCTTCTGTTTGTTAATAGCATCTACTGAGAAATAACTTTTATTGAGAAGCCAAACAACTGAAATTTATTTCATGCTCTATAATTTTATGAGAAACAAATGATAATAAACAGACTGAAAGCATGACTATATTCATAAAAGCAACTAGAGATTACAGTCAGTATAGATACTATGTTAATGATTGTACTTTTTACAGTAAGATACTTGATGTATATAGAATAAATCCATACTTATTAAAGGTAGCATATTGAACTCTCAGAAGAGGTGAGCTTATTTGCGAAGTTTAGATTCCGGAGCCTAACTACTTGAATTTCAATTAGTATTCACTGTAGTTGTTGTATTAAATGCAGATTGTGTTAACCTAGCTAAGAACAAAACAGGAACCTACACATTAGGGTATTGGTTAATTATCTTTTCATTACAAATATTTATTTAATTACACAATATAAACTTTTAAAGACCTGCTTATTATTCTCCCCATTTTACAGATGAGAAAACTAACACATTCAGTGGTGAAGAAACATGCCTAAGTTTACCAGCCAGTAAGTATTAAACTCATGTTATCAAACCAGCTAATACTCCATGGATGCCAAGGATATTTATTCTATTAAGAATTCTGTTCTAAATGTATAACTGTAAAATAAAAAAATATCTTACGATGATCTTAGGATGATCTAGCGGTCTTACTGGACTCACTAAAAGAAGATTACAATGTCTAACTGTTAAGAGAATATAATCTGAATTGATAATTATAAATGTCATTTATTTATCTAAAGATATCACCAAAATATGTTTTGGACTCTTAGCTGACTATACATTAAATGCAGAGTTCACTTAGGCCCCATGTACTAGAAAATATCATGTCACTCTAGATAGTCATTGTCATTATTACTCTTAGAGTTTACCTAATGGTCATTTAAAAATATGTAAGCTTGCATTTTTTACCTTCTTTTACTGGAGTTAATAAGTGAGGGTTTGAGGTTCATTGCACTGATGTAGCTCTCCTTACCTGAGCATTTGTCAAAACTCTTATGTGTATTTATTACTTATATGTGGAAATGTATATTTCTGTGACCAACCAGCCATGGAATACATGTCCAGCCTGTAGGTTCTCTATGGTGGTTTAGTAAATCTTAACACATGTTTTTGTTTACTTGTTTGTTTTAGTTTCCTACAGACGCTTTGAATCATGGACTTACTTATGTTTCACAAATTGAGAGATGAAAATTTTATAGTAAAATATCTGTATTGCTTCCCTATAACAATTGTTCTAGACTTTCAAAATGCCTTTTTGTACTTTTCTTATATCTGACTTAACCTTATTTCTCACATCCTCTTCCTTTGGCTTTAATATCTACTTAATCAATATCTTTGATATCTATTATTGATCGTGGTAATGAATGAATTCTTTAATTTGTATAAATAAAGACTGGTATTTACATGTATATTGCAAATAAGGAAACAAAGCAAAGCAAATCACACGATACCTTTTAGGGTATTTAAAATCTTGAAGTTTCAGAGTCAGGGCCAAAGGAAGTTTAACCAAAACAGTTATGATAAAAATTGGCATATCCTAAGACCATCAATGGTGATATATTTAATAATACTTACTAAATACTTAACTATGCCTACTTATGGGCACAGTATATTTATAACCAAAGGTGAATGAAATATCTGAATTTGAAATAGACACTATTTAGAAGAGTATTTGTAACCTTATTAAAGATATATTTGCATGATCTGAATGCGTTTCTTATGGCAGGCAGGAATAAAAGCTGTGAACAAAGTCTGAAAAGCATAATGACCTGCTCTAACACATATAGGATACTACGTTAGAGGACCACAGCAGAGAGGAATCATGGAAGCAGATATGTGAATTGAATCTGATGTGGAAGGCACTGGCAACCTCTCTTCATAAAATAGAAATGTGTACCGTCTTTAGTGTTGTGGATTGCTGATGATTGAGCAATTACTGTGAACCACTGCCTCAGAGCTCAGATGTGGTTGTTGCTGTTATTGTTTGTCTTTTTGTTGTGCATGCTGAAATACTTCCGTATCCAACTGCTTTGGGGCATAAATAGTAATCCTTGATAGTGTGACATATTTTTTTCTATTTGTAAACATTATATTGAAGTATCATAAACCATACAGAGAGGCACACAAATCATAGGTGTTCCCTTCAATGAATTTTCACCAAGTGAATGTCTCCACGTAACTACCATTTAGATTTTGAAAAAGAAAACATAAACAGGACCACAGATAACTGCCTTGCCTCTATCAGACACTAAACCCTCTAAGGAGAATCCGACTTGACTTCTAGACCATAGACATATTTTACCAGGTTCTAGATTTTATATAAATAAACATATACAGCATATACTCTTATGTCTACTTCTCTTACTTAACATTGTGATTTTCAGTTTCATCCATATTATTTTATATATAGTTTTAAATAATTCATTCTCAGTGTTCACAATAGAATTTTCTGCAGTACTAGAGTACTTCTATATCTGACCTGTCATATTGATGCTGTAAAATAACAGTAGCCATTATTCACGTACAGGTACTTAGTACTTAAAATATGATTAGTGCAAATGAGCAACTAAGCATTCCAAGCAGTATACCACTCATTCTTATGTAGAATACTATTTGGGTATTTCATGTTTATACTGTTTGGAATGCTATTGTTTTGCATTATATTTATATGTCTTTTCGTTTTGAGACGGAGTCCCACTCTGTCATTCAGGCTGGAGTGCAGGGTGCGATCTCGGCTCCGAAAGATTCTCCCTGGGGCCTGAAAGCTTAAGGGAATGGGTAGCTGCTCCCTCCTCAGACCTAGTCCCAAGGCTCAAGACCACTTGCGCCAGCAGCGTTCGTCAGCAAGATAGCAGAAGCAGGCAGAGAGCTGGCCAGAAGATACGTAACCCCTGAAGATCCAGAGGGAGGCTGTCCGGGTGCTACGTAGCAGTCACGTCAGAGAGGGACACTTCGTGTTTACAGAGGACTATAAAACCCATGCCCTGTCCTCACTTGGGGCTGATGCCGTTTTAGGCCCCAGCCTGCCTGCACCCAGACGCTCATTAAAACAGCCTGTCGCTCCACATTGCCTCGTGTTGTTTGTTGGCACTCTCTGGGCGTTCAAATCCATACAAGAACCTTGAAGGCCCACTGCAACCTCCACCTCCCAGATTCGAGTGATTTTCCTGTCTCAGCCTCCCGAGTAGCTGGGATTACAGGTGTGCACCACCACGCCAAGCTAATTTTGTATTTTTGTTAGAGACAGGGTTTCACCATGTTGACCAGGCTGATCTCGAACTCCTGACCTCAGGTGATCTGCCCACCTTGGTCTCCCAAAGTACTGGGATTACAGGCGTGAGCCACTGCAGCCGGCCTACTTTTTTATTTCTTTGGGGTAAAATATGTATATATTTCCATTAAGTACTTATGTAGGAGTCATATTACAACCTGTAACTTTAACAGATTCTGTCAAATTATTTGTCAAATAGGTTGCACCAAAGTATCCTCTTAACAGCAGAGTATGTGTGCTCTATCTAGTTACTCCACATTCTCATTAACTATATTGTCTGTCTCTCAATTTTACATTTTGGTAGATATTCGATATAGCAATTGTGATTTTTACTTCCATTTTTCTTATTACTCAAGAAAGGGAACATTTTTTCATACATTATGAGAATGGCAGTTCACCAATGTGATCTTCCTCCCAAACACTCATAACCCAATGTATCAGAAAAATCCAATTGAGCGGCATTCTAGAAAAAAGCTGACCAGTACTTTTCACACTTTGAAAGCAATGAAAATCATGAAAAGTCTGAGAATCTGTCACTGTCAAGGAAAGCTTCAGCTACATGACCACTAAACGTAATGTGGTTTGCTGAACGGGAACTTGGACCAGTAAAAGTATAGCAAGTAAACCCTGAGACATTCTGAAAAAGGCGTAGACTTTAGTTACTAATAATGTGTCCCATTAGTTCATTAATTGTAATGAATACACCATATTCATGTAATATGTCAATAATACAAGAATATTAGTGGAGGTTATATGGGAATTCTCTGTACTATCATCACAAATTCTCTCTCAATCTACAACTGTCCTAAAATGAAAAATTTAAACACATAGACCTAGAATGTGTTTTTTTTTGCATTGTTTGACTGTCCAGAATCATACTCCTAAATCTTAATAAACAACTTTAAAATACTCTACTAATAAAGATATTGCTCAATCTTAGAGTAGAAATTGAAGTTTCATGTCTATACATGTTTGAAAGAATTATTTTATTTTTTTCAAACTTCAATGTAAAAGGTCACTAAATTCTTAAAGGTACTTTTTGTAGACTCTGAATGAGAGACTAAAAGGAACATAGATTTCTAAACTGCCTCACAGCACTGATAGTCCATGATTGACTTACTGTGACAAATAGTAAATGAGATTTTTTTTTTAAAGTCCACAATGCCACAGTGAGTAGTTTTTCTGCCCCAAGCATGCAGTAGGTAAAAGAAGCCAAATATGTCTTTTTGAGAAGGAAACATCACTTTTATTTTATCAACACATGAGATTAATTTCAGTAGAGCTGATCTCCATGAATATATTTCCCTTCTGACATTGCCAAGGTCAATGGAATTTTAACTTCCTGGTGCATTTGTACTGGTTACACAGCTTAAGCCTTCGTAGAGCAAATATAACTCACCATCTATCCAGTTTGCTCTTTAAAGTTCAAGTTGAATATTTCTATTTCTAGCTCAGCCTTTACATGCTCTGCTGGCTTTTTCTCTGTGCCATATTCCTTGGCTTCTTTTATGTACCTAAGATCTCAGATTATATTGATTAAGGTTTCTTAGTGAACACCAAAAAAAAAAGGGGAAAAAAAAGATTATTGGATTTAAAGCAATAATTACTCATGAGCACTGAGCTTGCAAGCATAAACTAGGGTTGATGTTTACTATAATTAGAATTACGTGGTGATGAGAAAATTCAGTGTTATGTGTATATGTGTGGAAGAATGGGTAATGTGGTGGCCTTTTTAGACCATGTGACTTATGTGATTGTTCCAGACAGATTTTTAAATGAATGACTTCAAGCAATATACAAAGTAGAATAATGTACACAGATAAAAAATAAAAATATTGAATTTATACATCTTAAATCATTTGATTTTAAACTAAATCTGTACTCTAGACATTTATCTTTACATATTTGATCCATTTGAAACATCTTTTAAGTTTCAGCAATTTATCATTTTTTTTAATGAAGAACTCTATCGAAGCTGTTCCTCTAAATTTGCCAATTCTAATACTGCCAGTTAAAGTAAACAACCCTGCAGTTTGATAAACGAAAGTTCTGCTGTATATTTCAAAAAGTAAAATACAACCAAGCACATCTGCTTGGGTACACTAAGGCATAAATATGATTTTACTTTTAATGAAAAACTCACTTGTTGTTTAATGAATGAATTTCTTTTTTAAATTTAACTTTTATTTTAAGTTCACGGGTACATATGCATTTTTGTTATGTAGGTAAACTTGTATTGTGGGGGTCTGTTTTATAGATTATTTTGACACCCAGATATTAAGCCTAGTACCCACCATTTTTTCTAATCCTCTCCCTCCTCCCACCTTCCAGTGGGAGGCCTCAGTGTCTGTTTTTTTCTTTTATTTGTCGATAAGTTGTCATCATTTAGTTCCCACTTATAAGTGAGAGCATGCAGTATTTGGTTTTCTGTTCCTGCATTAGTTTGTTAAGGATAATGACCTCCAGCTCCATCCATGTTCTTGCAAAGGACATGAACTTGTTTTTTATGGCTACATAGTATTTTATTGTGGGATCTGGCCAGCAGCCTGAAATGTAACGGGGCTCTCTCTTTGTTCCCAGGTGGATCGGCAGGTCGAGAAATAATAGACACACACAAGATAGAGAAAGCTGGGTCCGGGGGTGTTACCGCCTTCTGGTCCCGCGGTGCCAACAATGCACTGGATATACCAGCATTTATTATTACGTTTAGTGAGGGCCGGGGTAGGTTAGTGAGGGATTTAGGGTCATTTGATTATGAGGTGAGATGGTTATATGGGCATGAAGTAATTCTTTAACATAACATCTGTATGCAGAAGAATAGTACACAGAGGTAAGAATTTACAACATAGTGTGTGCATCAGTAGTTTCTAACAGAGCCTTAAAACAGAAACACAGTCTTTCCATAACCTATGATTAGCAAGATATTAATCAACAGTAACAGTTGCAGCAAGAGTTGGGTACAAACAATCCATAGTAACAGGACGTGAAGCTGGACAAACGGTTAGACCAGAAATTCTCAGAAGGGAGTATGCCTTAACCCCAAAGAGGCCTAGAAGAGCCGGGGCAAGATGAGGGCGTTTGTAGCCCTATCTTATCCATATGGACAGGCGCCCCCCATGTGTCCATTTATAGGCTCTCCACAAGGGTTGCATTCCATTCCCTGAGCTATGAACACCTGTTTTTCTGGGATAGGAATCTTGGTGATGTGAAACCTCCCTGACTGCAAGTCCATTCATAGGCTCTCTGTAGGGGGGACACATCACGTGCTGTTGGCTCATTCTGGCAGTCCAACCTGGCATTGTCTTTACACAATCCTGCATACAATTTTGTATTTATAATAATCAGGAACATTTCATCTTTTATTCCATAGCAATAGTTTCAGGGGGTCTCCCTACAGTATTCCGTGGTGTATATGTACCACATTTTCTTTTTCCAGTTTTCCTTTGATAGGCATTTAAGTTGATTCCATGTCTTTGCTATTGTGAATGGTGCTACAATGAACATATGCATGCATTTCTTTATGATAGAATGATTTACATTCCTTTGGGTATGTACCCAGTAATGGGAATTCTGAGTCAAACAGTGTTTCTGTTTTAGGATAGGTCTTTGAAGTAATCACCACACTGTTTTTCATAACACTTAAACTAATTTATAATCCCACCAACAGTGTACAAGCATTCTTTTTTCTCCACAACCTCACCGGCATCTGTTATTTTTTGACTTTTTATTAATAGCCATTCTGACTGCTGTGAGATGGTATCCGATTGTGGTTTTGACTTGCATTTCTCTAATAATCAGTGATGTTGAACTTTTTATATGTGCTTGTTGGTGGCATGTATGTCTTCCTTTGTAAAATGTCTGTGCCTGTCCTTTATTCACTTTTTAATGGGGTAATTTGGTATTTTCTTGCAAATTTGTTTAAGTTCTTTTTAACTTTCTATTAGTTTCTGCACAAAGAGTGCAGAAACTCTTTAATTACATCCCATTTGTCAATTTTTGCTTTTGCTGCAATTGCTTTTTGTGTCTTTGTCATGAAATCTTTGTTATTCCTGAGTCCAGAATGGTATTGCCTAAGTTGTCTTCCAGGGTTTTTATAATTGTGGGTTTTACATTTAACTCTTTAATCTATCTTGAGTTAATTTTTGTATATGGTGTAAGGAAAGGATCCAGTTTCAATCTTCTGCATATGGCTAGCCAGTTATCCCAGCGCCATTTGTTGAATAGACTGTCCTTTTCCCATTGCTTGTTTTTGTCAGTTTGTTGAAAATCAGACAGTTGTAGTTGTGCAGCCTTGTGTCTGGGCTCTATTCTGTTCCATTGGAATATGTGTCTGTTTTTGTATCATGATGGCCTTTTCCTTCTTAATTTGCCTTATAGACAACTTGCCACCTGGCAACATTTGGATATGATAACATTTGTATAAACATAAATGTAAAAATTTTTAAATGAGAATTTCAGACTATTGAAGAAAATAATATTAAAGAGATTCATCAGGGAAATAATTTTTCTATTTCATGGTTTCTTTCAAAATATCTAACATCGTTCTTTTTTATTCTAGTAACAGAATCCTATGTTTTTTGGGGGGATAGTTCCTCCCTTACTTGATGTGGTCAAGTGAGGCCTTCAGCATGAGAAACACAGTGATAGAATTATGAGCCAGGTCGTTCAGTATCTGCCAGCTCCTTGGGCATGGTTTTTGGTTGAGAAAACGGCATATGACAGACACAAACTGGGACAGTCAGATTTGTTTTACTGAATTGAAAGGACACAGAAAGATGACATTTTCTTTTAAAGGTTATTAAGAGTAAGATACATTTTAGCCTAAACCTTCTGGTGCTTATTTGTTCCACCATGTAGAAACATCCCTCGAGAGAATGGAGTCAGCCGGTACGAGCATGGAGCCAAAACACAGACAGGCATATCCCTGAAAATATTTTTGAGTGCTTCTCTCAAGCCGTACCTAAAGCCACTTGTAGCTTGACCTTCTCAGTGAGACTCTGAACACTTTGCATTTGATTTCTGTCCCTTTCATTGAAACATAAGAGAATAATATGTGAAAGCATACATATATAGTTATTTCCTTCATCTATGTCCCCGTCTGGTTTCTGGCCAACATTGTTTATAGCAATTGCAATGGACTGAATGTGTATATGTCCTCAAAATTTATATGTTGAAATCCTAACCCTCAAGGTTATTAAGAGGTAGGGCCTCTGAGAGATGACTAGGTCCTGAAGGTGGAGTTCTCATAAATGACATTATTGCTCTGATTACAGAGACCCCAGAGAGATCCTGTGCCCCTTCCTACACGTGAGACCGGAGTGAGAAGATGGCCATCTGTGAGGAACTGGGTCCTCACTAGACCCAATCTGCCTGAGCCGTGACCTTACACCGAATCTGCCTGAACCGTGACCTTATACTTTCCAGCCTCCAGAACTGTGAGAAATAAACTTCTGGTTTTTTTTGTAAGCCAGTCAGTCTGTGGGGTTATACTATAGCAGGCTAGCCTGAACTAAAACAGCAGTCCATGATAAATGCCATATATACATTAGGAAAAAGGAGACCACAATGCTTAAAACATCTTGCCAAATACACAACCACCTTAAGCTTTTTAGGAAGTCACAACTATGAGAAAAGTCAGTTCTAGCAGGGGTTTCAGTAAGGTGATTCTGCTTTGTGACAATGGAATCTTTGTAAAAACAGAATTAAAAAAAACCAAAAAACCCAAAACTGTTGTACAGATATTCTCCTTTGATTGATTGTGTATCAGAAAAACACTAATTGTTCTTTTTGGGAATACAATTCAGAAATTAAAATGTATACATGCCAAATCAGTAAAATCTAAAAGAGCAAAATTGAAGAATTTTGCCATTAATCTGCATTTAGCCCCATTTGTCATCCAAAAGAGTAATGATCCCATTTTATCAATGTCAAGTTTTAATGCCTTACTTTTATGGCAGGGGCTCTATTTTCTTTCACCTGGTGCACTTTTAAATTTCACAATTAAAGAACAGCATTTACTAAGCTTTAATTAAGTTGGATTAATATGTATGAATATTTCACTCCTATTACTGGAAAAAATTTTTGGACTTTGTTTCAGTAGATGACATGCCAGTCTAATATAAAAATCAGACTTTTAGTTTTGAAATTTTGGCAGGTTTTGCTTTGTGGAATATTCCAGTGAATCAAATAATTTCATGTGGTGTATGAGCTTAATGGCATTGGAAACTGCAGGGCCTTGGCTTGTTTTAAATCAGAATTAGAGATGTGCCAACCTGTCACAACTCCTATGCACAAAGTACACTATAGTTCTTCACACCCTTTTGAGTTCATATCAATCATTTGAAAATAACATTTTTCCCTCAGAATGAGCTGTCACTATCAATTTGAATAGTGGCTGTTGCGCTGGAATTTATCCAAATTTTCAGCAAGCCATTTGGTTCATTATATCACAAACCAAATGACTCACAAAACCGTATTTTTTCATACCATTTTAAACCAAATACAGTAATATCTCTGCACGGATTTCAGTAATAATTAAGATATTTTAATGCAAATATCTATTTAGATTTCTATTTTTTCCTATTTCGTTAGTATTTCTGATTCACTTTGCGATACTCAATTAAAAGCCATTTTTCTCAGTTGCAAATGTGTTTCATTCAGTGGTACTCTAGTCCTGGCTATATGTGATTACCAAAATGCAAACAAATTTTGTGATGTCCTGTTCCTGTTAGAAAACTGTAAAACACTAAATGTCATTCAATAAAGATCGTGCTCATGGTAAAAGAATACTTGTGAAACATAGATCTGAATAAAAAAGATTTTTCTCATTTTAGCACAGTTACCATACATGGCATTTCATAAAAGTCCTGTGATTCTAGGATGTTACTTGCACTGATGTGTCATTAAATGTGGCCCAATCTTTTTCATGGGACCCACAATGTAAAATCAGCTGCATTTTTTCCTAGAGGAAAACATCTACTGCCCTTCTCTCCTTGCGTTTTTGTTTCATTCTATTTCAAAATTAATACATAAGCTTTTGTATTTCAGGAGATAAATTATTTATTTTTTCAACCACAGATTTCCATTTGTATAAGCTATCAATTCCAATTGAGTTTGTATTATTAACTCAAATAAGCTTTACAAACTATTATGTAAGACATATTCATAGAGGATTATTGCAATGAGATCACATAAACTTTACAGAAAACATATTTCACAAGTTCCAGAAAAATTAATACCTCAGAAGATATTGTTGATGTAGAAAATATGAAGTCCAGCTTGGGGCATTCACTTTTGATTCCTAGATTTCAAATTACTTTGCCACTTTGAGTTTACTCTGTGTTATATATTAGATAACATGAGGCTGAAACACTAAACTGCCTATATCACTAGGAAGTTGTAAAAGTAACACAAAGTAACAGGTGTAAAAGGAATTTGAGGCACTGGAAGTGTCACACTGCAGGAAGTACAGAGACATCACCTGCTACAGTGATGCTAGAAAATCCAACTTAATTTTACCTACATTTTTAAATGACGTCTGAAAACACCTTTTGCAGCGCATTTACTTCTTTCTATCTTTTATCAAAACCTAAAACCTCAGAATTTATTTGTTGGTTCTCCTGGCTAGCCGATCAATTCTTGGTAGTTACTCTTCTGTCCTTTCTATTTTGCCCTAGGAAGTCTGCATTCTCATACTGAACAAAATTTTTGGTCTTGAACATTCGCAATTATTTCTTTGATTCTGTGTTCTTCTCTGGTGATAACTTCTCTTTCAGTCATAGACAGTGTGCTTCCCACTCCCCTAGTTCATAAACATGGTGTTATGGATCATCATGTTACTAATTCACTTTCATTTGCAAATTATTGATCTGACACTACCATTAAAATTACTTCATCACATTTAATGGCACTTTAGCATGACTTTCTATTTTCATTACCTCGATTTATGCCCAGGATTACATCAGTATCTTGTTCATTTTCTTTGTAATTAGATGTGTTTTGCCATATATGTCAATGACTACTGATTTCCTATTGATTTCTTATTTTTCTTCTAAATTTTGTAAAATTATTATTTTTAATCACCAAATTTCAATGAATTTTATATGTATTAGGTTTCACTTACTCACATGGGCAAATAACACTTGGATCACATCACCCTGAACTATGCTTTGATTCAAAGATTTTAAATTCTAACACTCATAGTCATCCCCAATAGTCTAATTATTGCAATATCTATATCGAATATTTGTATAAAATACTCGCATTCCTTCAATCTTAACTTCAGCATTTAAACCATCTCATATTTTTTCAAAACTTAAGCAGCAAAATGAATGTTCTATCCTTCCATTGACTCTTTGGTGGATCATTTAAAAAATACATTATATTCTCTTTTTATTGTTGTTACTATTATTATTATTATTGCCATATTAGTGGGTGTGAAGTGACATCTTGCTGAGATTTTGATTTGTATTTCCCCAGTGACTAATGATGTTGAGCACCTTTTAGCCCTTTGTACATCTCTTTGGAGAAACAGCTATCCAAGGTTTATTCCCATTTAAAAAATTGGTTCTTTGTCTTTCATTGTCAAGTTGTAAGAGTTCTTATATATTCGGGATAGTAGATTTTTAGGATATCTTGATTTGCAAATATTTTTTTCTTTTCTGCAGTTGATGAAAATGTGCTGAAATTGGAATCCTCAAACATTGCTGGTGAAAATGTAAAATACAGCTGCTATGGAAAGTAGTTTGTTGGTATCTCAAAAAGTTGAACATAAAATTATTATATGAGCCAGTGATTTCACTCTTAGGTATATACTCAAAAGAATTAAAAACAAGCACGCAAACAAATACTTGCGCATGAATGTTCATTGCAGCACTATTCACAGTAGCCAAAAAGTGGAAACATAAATGTTCATCAGAAGATAATAAACAAATGAAATGGAATGGATTCATACAAATATTATTCAGTCATTAAAAATGAAAATAGTTTTATATGCTGTAACCTAGGGGAACCTCAAAAGCATTATCTAAGTGAAAGAAGTTAGACACGACAATCCTACATTATATAATTCCAATTATATGCAGCTTTTAGAATAGATAAATACATATAGACTGAAAGCAGACTAGTGGTTATTGGGGGTTGGAGAAGAGAGATGGGATTGATTGCCTAATGAGTATCAGATTTCTTTTAGAATGATGTAAACACCTTAGAACTAAATAGGGGAGATGGTTGCACAATATTGTAAATGGACTTAATACCACTGAATTGTACACTTTATAAAGGTTAATGCTTAAATTGATGTTATATGAATTTTATCTCAATTTAAAAAGTTAAATATTATAAAATTTTGTAAAACGTCTTAAAATTCTTTCCATCTAACTACAGTACTATCTTTGGGTATCCAGTGAGATCTGTTTGTGCTTCCACTCCTCAATGACGATTTTTTTTCATCGTATGTAAGACTTTCATTTCTTTAGCCACCTTTCATACCATTTCTCTTTTTCCAGCAAGAAATGTCTCATTCTTTTCCAAAGTTACAGTTTTTACATATATTGGCTTCATACCCTCTTCCAGGTCCTGCCTCATCAATTAAACCTACTCTTCCTCTTTTCCGTTTACCTGCCATCCATATTTTGTCCTTTCTTCTGGATCTACACATTTAACTTGATTGATTTACTGTTGGTACCTTCCTTTACCTTCACTCCATATGAAAACATCTACCCCTCTTTCTTTAAATTTTAACAGCACTCATCCTGAATGAGGGAGATGAAATACATCTAAGGCACTGGGATTGTCTATTGTATTTGAGAAAGGGTCAGCAAAATATATCCTATGGGCCAAATATGGCCCAACATCTATTTTGTAATTAACATTTTTGGGAACAAGGCACACTTATTCACTTATATATTGTCTGTAGTTACTCATATTACAATGACAGTGTTGAGTAGTGAACACAGAGACAATATTGCCCACAAAACCTAAAATATTTACTATCTGGCCCTTATAGAAAAAAAATTCAGGTTCCTATATTGAAATATCAATAGATTTCAGAATTCTATATTAGAGTAACAGTAGGTATTTTAAGAGATAAAGCTCCAAATCTCTGGATTTACATGATAGAAATGTATTCTCACCTAAATTCTATGAAATAGCAATATGGATTCAGGAAACAAGCTTGCAGATGCTTTCCGAAAGTGCCTGGACTTCAACTGGCACGTGGTCAAAAAAAAAAGTGAATAATTACATTGAACTTTTCCTATTTTTCTTTCTTCTTTAATAGAATATACCTTTAATTGTTATATATTGCTTCCACCAATGCCACCTTCTGGTTACACTTCTACTACTAGCTCAATCATGCCTCTTCAGAGGTACAGGGTACCAGTAACGTCTTGGAAATTTAACTCCTTAGATTTCTAAGGAGAGAAAACATTTCCTCCCTGTTCCAGACATACCTGCAACAGGCTTTGAAAATCCTCCTGGAGCTCTGGATCTTAGCTGTGGAGGGGGCTTCTTCTAACTGTTTGGATTTAGACAGTATCAATTCCTGGTGTTTCCTGGATCTGGCTAAAATGACAACAGTGACATAATGCCAAGTTCTGCTGAAAGACAACTGGAGTAGACTACGAGTCTCCTATCTCAATCCAGAGTTGCTTTGGGGGCTTGGACTGGGCAGGTCTTGCAGGTAAGAGAATGAATATTGTCAGTGCTTCTAGAGATGGAGAACACAACACTTCAGACAAACTTTCATTCCCCGGAGAAAAATAACTTTCCTTATGTGTCTGTTTTTGTTGTTGTTGTTGTTGTTGTTGTTTGTTTGTTTTGTTTTTGAGACAGGAGTTTCATTTTTGTTCCCCAGACTGGAGTACAATGGCACGATCTTGGCTCAGGGCAACCTCTGCCTCCAGGGTTCAAGCGATTCTCCTGCCTCGGCCTCCCAAGTAGCTGGAATTACAGGCATGTGCCACCACACTCGGTTAATTTTGTATTTTATTTTTGGTAGAGATCGGGTTTCTCCATGTTGGTCAGGCTGGTCTCAAACTCCCGATCTCACGTGAGGCCTGCATCGGCCTCCCAAAGTGCTGGCATTGCAGGCATGAGCCACCCCACCTTGTGTCTATTTTATACAACAAACTATTTAAACCCTTTGACTCGAGCTTCGAGCAAGAGCTGGTTATAACGTACCATATCGAAGGACAAAACGTAATGAATTCATCAACCGATCAATATAATGAGTGTTTTCTTCTTCCTAATCCTCAGTATTCTACATGTTTCTCTTATATTTCAAAATACCGAAGTACACTATTTTAACTGTTGTTAAATATCTCTTTCTTTTTGAAATCTGTGTTCTTGTCTTCTTTAAAGCCCCTTGTTTTCCTCATATATATCCCAGACTATTCCACCTTTATCTCTCTTACTAAATCTATATCCTAGCACCAACTAGTCATTGCCCTCACTGTTAATTATGACCAGATTCTGTACTTGGTTTTAATATCTCATTTTTCAAAAGTTGTCTGCAGTTTCCCATTTCCCACATTCAAAGATCACCATTATTTTATCATTTACATTTCTATGTACTCAGTACTAATGTATTTTTTTCAATGACTAAATATAACATACAAAGGAACAGGATTATAGAGTATTTTAGTGCACCGTAGAAATAAAGCGAGCAATTGTGTAAACAATATTCTTATTCCTGTGATTAGAAATTAGAACCCGGTAGATCTCTAAATTCTTTTTTCTTTTTTTTTTTTTTTTTGTAATTATAAGGCCTGCCCACTGTCTTCAGATAAATACTTTCCTGACTAATTTTCTTTTGTTCTGATTTTCTTCATAGATTTTATCACCTAAGTTTTCATCCCTAAACTATAATTTTGTTTTGCATATTTTGAATTTATATTAATGTAGTCATACTTTTCAAGTTCATTTTGGCTAGCTTATTTCCCGCAGCATTACATTTTAAAATGCATCCATGTTCCTGTATACTGCTATCGTTTGCCTTTTATTGCAGTATAAAGTCTAACTGAACATGCAATTATTTAATCAGCTATAATATTTGTGATGGCTATTCAAGTTAGTTCCAGTTTTGTCAATAATAATCTACAGCTTATGAACATTCTAGTACGTACATTATGGTGTTCATAGGGGAAGTTTTATAAACAGCAGAAAGAAAAATTGTGGCATAATAAGACTTGTGTTATTTTAAATGTTATTAGATGATGTCAAAGGTTTTCTAAACTGAATTTACCAATTGATATCTCAATTAGCAATGAATTAGAGTTCCCATTTCTTTGTATCTTTCTTGTAATTGCTTTTATGTACAAAAACTTTCCTGATTTTACATTTTTTTCACATGGATAATGGCACAATTAATCAAAAACCATATTTTCACCACTCTTTTCTTTAATAACTTCTAATAGCTTTTAAAATGTTTCATGATTATCTTTCCCGTATCTGGTTGCATGTACTTTAAAGATGTCATATAGTTTGATGTAATAATAACTGGTAGCTTTTAAAACTTCATTTTCTAATTAGCAGATTATCTGCATAAATAAATAAAATATCTATTTTTACATAATTTTCATATATAGCAGCTATATCAAAAAATCTTAATGATTGTAATATTTATCTGGAGATTACTTTTCAGATTTTTTTCTTTTTTTTCGAGATGGAGTCTCGCTCTGTCGCCCCGGCTGAAGTGCAGCGATGCGATCTCCGCTCACTGCAAGCTCCGCCTGCCGGGTTCACGCCGTTCTCCTGCCGCAGCCTCCCAAGTAGCTGGAGCTATGGGCGCCCACCACCACGCCCAGCTAGTTTTTTTGTATTTTTAGTAGAGTCGGGGTTTCACCGTGTTAGCCAGGATGGTCTCCATCTCCTGACCTTGTCATCAGCCCGCCTTGGCCTCCCAAAGTGCTGGAATTACAGGCGTGAGCCACCACGCCTGGCCTCAGATTTTTTTCATATCTCATCTCGCTTCTGTAAACACTTGCAGTTTGTTTTTACCTCTCCAATTATTTCACATTTTTTACTTTGTTTCCATATACTTACTTATATGCATTTTAAATTTAACGTGTCAAAATTAAATATGTTTACAGTGTACATTGTGTTTTGTTATATGTATACATGTGAATAATTAAATCAAGCTAGGAACATATCTATCACTTGAAATACTTTTCATTTGTTTGTGAACATTTAAGATATCTGCTGGAATGTTTCAAAAATGCAATACATTATTAACTACAGTCACCATGCTGTGCAGTAGATCTTTAGAGCTTACTTATCTTATTTAACTGAAACTTTGCACCCTTTAAGGAACATCTCCCCGTTCCCCTGGACCTTACCACCACAGCTTCTGTCAACCACCATTCTACTTTCTGCTTCTATAAGCGACTATTTTAGAGTCCACCTGTAAGTGAGATCATGCTGTTTGTCCCTCTGTGGTTGACTTATTTCATTTAGCATGTCATATTGCATATTTATTCATGTTCTTGCAGATGACAGGATTTTTCTTTTTTTTAAGTCTGAATGGTACTACATTCATTTCATTATTTTCCCTTTGATTATACACTCAGAAATAGGATTGCCGAATTATCTTTCTATATTTTAAAAATTTGAGGAACCCCTATATTGTTTTCCAAAATTATGGCTCCAATTTAAATTTCTACCAACTGCATACAAGGATTTCCTTATATCTACATCCTCAAGAGCAGTTATGGTTTACCTTTTTGATAACAGCCATTCTAATAGTCATGAAGTTTGATTTAATAGTTTATTGTGGTTTGATTTTGCATTTCCCTTAAGATTAATGATGTTGCATATATTTTCACATATCCATTGGCCATTTGCAAGTCTTTTCTTGAGAAATGCCTGTTTAGGTCTTTTGCCCCTTTTTTAATTGGATTATTATCATTACTTTGCTATTGAATTGAGTTTATTATATATTTTAGATATTGACTCCTTATCAGATGTCTGGTTCACAAATACTGTGCCCCATTCTGTAAGTTGTCTCTTTGTTTATTGTCTCCTTTGCAATGCAAAGCTTCCTAGTTTGATGCGGTCTTATGTCTGGTGTCGCTTTTGTTGTTATGCTCTTTTGGGTGATAACAAAAAAATTATTACCCATACTAATGTCAAGAAACTTTTCTTTCATGGTTCTTTCTAGCAGTTTTATAGCTCAGTCTTTAATTCATTTCAAACTGATTTTTGTATATGGCATGAGGTAAGAACGCAATTATATTCTTTTGCATGTGAATACCCAATTTTTTCCAACACTGTGTATAAAATAGATTGTCCTGTTCCCATAATGTTTCCAGTACCTTTGTCAAAATTTGATTTACTCTAAATATGTGAGTTTATTTTTGGTGTCTCTTTTAGTTCCCCTGCCATTGGTCTACATAACTGCTTTTATGCCAGCATTATGATGTTCTGATTACTGCAGTTTTGCAGTGTATTTTGAAATCAGGTAATGTTATGCTCTAGCTTTGTTCTTTTGTTCAAGATTTCTTTGGCTATTTGGATCTTTTGTTGTTCCAACTAATTTTAGAATATTTTCTATTTATGTGAAAAATGTCATTGGTGTTTTGATATGGATTACATCAAATGTTTGTATCAAATTGGGTAGTACAGACAGTTTAACATTATGTAGCCTTCCAGTCCATGAACATGGGATATACCTTTATCTGTTTGTGTCTTGTTTAATTTCTGTCATTAATGTTTTGCATATAAGTTTATTAGAGATAATGGCCTATAATTTCATTTGCTCGTAGTGTCTTTGTCTGGCTTTGGCATAAGGGTAGTGCTGGCCTCATAATGTGTACTTAGAAGTGTACTCACCTCTTTAATTGTTTCGCATTTTCTATTTCTTCATGGTAACCTTGATATGTTGTATGTCTTCAGAAATTTGTTCATTTCTTCTAAATTATTCTGTTTGTTGATATATAATTATTCATAGTGCTCTTTTATAATCTTTTTATTTATTTGGTGTCAGTTGTAATATCTCCTTTTTCGTTTATGATTTTTGTCTTCTCTTTTTTCCTTAGTTGGTCTTATCTAAAGGTTTGTCAATTTTATTTTTAAAAAAACAACTTTTGTGGATAATTTCTATTAATTTTTGAGACTCTTCTTAATTTTATTTCTGCTCTGACCTTTATAATTCCCTTCCTTCGTCAGAATTTGGTCTCAATTCTTGAGGTGTAATGTTAGGTTGTTTATTGAAGATCTTTCTTCTTAATGTTTGAGTTTATCACTATAATTTCTTTTAAATTTTGCTTTGGATTTCTTCTTTAACCTTTTGATAGTTCAGGAGTGTTTGTTTATTTTCATATATTTGTGAATTTTTAAATTTTCCTCCTGTTATTAATTTCTAGTTTTATACCATAATGGTCAAATAAAAAAATACTTGTTATAATTGCAATCTTCTTGAATTTGTTAAGATTTGTTTTGTTGCCTAACACATCGTCTATCCTAGAGGATGTTCCTTGTGTATTGGGAAAGAAGGCATATTCTAGTATTCTTGGATGAAATGTTTTGTATGTATCTGTTAGGTCCATTTCATCTATAGTATTGCTTATATCCAGTGTTTCATTATTAATATTCTGTCTGGATTACCTGCCTATTATTTAAAGTTGGGTACTGAAGTCCCTTTCTATTATTGTAATGCTGGTTGTTTCTTCCTTCAGTTCTGTTAATATTTGCATTATTCATTTAAGTACTCTAACATTGGGTGCACATATAGTTACAATTGTTATATCTTGTTGATGATTGACTCCTTTATTATATAATGACCATCTTTGTGTCTTGTGATAATTTTGACATGAAGTGTATTTTGTCTGATATAAATATAGACACACTTCCTCTCATTTTCATGAATTTTTTAAATCCCTTCACTTTCTGCTTATGTGTGTCTTGAATCTAAAGTGAGTGTCTTATAGGCAGACTATAGACAAATCTTTAAAAATCAATTCATTCACTGTATGTCTTTTGGTTGAATAATTTAATCTAATATATTTGAAGAACTGATGAAGAGGTAAGGACTTATTATTGCCATTTTGTTAATTACTTTCTGATTATTTTGTATTTTCTTTCTTTCTTTTTTCTATCTTTCATCTTTCTTTCTTTTATCTTTTTTGATTTGATGAGTTTTCGTAGTGGTAAGATTTGATTTATTTCTCTTTGTCTTTAGTGTACCTACTATAGATTTTTTTTGTTACCATGAGGCTTAGAAGAAACATATTATAGTTATAATACTTTATTTTAAGCTGAGGGTAACTTAATTTTGACCATATACCAAAGGTTTATATTTTAACTTCTCTCCCAACATTTAATGTTATTGTTATCAATATAAATTCTTCTTGTGCATCTATTAAATTATTATAGCTATAGTTATTCATAGTATTTTCATCTTTTAAGTTTTATGTTAGAGTTAAAAGTGATTTATGAACCATTTTTACAGTATTAGAGTATTCTGAGTTTAAATGTATTTTTATCTTTACAGTGAGTTTTATATATTTACGTGTTTTCATGTTAGCCACTAGTATTTTTTCATTTCCACGTAAAGAACTTTCTTCAGCATTTCTTTTAAGGAAAATCTAGTAGTAATGAACTCCCTACCTCAGCTTTTGTTTGTTGAGGAAGGTATTTTACTTTACATCCTTGCTTGGCATTCTTTTCTTGGCAGGCAGTTTTTTTTCTTCAGCATTTTGAATAGATCATTCCACACTCTCCCAGCCTTCAGTGTTTCTGCTGAAAGGTCAGCTAACAGTCTTACAAAGATTCTTTTGTATGCGATGAGTTGGTTTTTTCTTGTTGCTTTCAAAAGTCTCTCTTTTTCCTTGGCTTTTAAGAATTTGATTATAGGCCGGGCGCGGTGGCTCAAGCCTGTAATCCCAGCACTTTGGGAGGCCGAGATGGGCGGATCACGAGGTCAGGAGATCGAGACCATCCTGGCTAACACTTAAGGGCAGAACCCGTCTCTACTAAGAAATACAAAAATAGCAGGCGAGGTGGGGCCTGTAGTCCCCAGCTACTCAAAGGGAGGCGGCTGAGGGGCGAGGAGGAATGCAAGTAAACCCGGGAGGCGGAGGGCTGCAGTAGGCTGGGATCCGGCCACTGCACTCCAGCCACAGGCTACAGAGAGCAGAGACTCCGTCTCAAAAAAAAAAAAGGTGAGGGTTATAATATGTCTCAATAAAGATCTATTTATATTAACTGATTTAGGGTTATTTTGACTTTCCTGGAGCTGATGTTCATTTTTTCTCTCCAGATTTGTGAAGTTTTCTGTCATTATTTCTTTAAATAAGCTTCCTGTTATTTTGTTTTTCTGTTTATTTTTTGACTCTCATAATGCATCTTTGGTCACTTGATGGTGCCCCATACTTCCTATAGGCCTCCTTCACTTGTTTTTATTTCTTTTTGTTGTATTTTTGTCCCTCTTACTAGGTAATCTCAAATGATCTGTTTTCACAAGGCTCACGATTCTCTTCTGATTATTCATTATGAAGATGTCACCATGGAATTTTTCAGCTCAATCATTGTGCCATTTTGCTCAAATATTTCTGTTTGATTCTTTTTTATGATTTTTTTTTTGTTGAATTTCTAATTTTGTTCACATATTGTTTTCCTGATTTTGTTTAGTAGTCTATTTGTGTTCTCTTGTAGCACACTGAGCTTCTTTAAGATGATTATTTTGAATTCATTGTCAGAAAGATTATAAATATCCATTTCTTTTTGGATCAGCTTCTGATTCTTTATTTTATTCCCTTGGCAGTGTTATGTTATCTGGTTTTTCATGATCCTCATCACCATGCATTGGTGACTATGCATTTGAAGAATTAGGCACCTATTACAGTCTTTACAGACTGGCTATGGCAGGGAAAGTCTTTCACCAGTCAACTGGTCCAGAGATTCTGGGCAGATTGTCTAGTGGGATCCTCAGATGGGCCTGCTGCCCAAATCACTGGGCAGGCTTGGTGCCTGGGTAAGAAGGTGGGGTGACCCTGTGCCTGGGTCCAAAGGATCCACAGTTATAGGTCTGAAGCTTAGGTCCACCATAGTGATACCGCAGCTAGGATATTCTCAGGTGGGCGTGGATCCTCAGTGTCTAGTTTGGCACTCTTATCTACTGAGATATACCTGTGCATTGGGTCCTTGGAGGCAGGCCTGGAGCCCATGTCTATGGGAGCAGCCGGAAGCATGGGTTGATAGGGGCTAGACTGGTACCAGGGTGGACCTGGAGTTTGAGATGTAGGGGAAAGTCTAAAGCCAGGGTGTATGGGTGAAGTTCTGGAGTCTGACTTTAGTGGGGAAAGCCTAGAGTCTGGGCTTGTGGGGACCAACCTGGGGCCAAAATGGGCCTGAATCCTGAGACTATAAGGCTGACATGAAGGCTGAACTGTGAGGGCTGGCTTGGCATTGGGACAGACCTAAAAGCTGGATAATTGGGTTCTGGCCTGGAGCCTGAAGCTGTGGGGCTGGCCTGATATTGGAGTAGGCCTGGAGGTTCAGTCCATAGATACCAGACTGGAACTTGGGGCAGTAGGAGTTGGTTCGGTTGAGTTTCACTGAAATGGCCTAGTGCTGGGGTTCACAGCAAAGTTGGGTGCTCACTTCACACTCTTCCCTCCATGCAAGCAAGGAAGGAGTTCTCGACTGTCCTTCTATTTATTTAGGGTATATGGATTATTAGATTACATATTTTATAGTTTTGCATTTTTCAATGTATTTTATCATCTACATAAATTCTATGATATGTGAAATTTTCTAGGTCTCTTAGTCTTACTTATTTTTTTCACAGGAATGTTCACTGTCATTAAAGTCATTTTCTATTAATCATTCCAGGAAAAATATAGTGAAAATGCTCAATCCATTTAAAAAATTAGTGCTTAAAATAAGATACTATCAGGAAACTGGCTGTTTATGCCTGTTTATGTGCAAACTACAACTTCTTATCCAGATTCACCTACAATGTTAATATTTTCACTGGAATCGGCATGCAGATGCATAGTAGCAGTGTTTTTATTTTAATATGAAATTTTTGATTAAAATAATTGTAGTTATTATAGCATATATTTGGGTATGTTGACATCAAGTTTAAAGATCTAGTCCTTTAAAATAAAGATGTATTGATACAAACGTTAGGGAACATAACATGAAAACATGACAGAGAAAACATGAAGTAGGGAGAATGCATTTTCCTGGGGCTTACAATATTTCTCACAAAAGATTTACTAAAATTTTGTAATTTGAGCCAAAAAGAGTGATCCTGGATGAGCACACTTATAGAGCCAAGAAACAAGAGATTCCTCACTTTGAAGCCTTTAAAACTTTGATTGAGTATGACCCATCAAACTCATTCACGAATATCTAAAATTCAAACACTTTCTCTGTTTTTTGTGAGCCAGAGTTACATAATCAAGAGTTAGGATACTGAAAATCTAACAAATTTTATTTTATATTTTTATCAACATCACATTTTTAGTGAGTTATTTATTTATTTTTCAAATAGCTATTAAACAGCTATTCTTTACTAGGGACTACTCTAAGCTTTGGAAATGGAACAATAGCTGAACCAGATAAAGTCTTACACTTCAGTAACTTACATTCCAGTAGTGGAAGTAGATAATAAATGAATGATAAAAAAATACATAGTGTGTCAGATAATTTTTAAAATACTGAAAAGATTTTAAGAAATAATGCATTGGGGGCAGAGTGTGCTGGAGAATTAATGAAGGCTTTCCCAATGTTGGGACAGTTAGCTAGGACATATGCAATGGTCATTTAATGGAAAAATTTTTCAGACAAAATTATGTTTAAAGATTCCGAGGTAAAGCTGTACTTAGTCTAATTGGAGAAGGGCAAAAGGGTTAGGTAATTGAATCAGGCAAAAATGTGAGAATGACAGAAAATGGAGTCTGAAAATTAATGTAGGAACAGCAGCTTTTGGCTTTCGAAAGGTATATAAGTCATGGAAAAAACATTGATTTTATTTTATTGAAACAAAAATCCATTAGAAATTCTAGGTTAAAGGAATGATCTTCATTACCTCTAAATTATTCAATCTACTTTCATATTAAGGAAAGATTTCCTGGGATGAAGGAAGTGGTGCTGATAATGGCGGAAATAGGATGTATTTGTTTTCATGCTGCTGATAAAGCCATACCCGAAACAGGGAACGAAAAGAGGTTTAATTGGACTTACAGTTTCACATGGCTGGGGAGGCCTCAGAATCATGACACAAGGTGAAAGGCACTTTTTACATGGCAGCGGCAAGAGAAACCTGAGGAGGAACTAAAAGCAGAAAACCCTGATAAACCCCTCAGATCTCAGGAGGCTTATTCACTATCATGAGAATTGCCCAGGAAAGACCAGCTCCCATGATTCAATTACCTACCCCTGGGTCCCTGCCACAACATGTAGGAATTCTGGGAGATACAATTCAAGTTGAGATTTGGGTGGAGACACATCCAAACCATATCATAGGACATCATTTAAAAGACTATTGCAGGTATTCAGTTGAGAGCTAGCATTGATGGATGGTAACAGTGCACGTATTGGTTAATAGTTAGATTTGGAATCTATTTATGAGGATGAATCCACAGTACTTGATAATGTATTGTATATGGATGGGGTTTATTGGAAGAGAACAAAGACAACTCTAAGGTTCTGTGTTGCAACTGATGAGTAGAAGGTATAGCATCAACTGAGACATGAAAACGTGCAAGAGAAAAATTTTACTTTTTTAAATTACAAACTCATAGATGACTATCAGAAATCTAAATTGAGATGCTGAACGGACAGCTGTATTTATAATTCTGAGATCCATGAAAGATTCTACAACCACACACACATACACATACACACGCACACACACAAATGCACAGAAAGAGAGAGAGGAAAAATTATCTAATGAGAAGTTTCTATTCTGGATAACTTAACTCTAACTTAAGAATTTAAGAAAAACTTTGAGCGACAGAAAGATGAAGCTAAAAGGAAAATGAAATAAAAGTAAAATCAATATATTTGACTATTGGACAATCATCATGTATGTTCCACCCTACTTTTGGAATACATATGTTTCCTCTAACCCTGTCCAAATGGATATTTATAGTTTTTTTAAAGAAATTGAGTATCTTCCGCAATGACTGTGCATACTTACACTGTGAGATCTCTCTTAAAAATAGAGCACTTAAAACCAGAACACACTTCAATATCAGCATTCAGCATTTTTTTTCTGTTCTCACATGTGAATGATTTTTCTAGACACCAAATTGTTTGTTGGATGCCATTATACACCAACATTTTGGAAGCCTTGATCCATTCTATTAAAAACTTTAGGCCATTCACCTATTTTTTTATTTGACTGTGACCTTCCTGCTGTCCCTCCATCCTTACGCAGGAACTTTGATGATCAGCTTTTTCTAATGTTTAAATAGTCCTGAAATTAGTTGGAGGCATATTTTAATATGGGTCTTTTACATTTATTGTGTCAGGCATGTGGTTAAGGTTGCCATTTTAATGATTACAATTTTCTTCATTGCTGTCTTTGTTTGTGCTGCTATAGCACAACACCAGAGTCTGGGTAATTCATAAAGAAAAGAAATTTATTTCTCACCATTTTAGAGACTGGGAAGTTCAGGATCAACTCTCCAGCAGGTTTGTTTTCTAATGAGGATTCAGTCTCTACTTCCAAGATGTCCCCTTGAGTATCATCCAGAATGGAGGTGGAGGAACACTGTACTCACAAGGCAGAAGATAAAATGGCAAAAAGGGACATTCTCCCTCTGTCAAGTCCTTTGATTAGGTGACCTCATCCTATTCTTGATGGGGGTGCCCTCATGGTTCAATCATTTCAAAATGCCACATCTCTCAATGCTGTTGCATTGGTGATTAAGTTTCAACATGAATTTTGCAGGGGACAAAAACATTCAAACCATAGAAATTGCTGGGAGACTATATATTTATATGTAACCAAGAAATAGAAAAATATAGAGTCAAGGAGTTTACCACAGGGTAGTCATTGCAATATACAGTTAATTGCTCTTTCTGAATAGGGTCATTACAGTATATTCATTCTCACATGCTGTTCTTGTAATGTGATGTCGATACTTTTATTATTGAGTAGAAGCGTCCATTCCTCTTGAACTTCATTAAATTATTGTGTCTGCTTCTCTCAGTAGCACATGCCAAGAGTAAAGCTATTTGTCTTTTAAATCCCAGTATAAAAACGTTATGAACTTCTGCTTTGTTCCTTTTGAGATGCTTTCTCTGGAATGCAGCCATCATGCTGGGAGGGAGACATGAACATACATGAAGAGGTCCTATGAAGCCATTCCAAATAGCAGACCTAGCTGAGGTCTCAGCCTACAGCCTGTATCCACCACCAGGTACATGAGAGAGCAAGCTTTCATGTTATAACAGCCTCCCCCTGTTTAGTTTTATAAAAGAAGTCATCATAATAATGTATTTTGATTCATCATTGAATATTATCATAATGAGAATAACTACTGACTGCTAATTTAATGTTAAAAATCCATCCACTTATTGGTTTGGTAGCAAAAAGGAACCAGTGAGGATTTTAAACCTTTTTCTAGCAAAAAAAAAAAAAAAAAGATTTAATAATATTTAAAATTGGTTATTCCAAAAATATATGTATAACCATTTTTATTTAGAATGACACAATTATACCAAAGGAATTCTCCATTTTTTCAACCTTCAGCACTATTGCTTTTTAAAATATACACCTCTAGTACTCTAATATAAATTAAAATAATATTTAAAAATTATGAACTGTGTTCTTTAATTTGAAAAGTTTATTTATTATGGAAAGTATAATTTGCAATAAGTCAGAGAAGATTTGGGGTCCTCAAAGTCCTAGCTTTTTTAGATAAATACAAATTTTCCAACTATCAATCGTGATCTTCAATTACAGTCATCAAATAATACTGTAAATACCCATATTCTAGCATGAGATTGTTTCCAGTTTGTTCATAAAACTGGTGCCTTCCTATATGAAATCATTATACCTTTTTCTTTTAGGCAAAAGATGCTTATAGTATGATTTACATAAGGTCAGAGCCATCTTTACTGGTCTTTTCTAAGTTCTTTTTCATAAGTTATCTTCCTATGCTGGCAAAAATTTCAACTTTCTAAAAGTTCTTATAAAACCACTAATTATACAAGAGTGAAATGCTTATGATAAAATACAGAGAAAATAGAACTAGGTTTATTTTATTACCTCTCCATTGAAAATAACATATGCTTGGTACATAAAGATGTGGGAGAAAACCAAGATTATCTTCAGAGAGGGTAGAATGAGGTAGAAAAAGAACACTGCACATTCCGAAAGAGTGCAATATCTGCCTTTGTAGAATATTGAGTTTCCATCAACTCGTTCCGTAATTGGCTACAAGGATTATGCAGTTTAGTTAATTAAAAACACTGATAAAACACCAACATGAATTTCCATATGATTTTATTAAAGGAAAACAATATGTTACTGCAGGAGAAAGAAAACACCAGCAATTATCAGGGCTTTGAGAGACTTACAGAAACGGCATCCTAAAGTGTATGCTTTGTCTGGAGTATGGTAATATAATACATATGAGAAATCTTGTTTGTAGAACTCCCACAAGAGTTTTCAGTGGGGTCTTTTATGTCTCTCAAGTCAGGGAGTCAAGCCTGTTCAACAGATTACAGCAGGTAAAAGCCAACAACAAACAAGGTCATTAGGGAAGGGTAAACTTTAAACAACACATTAGAAATTATTATTTGGCTGACTCATCCTTATTTTGTGAAGAATCAGTATTAGATACAGTCAGCACTATATGTAAGCATATAGCTTTTCTAGGTCTGCTATCAAATAACTTGATTTTATACACTGTCGCATAGCAGGCACTCAATAAATATTTGCTAAATGCCTGAAATAGTGTATAGTCTCACCAAGCAGAAACTATAGCTCCAATAGGTAAAAGACATGCGTTGAGGCAAGTTATATCAGATTATTAAATATATGAATTAAAACTGAATGAAATAAGTTCAATTCAAACTTGGATATCAGCAGTAATAATTACCATCAAAATAAGGGAGGTCAATTTATTCATTAGTCATGCAGTCAATCAAGAAATATTTGTTGATAGTCAACTATATGCCACACATAGCACTCCTTATTACTATTATTATTATTATTTTATTTTTATTTACTTATTTATTTATCTGTATTTGAGACGGAGTCTTGCTCTGTCGCCAGGCTGGAGTGCAGTGGCGTGATCTCGGCTCACTGCGACTTCCGCCTCCAGGGTTCAAGCGATTCTTCTGCCTCAGACTCCCGAGAAGCTGGGACTACGGGTGAGCGTCACCATGCCTGGCTAATTTTTTTTTATTTTTAGTAGAGACGAGATTTCACCATGTTGGCCAGGATGTTCTCAATCTCTTGACCTTGTGATCCGCCCACCTCGGCCTCCCAAAATGCTGGGATTACAGGCGTGAGCCACCATGCCCGGACAGTTCTCCTTATTATTTTAAAAATATATTTAACCTCCTCTTTATTATTTGTAAAACATATTTAGGTAGGATGTTTAGTAGAATCCAAAACCCTTATATATATCAAGAAGCAGCCTGTAATCAGGTTTCTTGAAACAACTTTGCATTAATCTATAAAAACCAATCCATTGCTTCAAGAGTATTTTATTTGGATGTCAATAAGAAACATCCCAAGAGAAGAATGTCGGTCACTGGGAAGCAAACTGTGAAGAATTAAAATGGCCATACAAATATAGCCAAAGGCCATGGTGACAGTGCTATCCTACTGCTGTCATAACCATTTGAGTGGCTCAGTACAAATTAGGGCGGCCAAGGTTTTCTGGATCCACAAACGATCTCTAGCTGCGTCTTAGAGAATGCAGAAGGTAGCCAAATGGTAAGTTAGCTGAACTAATAAACATTTTCTGTAGCAGGGCTCACAGGTAAATCAGCATAGGCCATTGCATGGACTGTTACTAAGGGACTTAGTAGAGAATGGGATAGAAGAGAAGACATCTACAATGCTTTGCTTCACTTTGTAGCCATGGATTGCATTTATTATGAAAAAATAGTAAATATGTTAAAATGATTTAGATCTAAATTTCAACGATATCCAAAATTTAACATCTATTACTCACGCAAAATGTTTTGTGAACACGATATTTTAGAAATATTGGTATTTCAACTGTGGTACTCTGATGGTTGCAACTTGTCTTATTAAAATGTTCTAATTATGGAAATTTGAAGAACTGAGTATGATTTTATGATGTTTTAGTTTGCTTTTTTATATGTAATATCATAATATTCAATCATAACACAATAAATGAGCTCAAAATTATTAACAAGTAAGGCGTGTAGTCAGGTTATAGCAAGAATAACGAAAAGCAAATTTTTTTAGCCTGCCTGTGTCTACTATCAGAAAAAACACAAAATCAAAGGTGATAAAATTTATTATGTGCACAACTGACCATATACTGGACTGAGAACACAATACTACCCTTTAATAATTTCCTTCCATTTCTCCCACCCCACAAGCAAGAGGAAAAAAATAAGAACTTTATTATCTTATTAAAAAATGGGATCCAATTAAAAATACACATTATATCTAAAGGTCTGTTATTATGGGTAGTTTAATCATGAGGTTAGCTATATTTATAAATTGTCCATATAAATCATAAATAATGAAAAGTACTAATTTAATATCACAACAGAAAAGTGTTCTGTTTTATTAATTGGTATTTTTTGCTCATGTCTTTACCATCAAATGAATGTGTTCTCAAGCATTTGGTTATAAAGTATTTAATATGACAATATGACTTTTGACTTCTGATCATGGATTTGTGCATTGTCTTCTTTATTTTAATTAAAGATAGAAAATTGTATTAGAATCATGGGCCCCATATTGACTTAATATCTTTACTCTCTAGTTCACCTTGATAATTCATTTGTTATTGTAACTCATAGAAAATAGAAAACAATATGCATCACTCTTTTCCCAGCTTTTGTTTTCTAAAGGGGAAAATTATATAAACCTTAGAAAGTCGCTGAACAGTACAATCCTACGAGCTTTGTTACAATGTTATTGATGGAACCTGAAAGGCATTTTGCAAAGTATTGCTGATGTACATTAAATATTATTAGTGATCTACTCCATATGATGAAATAATCCCTTGTATTTCTACCCTATACAACATGCCTATTTCTTTTTAGAATGACTATTTTGTTTCTTACTTATGACTATCTTCCTAAACATGTACGACTTAAAAGGGGAAGAGAATAAAAATAAGAACTTAAGCTATCCTGTGTTTTTCAGAAGACTATATTTTTATGGCCATTTAGAGCTCTTTAACTACTTGTTTTTTGTTCTCCTTGCCAATTTTTTTCCCAAGCCACAGATGTCAATTCCTACTCATCTGCTGCTCTGTTTCTTGCTGACACCCTGCAGCTTGCATGGGTTTTATTCCAGCTCAAATTTGAGCATTTGAGTAAGATGGGAATTTTACAATCTGTTGTCTTTCTTTTAACTTCTCTTTACCTCCTTCCCACACATTTGTATACTTTTGTAAACAAAAGTGTTTTGTATTTTTTTATCTTAATATTTTAATGTTGGGCAATTGACATATGCATAGGTCTTGGTTTTGCTTTTGAAAATTCTCAAAATACAAAGCAATTCCCTTTTCAACAATAATTTATAACAGGAAATTGTATATTTCGAAGATCTTAAAATGGTAGTCAATTATGTAGATATTTAAAGCAACAGACAGCATGATTCTGCAAAAGCAACATAAATGTCATATTACAATGCATTTTAGTGATATTTGGTTCATAAAAGTCAATTAATATTAATTTCCAAATATTTTAATATAATTTAACTATTTGTTTTATAAACGACAACCTAAAAACAAATAGTCAACATTTTTCAATACATTAAATAGTTGGTAATCTTTTGCAATATTTTATAAACATTTACTTCTGACAAAAAAAAATGATTTGAAATCATCCTCAATCAGTGGCCTCTTTCAGTAGCATTTTAATGTTTACAAGAATCTATGACCGTTTCTTTGTATTTTCAGTCTTTCATCTTTAGTGACATTACAACTCAACAGTTTAAGTTATCCAGTATATTCAAGCTCACTCACGCCTTACTTTTAGGAATATATAATTAACTATTATGAGAGCCAAGGTTTAACACTTTACTGTACACATAAATTACCTGAAAACTTCTTTAGTACCCATTTTCAGTCTCCACTAGCAGAAATGGGATATATCTAGAAATGTTTAAACAATTTGCACATTTGGTAATTTTGATACCAGGGCTCTTTTTGCCCACATTTTAGGAACTCTATACAAGAGAACAGGTGATTAATTGCAACGTGAAGTATTTTCCTATCCACAAGCGTTCTTATTTTACTGTATTATTTTAAGCAAAGGGATTTAGTCATTTATTAATGGATTGAGAACAAATACAATGAGAAGAATGAAAGAGATTATGTTTTCCTGGAAAATTCTAAAGTGTTATCGTAGTAGTGCTTTTACATCATTTCAATACACTATGACAGCATTATCTGCAAAATTATTTTAGACAAAAATATCAACAACTTGCTGTTCTGTGAGTCAAAACAATTTACAAGCAGATGTTGAAGTCAGACTACCTAGTGTCAAGCTCAAGCTCCTCGATGTACTCAGTGATATAAACTGTGTTCTAGTTAAGAAATTTACAAAATTACTTGAAAATATTGTCAGCACTTCATAAAGTTATCATGAAGATGAAATGGGTGATAACATCTAAAACATTCAGAAGTGTCTCATATATCACATGTGCTTGTTAAATGTTAATTCTGATTACCTGTTATTTTGGTGACTAAGTCAATTATTACTTAATATTATTTTTATTTTAACTATAAATAACATACAATAAAGTATGTTGATATATTTGGGCTAGTCAACTCTTCTAATAAAGATTTACAAAAAAGGTTCCTCCTTTTAAATGATTAATGAAGATGCTCTTTGATTTTTGTAAGAGAATTTACCTTGGTTATTTTTGCAAATCCCAAGGAATATATAGAAATAGAACAATAACATATTATTGGGAGATAAACAGTCTGAAAGTTCCCTGCCCACATTTTGACTCACAAGAACTTTTAGGAAATGAATCATGGAATAGATATATACAAAATTAGATATCTCATTAAATTCCTGCTATGCTTTAATGGCTTTGAAAGTTTAAAGATGTTGTACATAATTAGAAAATTATAATGTATTGTGACTTAATTCCATGCAATTATTTTACCTCAAAGCTTTGTCAAATCATATTGTTTCTATTGCATATTTACCTCAAATGATGACTTCTTAACTTAATTCATACCAAGTTTCAATATGTATAATTTAAAATCATTTGAGGATCTGTCTTTAGCAATATCACTGAAATCTTGATATTCTACAGTCTTTGGTACAGACAGCTGAAAAAATGAATAGTCCATGTGGACCATTTCAGTTTTCTGGTCACTGCTCTATCATGTAGAGTCCCCAGGGCTCCTGTGCCTCCTTTATTTTGTTTCTTGCAGCCTTTGTAAATTGCAGTGTTCCTATTCTCATCTGCTCATTCCTTTACTCTCATAACAATCCCATTTTGTATTGGAAATTGGCCTTCTCAGAGGCTTAAATATTGTTTTATGTTCTTTATGGTTTCTATATTCTAAATGAAAACTAAGATTTATGATGCCCTGGAGAGACCACTAGGTTTCAGTCCTTCAAAGAAAAATGCTGCATTAAAGACAGTGTTAGTAACCCTGCAGTGTATCAGAGCATTTTAGGACATACTAGCTATCCTAGAAAGAGAGATAACAGCACGCCTGGTTATGGAGCTGACAATTATTATATGTGCTAATGTGATATTACGAATATTTACAATGTTTCTTAAATTACTCTTTTTCTAATACAGTGATCAACACTAGACCTTCCCCAGAAATAACTCCTACCCTGTCATCAGCTCTTCACCTATTCTCTGTATATCACCATGCAGAAAGTGAGGAATAACCTCAAGGTAATTCATCTGTCGTCTTGCAAAAGAAGAATCTGTCTTTTAGGATAAATGAGAGACATTAATAAATTCCACAGGATGCCATATAAGTTGCATTCCCATCCAAAGCAGAAACAACCATTATTTCTAAGGTTTATCTTCAAAGGATTATTTTTATATTATTTTCCTGAACTCCAACTAGAATAGTGAAAGAAACAGCCCACCTTTAATCTACCTATCATTTTAATCACTGTCATTTTAACCCCATGGATATTCCAATTTCCATTTTCTATTTATTTTCCTCCTTCTAAGACTTAAAGCAGATGATCTTAGAGTTAAGGAGGGTCAGCCTTAGGAAATACCATTCATAAGATGGGTTGTTTTTGAGATATTATAAATATTT
Source organism: Papio anubis (assembly GCF_008728515.1). Taxonomy (NCBI): domain Eukaryota; kingdom Metazoa; phylum Chordata; class Mammalia; order Primates; family Cercopithecidae; genus Papio; species Papio anubis. The sequence continues at coordinate 10,704,170 of NC_044978.1, forward strand.
CCTTCCAAGTCTGTGTACTCCTGTCACTCTACAAAAATTATTTGGCAAGAGTTAGAAATGACCTTCAAATCATTAGTGTGTTTTTATTTCTGTATCTCACTTTGAATCAGAATCAATGTATTTAGTTAATTAAGTTCTCCCTCTTCAAACTGTTGCTTCCTTGACTTCTGCGATGCTACTTTCCCGCTGTTGGTCGCTCATCCTTACATTTTATTTACGGAAAGTTTTTAACCACTTCATGCCAAAATAAATAATCTTGTGTCTAACACAGAGGCCCTCAACCCCGGGTCACAGACTAGTACCAGTCTGCCGCCTGTTGGGAACCCAGCCACACAGCAGGAGGTGAGTGATGGGCGAGCATTACCGCCTGTGCGTGGCCTCCCATCAGATCAGCAGCTGTGGTAGGTTCTCAAAGGAGCACAAACCTTATCGTGAACTACGCATTCAGCGGATGTAGGCTGCACGCTCCTTATGAGAATCTAATGCCTGAACAGTTTCAACCCCAAATCATCCCACCACCCCCCATCCCTGGAAAAAATTGTCTTCCACGAAATTGGTCCCCGGTGCCAAAAATGTTGGGGAGTGCTGATGTGACAGACTCCTGTGATCTCAATCTCCTTGCTAGTGATTAGTAAAAGGATGCCCATGGTGCCTAATTATGCCCTCTGGAACCCAAGAGAGAGCCTCTTGGTCAGCTTCAGGGAAAGGTTTTCTCTGATAATGCAGACAGTTGATGGAGGAAAACACGTCTCTTCTCTGGGTATCATCCTGTGTTCACACAGCGTTATTACTGCTATGGTCCTCTCATGATCATGAGGGAAGATAATACCAAGAGGTGGCCATGTCAGCATAGAAAGGGCCCAGTTCCTTGAAGATGTTGCTAAGCAACCGAACTAACCAACTTTGAATTGTTCCTATTTCCTACTTGCTTATTATCTCTAACTCACATATAAGTCTAGCATTTCAGTGGAAAACATTCTAAATCATTCACCTGGATTTGGGGTTAATCTTTACCAAGTAAAGAATCAAAAAATCATTTCCTTAGGAATGGGCAATGTCTGGCTAATGTCAAGGCCCTGTGTGAGGTGTGGTGTTCCCTGTTTCTGATCAGACGCCTGGCAGCACTCACAGAGGACACCGGCAGTTAGATTACTTTTTTCCTGAGATACGTTCTGAAGTATTTTAGAAATAATCTGTAGTGTAATAATGTTGGAGTAGTAGAGAGTCAAAATATAGTCATCAGATTGTAGTACCATTGATGTCAAGTACAGGGCAGTAGAAATAATTGAAGAAGAAATATAAGCAGAAGGGTTTTTTTTTTTTTTTTGTTTTTTGTTTTTTTTTTTTTTTTGAGATGGAGTCTTCCTCTGTCGCCCAGGCTGGAGTGCAGTGGTGTGATCTCAGCTCACTGCAACCTCCGCCTCCCAGGTTCAACGATTCCCCTGCCTCAGCCCCCCAAGTTGCTGGGATTACAAGTGCCCACCACCATGCCCAGCTAGTTTTTTGCATTTTAGTAGAGACGGGGTTTCACCACATTGTCCAGGATGGTCTCAATCTCCTGACATCGTGATCCGCCCACCTCAGCCTCCCAAAGTGCTGGAATTACAGGTTTGAGCCACCGTGCCCAGCCAGAAGGTTATGTTGAAAGAGTGTTTAGTGGCTGACATTTTGGTGGTATCAATGTCCATGATATAAAGATATTATTATATAACTGAAGTAGAATGGGAAAAAAAATTGCATAATAGTTTGAGGAGCAGAGAGAATAAGTTGCCACAGAGATCTTAAGTTTCCTGACACCTTGTATAAGAAAGTCAGCGAGTCAAGTGCTAAAGTCCCCATTTCCAAAGAGAAGTGTCGATAATTTTTAAAAATCCGTTTATTTAAAAGCCTTTATTGAGCATTTGCTATGTGTTAAGTGCTGTGCTTTACTGCTAGATGCCAACATTAAAGAAAAATGAAAAAGAAACATATAACTTATGCACTCATGGGATTAATAGTCTAACAGGGGCTACAAATATGAATTGAAAAATTTTATAGTACAGAGGAAAAGACATATTTTAATGAAGGTGTCAGGTGAAAGGATCTGACATAAACCAAGGAGTCAAGGAGATTTTTTTCAAAGGAAGAAATACTTTCCCTGAGAATGAAGGATGAAAATTAATAAGATATACATTTTTAAAAAAAGAGTTTGAAATTTAGCAGGAACAAAATTATAACCAAAAGATATGTGTAAGAATGTAATATAACATAATTTATTTAAAAAGATAAGGTGTCCTGTTTGAAATGTAAGAGGAAGAAAAAAGTGTAATAAATTTGTAGAGTTGAGGAGACTGGCAGTAGTTGAATATACAAAATAATAAAAGTCATGTAGGATTTGGTTTCAATATTTATAGAATTTTGCAAGCTGGTCAAGTGTGTTAAACAAAAAAGTAACATGGTAATGTAAGTTTTTAAACATTAAATTGGCCGGGCTTGGTGGCTCACGCCTGTAATCCCAGCACTTTGGGAGGCCGAGGCGGGTGGATCACGAGGTCAGGAGATGGAGACCATCCTGGTTAACACAATGAAATCCCGTCTCTACTGAAAGTACAAAAACAAAGTTAGCCGGAGATCATGGCGGGTGCCTGTAGTCCCAGCTACTGGGAGGCTGAGGCTGGAGAATCGCTTGAGCCCAGGAGGCAGAGGTTGCAATGAGCCGAGATTGTGCCACTGCACCCCAGCCTGGGCAACAGAGCCAGAATCTGTCTCAAAAAAAAAAAAAAAAAAGTAAATTAAAAAACCTAACCCAACCCAACTATGTGCCATTTATAAGAAACACATCAAATTCAAATTCAATGAAATATAGGTTGAAAGATTTAAACTTAAAATGTGATGCAAATATTAGTTAAAAATGCAGGAGTTTTTGCATCTTTATTTAATTAAGTGGAAGCCAGTAAAAGAAAAAATTACAGCCGGGCGCGGTGGCTCAAGCCTGTAATCCCAGCACTTCGGGAGGCCCAGACGGGCAGATCAGAAGGTCAGGAGATCGAGACCATCCTGGCTAACCCGGTGAAACCCCGTCTCTACTAAAAAATACAAAAAGCTAGCCGGGCGAGGTGGTGGTGCCTGTAGTCCCAGCTACTCGGGAGGCTGAGGCAGGAGAATGGCGGGAACCCGGGAGGCGGAGCTTACAGTGAGCCGAGATCCGGCCACAACACTCAGGGCGAAAAGAGGAGACTCCGGAAAAAAAAAAAAAAAAAAAAAAAAAGAAAAAAAAGAAAAGAAAAAATTATTGGAGAAAAAGGGGAACATTATATAAAGATTCAAGGATGAACCCATCAGGAAGACATAACTACTGAGATATGTACATATGTAACAACAAAATTCCAATATACGAAACAAACACTGATAGACCTGAAAGGAGAAACAGAAAAATTCACAAATACAATTTGAGACTTCAACACTCTCCTCTCAGCAACCGATAAAACTACTAGACAAAAATCTACAAATACTTAGAATATATGAACGACACAGTCAACCAACAGGATCTAATTGACCTATACAGAGCATTCCTCTCAGCAGAAGAATGAAGGTTTTGCTTTTTCAAGTATCCATGGAATATTCATCAATATAGACTGTAGCCTGGGACATACAAGAAACTTCAGAAAATTTTTAAAAACTGGAATCACACAGATAATATTATTTGACCATGAAGTAACAGAAAGACTATGGTAAAATATCTGAATATGAGGAAATCAAAATCATATGCTTGTGAATAACCCATGGGTCTAAGAGAAGGCATAAAAGAAAATTTTATGTGTGTGTATGTGTATGAATTAAATTAAAACTACCACATTTTAAAATATGTGTGATGTGTTTATGGAAGTATTGGGTTCATAGCATTAAATGCTTACAATAGAAATGATGAAAAGGTTCAAATCAGTGATGTATGCTCTCCCTTAAAATCCTAAAAGGTGCAAAAACAAAAACCATACAGAAGGAAAAAAAAGTAAACACTACAGCAGGAATCAATGAAATATTAAAAATAACAATAAGGAAAACAAAACAAATATCTTGTTATTTTTAAAAAGCCAATAAAATTGACAAAGCTCTAGGAGGATAGACAAAAATAAAAATAGAGAAGACACAAATCATCAATACAAAGAATGAAAAGGGGAATTTCATTCATATCTTGTGGCCATTAAAAGAATTATAAAGGAGTACTGTTGCCATTTGTCTCATAGAAATAAAAATTATACTAAACCCTAAACAAAAATACGCATTGTAGCTTTAATCATAACAGTCTACACTGGAAACAATACAGATGTCATTTAATAGGTAGAGGATAAGTGGTAAATAAACCATCTTGTAGATGGTACATCCATCTTATAGAATAACTACACAGCAATTAAAACAAACAAAAACACAACGACACACCAGACAACTTGGATAAATCTGAAAGAAAGAAACCATCTCAAAAGGTTACATACAGGTTGATTTCATGTACAGGATGTTTTGAAAAGCCAAAATTAATTAACAGTTGCCAGCAATTAGGGTGTGGTGGAGGGGAGGGGATGATGCCTGAGACAGGTGAATATTAAAAAGGCAACAGAGAGTTTTGTGGTGATGCAACTGTTCTGTATCTTGACTGTGGTAATGGATACATGAACCTACACATGAGATAAAATTGAAATTCATACACACAAACACAAATGAGTACAGGTAAAACTGAGGAAATTTTCATAATAATGTATTATATCAATATGAATGTCATGGTTTTAAGTATAATACTGTAGTTTTGCTGGATGTTAACTATTAGGAGAAGCTGGGTTAAGGGCATATGGGATTTCTGTTTTATATGTTATAATTTCATGCAAGTCTATAATTAACTGAAAAAAATTAACTACAAAAATAAATAACTAGTGTTCTAGACAACCATGGTTTACACCTTCCCCCATTAATATTTTAGAAGTGGAATTTAGTTATTAAAAATTTAACCTGTAAAATAATCCTAAATTCTGACTTAATACCTGTTTGGTCTTTATTGTTCATCATATTCCTTTATATTTCACAAACATGTTGTATTATTTTATGTATCTTTGGAGGCAAATAACAAAAACAAACTAATAAAACCTTAGGTAGCTTAAATAGTAAAGAAATGTGTTCGACATGAAGGGAAATTCAGTGATAGTGAACCCTCATTATTGACCAGATTTGGAGTTTAATGGCATCATAAAAATTTACTTTCTTTTCTCTTAACCACATTTGGTAGATGGGATTTTATGTCAGTCTAGTTTCCCTCTTGGTAACAAGAGGTATGCAGCTTTCTGACATATCATATCCAGAAACAAATGTGTCCAGAGGAAACAGAGATCACAGATTATATATTCATGTAGATCTTTCTTTATATTGAGCAAACTGTTCCTAGAAATTCACTCACACCTACTCTTGTTTTACCCCATTCTTATCTGCCTTCCTTTAATACCTCATTATCAATTTTTAAGTGTTCAAGCCTAAAAAAGCTACTAGTAATGGAAATTAAATCATCAAAATTCTCTCTATCCAACTTGTGAAGGGAATGAAGTCAGATTCCCCTGAGAAGTATAATGAATTTTTCTAAGTCTTCTTAACTGTTTCCTGCTCACCAAGCCTACAATATCATCACTCTAATGAATGAATGTGCTGTCTAGGAGCTGCGTATAGTTTTACTTACTATTCCAGTTGTGGTAATTTTTACATGGACCATTTTATTTGTGTTCATAGAAATGTCTGATCTGTCACCAGTCTCAAATATTATTATCTTTATCTTTTTCCCCCTCCCTAAATTATGGTATGCTTGGTAGGGCTGACTCCAGAACTCCTAGAACTTCAGAGAATTCTAGGTGCTCTGTTTCACTAGGGATGTGAAAGAGGCCTTTGTTTCATCTCTACATTGGGGTAAATGAACCATTTCAGCAAAAGTTAGGCCATAGCAAAGCCCTGTCTCCAGATGACTAGCTTACTTATTTGACTACTTATGTTTTCAAGCTGCAGCATGTAGAACTCTGATTGATGTTAAATATTTTGTTGTTTTACAGCTTCTTTGAAGGCAAAAATCTCAATCCCTGCCTCAGTCTGTTCTTTACTACCTGCCCATTCAAAGTAAGTGGTTCACTTTCAGTTCAGATAAATACTTTCAGAAGCTGAAATAATTCTGTACTGATATTAAGAAGACCCATGGACTGAAAGATTTCTATTTTATATGGCACTACTCCTACCCTTATTCTCTTGCTCTCTTCTGTGGCTACAGACATTAGATTACCTCTCGAAAGGCATTCCTTTGCAGAGGCTGAAAGCTCTATTGTCAGCCTCTAAGACTTCATTATAGCTGGATTGGTCACATGACCTTTCTCTGTTAAGTTGTAAGCAGAAATCTCTGGCGATGCTCTCAGCCAAGCTGATGACAGAGACAGGCTGGATTGGCTTACAGGATTTTCCTCTTTGTGTCTCTGTACCTTTGGTAGTCCCTATTCTTTCTATCTGTGACACAGATTGAGGCTGGAAAGGGCTACAGTCACATTGCAATCATGAGGAAAACAACTACACGCTAAAGGAGAAAACAAGCAGACAAAGGGATCCAGAGTAGTGACAACAGCCTGGAATTCATTAGAAGTCAACTTGAATGATAAAAATAAAGCTTTATGTTATTAGACTGTTGTGGCTGCATTATCCCTTTCTTCTAACTACATGTACACAACTCACTGAAGCAATCTGTAAATTAGAGAGCAGCGATAGAGTTTTTCAGTATGTCATTATACAGTTTTAGCAGTACCTCATTGCATTAGTGCAAGTTGTGAGCCAACGGCTGGAGACTTACCCAGCAGGGTGATGATGAGAATGGAGATGATGATGACTGCAGTTAAGACGGTTATGACAGCTGCAATATCCACAAAGCTATTGACCACTTATTTTATATCAGACATTGTTCTAACTACTTCATAGGTATTATTGTCTTTATCTTTCCAAACAATTATTGTGACTTTAAACCATTCTGTCTCTATTTTACATGAGATGAAGCTGAGCTCAGAGTTAAATTATTTGCTCAAAATGACAGTAGGGGTGTGGCAGAGGTTGAATGTCATTCTGGGTTTGCCCAACTCCAGAGCTTGATGTATTCATTCTTGCTAATTACAACTGCATTATGACTACTTGAAAACATTAACAGATTTGACATTAGTGTGGCAACATTTCTCAATATGAACTTTTTTTTTTTTTTTTTTTTTTTTTGAGACGGAGTCTCGCTCTGTCGCCCAGGCTGGAGTGCAGTGGCGCAATCTCAGCTCACTCCAAGCTCCGCCTCCCGGGTTCACGCCATTCTCCTGCCTCAGCCTCCCGAGTAGCTGGGACTACAGGCGCCGCCACCTCGCCCGGCTAGTTTTTGGTATTTTTTTTTTTTAGTAGAGACGGGGTTTCACGGTGTTAGCCAGGATGGTCTCGATCTCCTGACCTCGTGATCCGCCCACCTCAGCTTCCCAGAATGCTGGGATTACAGGCTTGAGCCACCGCGCCCGGCCCACCATTGAACATTTTTATTTCGTGGTGGAAGTTTCCTTTTGATGAAATGGGAATTTTCTCCAAGTGCTGTGTGTTGGCTGAACCACTTTGAATTCTCTGAATTGGTAAAAGCTATAGGAGAGTCTTCGTATAGTCTCAATACTGTAGAAAATACCAAAAATATATAATTAACGTTTTATGTGAAAGTAGCTTATTTTTCCAGATGTATAAATACGAATACAGATTTTAAAAGTATAGACATATTTGAAACGATAAACATTATTTCTTTTGCAGTGGTTGTAACAGTCAGAAGACAATTTTTTAAACGAGTAGTTTTCTTTCTCACTTAAGTATCATTTTGTGGGTCAAAAATAAAAGCAAAAACTAAAGAATCTTAAGTGGTTAACTAAGGAAAATCAGTTTTAGAACATTTTCCACTTTAAAGATAACATTTAATCTGAGTATAAAACGTAAGTTTCACAGTAAAATTTATTTTCAAATTCTCACATTTTTGTTAGCTTAGGTCTATCTAATCCATCCACTTTGGGCTTGAATTATATGGAAGTTACTTAGCATAAAAATATGCCATTAAAAATTGCATATTTTGTGTTATTTATGCAAAGATAGTATTCAGTTTATCCAAGTAATTCATGATGATATTTTCTAGGTATTTTAACATGTATTAGTGTGAATACCCAAATTGGAAGAGAATCACAAGTAGGTGAGTCTTCATCTGTTTTTGGAGCAAACACTGTGGTGGATTAATTCTTATGATCCAGTTCATGCTATAACACAATCACAGCGATCGTCACTGGGGAGGCAGCAGACTCTGTTTCTTTTATTTGTCTAAGTTTTTTTCTAAGTTGTTGCATTCTTTTGATAGTAATAAATTCCATTATATTTCCTAAATTTCAAGTCAACTATTGCTACATCTAAATGGAATACAAAGTCAATAATGGATGATATACCAATTAGATAGAACAGTTAGAATGCCATTTTGCTTCCAGGTGTCACCTACAATAATTGCTGTGATATGTGTTAGAAAGAATAGCCAAATACTGTAATTTCAACAATAAATTTGCAAGTATTTTTAAAAGCATAATCATAAATACAAAAAACGACAAACCTGCAAGAGCAGATAAGGTAAGATTGTTATGCATATGAAGTGTTTGTTCTTTGAAAAACTGCTTAATTAAGATACTGCAATATAATCTGTATATTCGCCTTCTCCATGAGACTCTTTCATAAATCACATCCCAATGGATTATAAAACCGACACAATGCTAAGCAACACAGAACCTGTTTCTGTTACTGCAATAACAGTAGTCTCTTCTTGGATTGGTTTCATTCTGTGTTACCGTTAATCTTTCCTTCTTTATTCATTTTTTGAAGACATTGTAGAGGGCACATAATGTATAGAGTAAGCATTACAATTCTAAACAAATATACAGATATGGAATTATAAACCCAGGGATTCCACATTAAAGCAGTGTAGCATGCAACTCTAGTTTATTATATGCTAGCGTATAACACTTACATCTTATTTTATCAATAGGTGTCCAGTGTCCTGCCTGAGTCTATTTGTAAGTGCTTAATTTTGGAACACGTTAAAATATTATTGTTCATTTTGACAAAACTTCTATTTAATGCTGTTTAAATGTTATCAATATTAGAACCAACTAAAATATAAATATTTTAGATACTTGTTGTGTTTAAGGGCTTCATACAAGTTGTTGTGATTAATGGCTTCAGAAATAATTCTGAAATTATTTGACCAGATATGATGATATTTCTTGAGGTATTTACATTGCCATTGTATCTAGTGTATTACATGTGTATATGTATATACAGAGAGATGTGCAAACAATATATATTATTACATTTGCTGTTACTTGCTTTTTATGGTTACTAAACATATTAAACTTAAAATGAAAGTTTATTTAAAATTTAACTTTCTTAGGTTTCTGTTATTGTACTCTAGTTACATATCATATTTCAAGGCTATCATTCTTTAGTGTTTCTCTTAATGTATGAAAAATATGATGAGGAAAAATCTCAGTGAATTATGAGAAAGAAGTGGAAGCACTTTTATGCTATTTCTCAAGTGTTTTATTTTAATTATATTATTAGACAGAGCTATTTGTCTTAATTCCCAGTTTTATGAAAGTTCACAAGTCTGTAGGTCATAATTTTTTTTTTTTTTTTTTTTTTATTTTTTTTTTTTTTTTTTTTATTTTTTATTTTTTTTTTTTTTTTTTTTAAAATTTTATTTATTATTATTATACTATGTAAGTTGTAGGAGTACATGTGCATAGCACGATGCAGGTTTGTTACATATATGTATACTTATTGCCTTGTTGGTGTGCTGCACCCATCAACTTTCGTCATTTACATCAGGTATAACTCCACAATGCAATCCCTCCCCCTCCCCCTCCCCATGGTAGGCCCCGATTGTGTGATGTTCCCCTTCCCGAGTCCAGAGTGATCTCATTGTTCAGTTCCACCTATGAGTGAGAACATGCGGTGTTTGGTTTTCTGTTCTTGTGATAGTTTGCTAAGAATGATGGATTCCAGCTGCATCCATGTCCCTACAAAGGACACAAACTCATCCTTTTTGATGGCTGCATAGTATTCCATGGTGTATATGTGCCACGCAAAGGTCATAATTTTTAAAGATCAATTTAGTTCCTAACCAAACCAAAAGATCAGAGTAGGGCAAGCATGAGTTAAATACATACCATTATCATGTATTTACCAACTTTATGTTGGAAATATAATTGACAAAAGTGATAAGCCAGGTGCAGTGGCTCATGCCTGTAATCCCAGCACTTTAGGAGGCCAAAGCAGGCAGATAACCTGAGGTCAGGAGTTTGAAACCAGTCTGGGCAACATGGCGAAACCCTGTCTCTACTAAAAATACAAAAATTAGCTGGGCATGGTGGAGCCTGCTTGTCGGGAGGCTGAGGCAGGAGAATCACTTGAACCCAGGAGTGGGAGGTTGCAGTGAACCGAGATCACGCCACCTCACTCCAGCCTGGGAGACAGAGGAAGAGTCCCTGTCTCTCTCTCTCAAAAAAAAAAGCAAGAATGATAGCAAGATATTTAAAAAGTTCTATATGATTAAGGAGTAAGATACAAATAAAATGATGCACATGCAGAGAATATTGATAGAAATTAGAAGAACAAGAAAGCAATAGAAAGTGAGAAAAATGAAAGTTTGGAAAAGGTAAAAATAAAATTAAAATAGTGATAGTTAAGGAAGCCCCAGTACTGCCTTTTGTAGCAGGATCCTGAATTTAATGCAAAGTGATCCTGAACTTTTGAATTAAACGGAGCTGGAATCTCTTAAACCCACATCACTCATCTTCTCAATAAGGTATCGCGAGTTACACCTTATGCTTATATTTTGCTCATCTTGGCTGGCAGTAAAATTTTTCCCAATGCTTCTATATGTCCGTTACGAATATCACTGCCACTCTTATTTTATTTGCTTAGCATTAACAGTAATACTCCTGACATATTTCATTTCTGCGCTACACATTTTGGAATAACAACAATAGGTATAAAATTTCTTTTAGTGTCAGTTTTTGAAAAATGTGCATGGAATATAATTTTTTCTTACCCTTAGTATGAATTTCAAGACTTTTTTTGAAAAAAGACTGTATTTGCTCTGTCGACCAGAAAAACAGAAAAGTGAATAGATTTTATCTTCTATTTATTTTAATTCTAAATAATTAATTGGTTGTTATAGTAGTAATTATTTTGTTAGTTATCCAATTCATTTCTCCTTCATCCATGGAGACCCGAGAGAGTCAGCACACTAACAGTTAATTCATGACTCCACAAATGGAGTAAGCCATCCCCAAGCTAAGGACACATCTTTTAGGAGTTCACCCAAATCAGAGATGACCAGAAGGGGATCTAAGCAGGTGAATAAGACCACATTTGACTTAATCTTTGCTTTGCCTTTATTAGGGGTTAAAAAAAAAAAAAAAAAAAAAAAAAAGAGAGAGAGAGAGAGACATCAATATTAGAATAACATACTTATTTCCCAGATGTGCTCAATCCTATCAACAGTCATCAAGAACGAAGCCCATGAACTCAGTGGAAGCTAATCTGTCTTTCAACAGAGCAGATGAATTAACTCTCATTCTGTTTGTAAATGCTTGTCTCCACTGGGCCATTTACCTTCATCATCAGGGGCAATCAATGTAATTGAAATAAGAACCTACTTGCTTTTATACACACGAGTCAAGAGAGACACAGATACTCACCCTTCTATCTCTCCTTTCACCCACAGCTGTACAATCACTATCTGCCTTGAATCTACCAAGACCATGAATTCCTGTTCATGTGAGTTACAATACACATTTCTAGAATCAGGTCAGCCATATCTCCCAGATTCTAATCCTTATCAGCTCTGCACATTCCTGTCTGTCCCCTCCCTCTCCTCCTTCCAAAGTGCTTAAGCCCTCTCAACGTTCTCTTAGAATGCAAAGTCTTCCAAATCTCAATGTCTTCTATGAATACTCCTCTCAACATTTTGCTCTATTGGGAAATTGGCCTTCCTCTGAAGACACCACTTTTCCTGGAGCCCACTCAACTGATGGCTCATTTTCATTTGTTTTCCTGTAACCTTCATACCTTTGGGCTTGGAATGAGAAATATAAATGATATTCGTTCCCCTTTTCCACTATTTGTCCTTTCTCCCTGTGCTTTTCGCTAAAATTTCCTCACTTCTATTCCTGTGTCATCATACTATATCACCCACTACACTTAGTTGTCATTGTAATTACATTACTTTCCTTATTCCTCGTGGTTTTATTTTCTAGCTCAATGTTACTCTTAGACTCTATTTCTGCCTTATCTTGGTGATTTTAAAATACAGTTAAGTAATCTTCTGCATACCCTGCCTGCACAATTTCTTGCTCTCTTCTCTCTTTCCAGTGAGCTTGACCTCCATTTCACTATAGCCATTTATTCACATGGTCATATCTTATGCTCATAATCCTTACACTCATACACCCTGCAGAATCTCAGCAAACTCCAATCTGTCAGACACAGAGCTGACTACTCACTCCAAATAGTTTACAGTCTCAACATTAGCTCACACTACACTCCTGTTGATCATGTCCTATCTCTGCAAAGCTGGGTCTTCAGTGATTTCTGTGATATAAATCGAGTGCTATTTGAAATTAATGTGGGATAGGCAATGAGATGTCAGTGTCAAATATGATTCCAAAACCTAAGGAGCTCTGCAGTGCCCTACAGCCACCCACACTGCCTTCGTCACCAACTGTGATTAGTCAAGAATGAAACTATGTTTATTGTTAATGTATATGTTTTATTTTTTCAAAAGGCAACTAAGTTATTAGAGCATAAATATTTCTTATTGGGACATAACTATTTATTAAAGGGAACTCTTAGGGATTCTTAAGAAACCATAGCTATTTAGGAAGAGAAACAATTTGTTAAGTATTTGTCAGAGACTCAGAATGTACCATTGGAATCCAGGTTTCAGAAAAATTTGTTGAGCTTCTCTACACAAGATAAGGGATGTATTTATTCAGTTTGAATAGAGCATAAAAAGTAAGAAGATTTTAAAGACCCAAAGACTGTATGAGAAAAAGTGAGGATGTACTGATTTTACTATATCCATTGTAGCGTGGATGAAGAAGATTCATAAGGAAAGAAAAATCTGACAAGGTGACATCTGAAATAAACATTCTCTTCTTCAGTCTTATAAAGTTTTTAGTAAAGTATATATGCTTATCCATACTCTTTATTTCAAAAAAATTTTAAAGTAAATTAAACTCAAAGAGGTAAGGTGCTGATTTCTTTGGAGGAGGTGCTCCAAAAACAAGTTTAGCAAATTCTATCGGGTATCTCTTCCCTTAGTAATTCCTTTAGTTATATGCTATAGACCTAGCCCTGTGTGACCCACTTGGAGAAGGGTGGTTTCACTAAAAGAAATGAAAGCCAACATAGGAATAGGATTTAAATACAAATAAAATGTGTAAATTATTTTAAAAATATATTTTATTAACCAACCAAGCAAAAATGACTATTACAAAGGGAAGAATTTATTTGCAATGTTATGTGTTTCTGAAAATAAATGCCTATTAACTAAATGATTTGTTCTTTATTTAGGAAGTGTTATTAGTTAGTAGACCGGGCTGAGGCAGTGATGAATAAACCCTGAAATTGTGGTGTTTAACACACAAAAAAATTATTTCTCTTTGTGTGTATTTCATAGTTTAATAATTTGAGTTATATATAACGATATGAATACATGAAAGATGATTAAATAGATTGATAGATGATAATAGATGAAGGCTGAATTATTCTCCTGTATGACATGATACTCTCTAATTCAGGCTGCTTGCATAATCTAACTTACTATTTTGTAACTGTTTAGACAAAATGACTTCAAAAACACTTATATGTAGCTTATTTCCGTGATCAAAAATAGCAAAGATGTTGATTAACGTTCATTGACAAAAATTAATTGTATGACCTCACTTCAATATGTAAGGACAGGGAATTGCCCATAGATTTAGTCATACTGACACTTCTTTGTGAAAATGATGTTCCTTTTTCCAATAAGTTTCCCTAATGTTACTCAATTAGGAAATCTACTTTTGGTTACATTTTAGCTGGTTATGAAATAAGTTCATCATTTGCTCACTAGTTTGGATGTTGAACAAAAACTTATTACCACACTTTAGTGCTAAATTGTATTAATCTGGTGTTCACATCAATGAAAGGGACATAAAATATAAAAGGCAATCTAAAGGGAGCGTCATTAGAGTATGAAACTAGCATCTGACATGCAAATTTATTTCATAACCAGCTAAAATTGAAGATAGAACAAATTGAAATTCTCTAACTGTATATAGGGGAAAAAAGTCTCATTACTTTCAGGAGGATTATGTAGGTTGCAGACACACATAGTACCATTTTATACTATTAATATGTAGTAAAGTAGAAAGTCTGAAACTTGTTTGAAGATTATAATTGTTATATCCTATTTATATTTTTAAATTTAAATCGGCAAGCATTTTTGGAGCACCCACTTCATTCAAAGCACTTTACTAAAGACTGGGAATTAAAAAGATCAATCTGACATATTTTCCAAAGAAACAATTTAAATGCTACTCAGAGAAACAAAAACATGTAACAACATCAAAACAAAGCAAACGAATGACTGCCATTATAAATGAGAAAATAGGGATAGAGATGATTTCCGATCCAAGAAATTGAGACATTTTTCTGAAAGGAAGTACTCACTCAGTAATGGCCAGAACAGGGGTAAGCAGAAGTTAATGAAGATGATACCTAGTAACAATACCATGGGCAGAGTCACAGTGCAGGATGTTTCAGGCGACGTTCTGGAAAAAAATCTATTTTCTTTAAGCTGGAGCATATAGGAAGATAGAATAACAATGCTACAGTTGATTTTATTGTTAGTAGTAAATAATCAATTGAATGGTTGCTCAGCGCCAAGCATTCTTAATACCTCATATATATTAATACGAATTAATTTAGTTCTTATGCAACTGTGTAAAGTAGGTTATGTTATTATTCTCATTTTACAGAGACAGAATTGAGAGATCAAGTATTTTTAACAACTTTATACATCTAGTGATTTATATATCTGAGATTCAAACCCAGATCCTATGGCTGGTGGGTTAGAAAAATGTGAAAGTGGCCACAGTATGAGATAGAAGAGTTTGATTACACGATGAGATACTTCTTTTTTTGTTATTGTTTCTTTTTTACTCTATTTATCATGGGTTTATCTATATTTGAGTCAAATAATCAGATCTGCTTTCTATTAAAAATAAAAACATGAAACCATAGGGTATACTGAATAGGGAAAGCCTAAAGGTGGATAAAAGTTTTTCATTCTTGAATTATTGCCAATATCAATTAGGAAAGTGCCAGGAAGATCAAATGAAGAAGAGAAGTGAAAAGCATGATTTTATGAAGTAGACTCAAAAGAGGACTTAAGAAAACACACCATTAACTGGATGTAAACAAATAAAATAACTTAAATGCCAAACATTGGCCACAGTGAAGGTTGTAGTAAAATTTACCATCTTAATGAAAACATGAGAATTAACTCATATATGCACTTAATATATATTAAGAAAAACTCAAACTATGCAAAGACAGGAGAAAGAGCAGAACAAAGGTAGAAGCTGGGAAAAGGAAATGAGAGCTTGAGTAAAGCAACTAAGTCAGAACTGAGGAAGGTAAACTGCAACAAAACTCCAAAGGCATTCATTAATTAAAATGAAGTTACACCGATTTTGATATCTTTCTGTTTGAACGATACAAAAATCAAAGCCCAGCCCAAGGCCCACCCAAGATGAGAAGCCTAATGGGACACTGCCCACAGGCCACACCTTCAGAGTGGGAGTTACGTCTGTGTTCCATCATCTCACATCTTTAGAAAGAGTCTAGGGGTTTTTAAGGAGTTTTTTCACTTTATTTATAAACTCAAATATGGGGCTACGTATTAGGTTACACTACCTTCAATAAAGGAACCGCTATGACAGAGTCTAGAGTATACATAGAAAATGGAAAGTAGTCTAAAATATAAGACGTGTAAACCAGAAAAATGTAAACACCTTACACTTGTTCAATGGCTAAACGTCCTTTGAAATACAAGTATCAGAGCTTCGTTTGACCTTCACAAGATTTTCCTAGAAAGGCCTATTATATAAGTCAAAGCTAGATATTGACAGTTCAGTCATATTTCCAAGGTCATACAAATAGACAATATTTGGGCTGGAAGACAAGGCAGTATATTTTGACTCCATGTTTATCAATCCCTTAATTAAACTATAATCCTAGAGAAAAATAATTAGAAATTTGGCATGTTTGTGACGGCATACATCTATGATTTTTTGTTTGTTCCCAAAGTACTTTATCAAACTTGATTAATTTGTAATAAATTTATGCTTACAATTAGTAAATCTCTTTATATGTAAATGCACACACATATTTGTCTATAGCATAAAATTATTGTATACATAATGTATAATACATATTTACATATGATATATACAATAAGTAAAACATATTATATATAGCATATCTATTAAATTCTCTACAAATACACGCAACTTATTATGGAATATATAAAATTACAATAAACAAGAGAAATTTTGTGGGAATAACTATATTATAAAAATAAAGGCTAAAATTACTTAACAGTAACACTAATTACCTATTGTAGATTAACAATTTAATTCCAGCAACACAATATGAATGTTAGCAAGAAAGCAAATTATTTGCTAGGACAAAATAATACCCAAATATTAGGCTGGAGCTTAAAACAGAGTTCAGTCAAGGTACATTATTCTTTCTCAGCTGTTCTGTTCTTACTTTGAAACATCAGTGGCTGTCGCTTCTGCGTATGGAGTTTTGGAAGTCCTGTTGGTGTAAGCTGAGGAACAACCAAGCTTCTGCCTATGATGTCATCTCTATTCTTGAACATAGAGGAAACCTAAGGGTGCAACTGAAGAGTGTGGCGACTGTATGTGTTAAAGTGAAATATTAAGTTTACTTTGACCTTTAAAAAGATAAAAAGACAGCAGAGAAGAAAGCAACATAGCCTAGGACACCTTGGATTTGGAAGTAATATGTTTCAAAAGATGAGAGCTGTGACACAGATTTTTGGTATTTTAGGTGGAGTTTTATTTTAAAATTCTGCCTCTTTTTTGTTTAAATAAGAGATTTCATCCTTATTAGTTGATCTCACTATTTATGTATGCAATATGTAGATATATGATTCTTCATTTGATGTAAGTAATGTCCATAATCTAAACAATTTTCATAGAATTTAAGAAATGTATGTAATAAAGCTATTGATACTACATAATAATTATTAAGGGCAAGTGTTTTGTTGCCATCTTAGTCACATTAAAATTAAGTCTGCTTATGTCACACAGAGAATGAAAAATAGTAGCTAGATAGATATTATTATAATTTTAAACTTTCCTTAAAATATTCCTGAAAACATAAAGCTGTTAGTTTTATCAGTCTTACATACAAATATAATATTAGCTTTTGCAATAATGTCTTTAAATATGAAGGACAAAGGTGCATTTTACTAAAGAGCTTGTCATGTGCATAACAGTTAAAAATGCAAAATGGAAACCATTATGAGAAGATGGATTACTCTCCCAAATAGCCCAATGAATGGAATACAGAAGTTATTAGGAATGACATTGGTGAAATAGTGTATTAGGGATTTTATTATACAATTTTAATTTTAAAATGGTCAAATTGTGTCTGCTATTATGTATAAGACAATTCAACCATGAAAATAAGTGCTGACACTGTGTGGAGAAATTAATTAGGGTGTGGCTAGTAGAAGTAAGTCAATAGTGTTAATGAGTCGTCCACAGGATATTTTCAATGTACTTTGCTTTTTCTTTCTATTTTTTTTTTTTTTTTCAGATTAGGCTTCATGACAATCACTGTAAGTAGAGAAAAGCAGAACCTATTTCATATAGGCATGTGTTCCTATGACTCACTTACAGCTGCTGCTGGTGTCACATTAGCACTCCAGATCATGAATTGCAATTATTTCAGACTCTGACTAACTTTCCTCATTATACTTCTACTATGACCTTCACTCCAGTTAATAAAACTTATCTGCCATTTTCGACATCTATTTCTTCTTTTCCTTGAATTTACAATTTCCTTATTTGGTATATCTTACACATTCTTCTTCCCCAATTCACTCTTTTAGTCAAAATCTACAATTTTTCAGTTGCTTATTTTTTTTAGAGAATGTCTGGAATACTTCCAGTTGTGCAGACTAGTCAGTTCCTTCCCTCCAGCTCACTGCCTAGTCTAAGCATGACAGAACAAAAGGACAAGAGAAGGAAGACATAGCAGGAAATAGAAAGGAAAACTTGCTTCAAATCTTTCTTGGGGAAGATGAACTATAGGCATCTGGACACAAAAGAAACAAGCAACTTAATGTAAATAAGAAGAGTATACAAAAAAATGGAAGTGGGACAAAGGAAGAGATGGTTCAAATTGATGTAAAATGAGAAAACAAAAGGTGGGAAGAAATGTATGAAAAAGTCCGATGAAAATGAGCAAAATCATTCTTCAGTGAAATAAGAAACAGTGGCCAAACCTGGTTCAGAGCACGCACTCTGGCTATGGCTGATTGGCAGATTGTAAAGTCAGGGTTCATGGATGAAAAGAAGGGAGACAGTCATAGGGGGACTAGTATCTCCAAAAGAAGCCTAGAAGAAGAGGAAAAAGCAAAGCCTAAAAGAAGCAGGAAGCTTGGAGAAAGGTAATGAAAGGAAGAAAAAGAATTCAGTAAGCAAGCAGAAAAAGAAAATATAAATGAAACTCAATGTCAAATTAAATGGACATTGATTAGGGCCAAACATATATAAGAAAAAGCCTCAATATTTTAAGATTAATAAATATTAAAACAAGAAGGAAACAAAATATTGGAAAGGAAAAAAATCTCAGCCATCATTAATATACATAAGACATTTTAAAACAGATATTTGGTTGTATAATCAATTACATTACAGTGTGCTCTTTTAGCTTTGCTGTCCACAGACAGCTTCAGTGTTTAACAGCTCAATGTGACAGCCCTCTGTATCCTGAGCTCTTGTTCAGAGTCCAGGAAGAATCAGGTCACGCGAATGAATTGAAGACAGTGAACGGGGGGATTTTATTGCCAATGAAAGTGGCTCTCAGCAGGATGGGAGCTGGAAAAGGGGTGGAGTGGGAGGGTGGTTTTCTCCTGGACTTCAGCAATCCCCGGCTGAACTCTCCTCTGAGGTCCCATAGTCAAGTCGTCCTCTGAAGTCAAGCAACTTCTCACCGACGTCTGGCTGCTGCTGCCCTTCTCTCCTTCTCTGCCCGTCTTCTGCTGCCAGTGGAGCCTCGGGGTTTTATGGGTACAGGATGGCGGGTGGGGCAGCTCAGAGTGGCTTTGGTGAATATTCTCACTTTGCGCGGCAGGTCTAGGCTTGAGGGTGGGGGACCCTTGCCGGTGACCGCCCTCTTCGACCCAGTATTTCCCGGCCTCCTGTCTGACTCAGAATCATTTCCTCAAATTCCCTCCAGCTGCCCCTTGTCTAAGCCCCAGCCGAGAACACTGACCTGTTCTCTATCCCTACCTTAGGGTCTTTTAAAATATGTCACATAAATGAAATCTTGCAGTATATAGCCTTTTTGATCTGTCATTTTTCAGCTAACAAAAAACATCTAAGATATATCTGCATTATTGAGAGTATTGGTTGTTTCTATTTTTATTGCTGAGTGGTACTTCCTTGTATGGTGACAACAGTTTGTTGATCTGTCAACCAGTTGAAAGACAGTTGGATGATTACTAGTTTGAGACTATTATGAATCAAGCTAATACAGATATTCACATACAGGTTTTTAAACAGATACACTTATTTGTCTACAAGAAACATACTTTAAATATAGGTATATAGTTAGGTTAAAAGTAAAAAGATAAAGTAATTTATACCATGGAAATACAAAGAAAACAAATCTGAGACAGACATAATCATTTTAGACAAGCCAGATGGCAGAACAAAGATTATTATCAGGAATAATGTGGGGCCATAACATAACAAAAATGAGTCAATTCTCCAAGAAGACATATCAAATATAAACTTAGAAACTCAAAATACAGGAGGCAAAAACTAGCAGATTTGAAAGAAGTAGGAAAACCTGCAATTATTGTTAGAGATTTAATACTCTTCTCTTAGTAATTTATACAAGTGTAGTGTGTTTAACCTTTTTCCCATCTGCCCTGAGCATACTCGCCAGTGGTGCTTGCAGCTGCAGCAGTTACCCTGAGAAAACGTTGCCACGAACGATTTCACTTTTATTATTATTTTTGCATCATCCTAATATGTCAACTTTGGAAACAAATGACATAATTCTACTTATAGCATGCTGTTTTTAGTAGTGTTATTTCCTTTTACAAAATACGGTACTTCTCAATCTCTAAAAATGTCAAATCCTAGAAACGTAGCATTCCTACATGTGATGTTAGCATCATTCTTGAACAGTTGTTGGCTGCAGATTCATTTGACGAATCTAATTTTACCAAAATAGACAATTCTGATGATTCAGATGATTCTGATGTTCTGTTTAGATGTAAGTCCAAGAACAGTTTTTAAATTTTATTTCACATTGAAAATTAGTCAGATTTGCTTCAGCCTCAAAGAGCATGTTTATGTAAAATTAACTGAGCACTGGCAGTGAGCTGTACTTGATTTTTCTAAACAGGAAAAGGATTAATAGGGTCCCCCCAGAATTCGTGTCTACTCTGAACTTCAGAATGTTACCTTTTCTTGGAAAAAGGGTTTCTGCAGATGTAGTTACAATTAGTTAAGACCTTGAAACCAAAACATTCTGTTTTTAGAGTAGGTTCTCAATCCAATGACTGGTGTCCTTATAAGAAGCAGAGAGGTTTCAGAGGCACACACAAAATATACAAGGCCATGTGAAGATGAAGGCAGAGGCTGGAGTGATGTCAAGGAAGACCAAGGTTGCTGACAACCACGAGAAGGAGAAAGGCATGCTATAGTTACTCCTTCAAAGCCTCCACAAAGGATCAATCCTTCCAAGATCTTCATTTCAGGATTTTGACTTCTAGAACTGCTAGACAACATGTTTTTGTTATTTTAAATGACCTGGTTTGTGGTACTTTTTAATGGAAACTCTAAAAAGGAATGCAACAAGTAAACAGAAAATTAGACATATACGACATAATTTAAAAATACGGAAGACTGAACACTATCAACCAACTTAACCTAATTGACATTTCTAGAACACTCTCCCTAACAACAGCAAAATACAAATCCTTGTGCTGTGCACCTTGACCACTCACTAAGAAAGACCATGTAAAACAAACCTTAAAACATTTAAGCGAATAAAAATCATACAAATTATTCTCTCTGACCAAAATTATTTAAGCTGGAATTTAAAAACAGAAAGATACTAGGAAATTCCCTTATAGTTGGAAATTGACAGACTTCTGCATAATTTGTGGATCAAGAAGGAAACCTCAATTGCAATTTAAAAATATTTTTAAATAAATGACATGGCCACATTGAAAATTTGCAAGTTCCTTGTGAAGTTGTACACACACTTACCATATGCAAACCTTTATGTAAAAATTTATAGAAGCTTTCTTCAAAACCTGGAATCAGTCAATATGTCTTAAAGAACTGAATGGTTAAACAAACTACAGTACACTTATGCAACCGAATACCAGTGAGCAATGAAAAAGAAACAAGATCTTGAGTCACACCACAACCCTGGTACACCATAGATGCATTTTGTTAACTTGTGCAAGTCAGACCAAAAAGACTACAGGCAGTATGACTTAACTTATATAATATTATGGAACAGACAAATTAATAAAGGGACAAAAACATAGATCAGCGTTCATGGAAGGTTTGGAGGCAGGGAAATGGATACTCCAAAGAGTTGCTCTATCAAAATGGCAAGGATGCCATTTTGTCTGGATAATCTTTGGTTCTTTTTCGTTTTTGAAAATTATTTCCCTGTGGCATAGAGTTCTTGGTTTAGGTTCTTTCCATCCTCCCTCCCTTCCTTCTTCCCTCTCTCCCTCCCTTTCTCCCTCCTTTCCTCCCATCCTCTTTCTCTCTTTCTCCTTCCTTCCTTCCTTCCTTCCTTCCTTCCTTCCTTCCTTCCTTCCTTCCTTCCTTCCTTCCTTCCTTCCTTCCTTCCTTGCCTTCTTCCTCTTCTTTCTCTCTTTCCTTCTTCCTTCCTTCCTTCCGTCCTTTCTTCCTTCCTTCCTTCCTTCCTTCCTTCCTTCCTTCCTTCCTTCCTTCTTTTTCATTCTTTCTTCACTTTAAAGATGTGAGTTCATTTTAAGTTGTTTTCTGGCTCACGTGACTTCTGACAAAAAAGGAATTGTTATATATATATTCATATATATATATATATATTTATACATATATATATATATATTTATATAGTGTGTCTTTTTTTTTTCTGGCTGTCCTCAATATTTTCTTTGTCTTTGGTTTTGAGAGCATTTCCAGGAATACAGTGATTCTTGCCCTTCCCCAGCATTTTAAGGCTTCTCTTCCTGAAAAAGATCATGGAGAAATTCTGTACGGGGGCTCCTGCCTTTTCCTCCATGGCTCTAGATATCTTTATTTTATGAGTGAATCTGCATTTTTTTTTACGTAAGATGACATAGACATACAGGGCAGAGGAAATATTCAGGGAATCTGCATTTTTACATAGACAAAATGGGGCAGGGGAGCAATCTGATGCGCATCTGTATCTGGTGGGCAGGGGGTGACTGCACCTGTAAAGATAAGCTATCAATCTGCACTGCCATAGTGAACTTTTAACAGAAACTGCTTAGGGTGAAGATTTTGGAGCTCACTAGGAATTTCCTTAGGGGCAAAATACGGGGGAGACATGTAGCTTTTCATCTTGTAGCCCTCTTATTTAAGCACCAAAAGGAATGGCAGATTTGTGTGACCCAGTTCCCAGCTTAACTTTTCCCTTTGACTTACTGAGTTTGGGGTCCCGAGATTTATTTTCCTTTCACACTACCGATTTTTTTTTTCAAATTCTCAAAGGTCATATTTGAAATTGAAACTGAACTTGGTTGCCAAAGATGGATGTTTGTCACCAGTTAAGTTTTATAGAGTAATGAATTGTGTTTCACTTTGTTGGTGAGATGATTTACTTATCTCTGTTCTTTCACTCTCATTTGCATTATTTTTCTCTCTTCCTGTTTGTTTCACGCAAATGTCTGTGTGTGCAGAAATCTTCCTGTGTAAAGAAATTGACGCTGATGTCAGCTTGCATTCTCTTTGATACAAATAATTGCTGCCAATTTTATTTCAACTTAAAAATTTTTCTCCATTAATTCTTTATGTGACTCCCCTTGAGCAAACCCTTTGTTTGAAGCAATTTGAATGTTCTTTTATACTCTAACATTCTTAAATCTACAAACTCTATACTATCATGTAGACAAGTCGGGAACACAAACAGGTGCCTTTTTCTTTCGTATTTTGAGTCATTTAAAATCTGCTTGTAGATCACTTTGGTGAGCTGAGTATGTTAGATATAGCAGAATGGTGCTCTTCAAGCTAATTTCAAAGAGCTCTAAATGCTGCCGCGGTAACTTCAGGTCCAGTGTCAGCATCCTTGCTGGAAATATGAATACAACACTGCATGTTGGTACTGAAAATAAGCAGTTTTTTCTTTTGACTTCTTATTCCTATTGGTATTCATACTATCAAGGTATGTTTTGATTATAGTGTGGCTTTTATTGCGATCTCTTTACAGAAATAAGCTGAAGAGATTGTGCTAATTTAATTATTCTGTGCTAGATTGCATTTTTCACTGCAAATTGATAAACTGGTTTTCTCAAAACTTCATGAGAAATACATGAGAATCAGTCTAAAGTTCAGATAATCAACAAAAATAAAACAACACATCAAAACTAGATCTGGGAAAAACAGAAACATGCTTCTCACACACATACAGAAACAAGAGTTTGTACTCTTAGCTAATGTAATAAGTTTCCATATGCTATTGACTCTTCTCCAGTTAACATGTTAAAATCAAGTATATGCTTGATATATTTGTATGTAAATTAAACATTATTAAATATATTTATAGGTAACTTAAACATGTGTTTATGTATTTATACATATTGAATATTTTAAAATCAACTGTGTGGAAAATACCATAATAGAAGCTGCAGGGAATACACAGATAAGTAAAACAGCTCTGTATTTTCAGAAATTAACATTTTCATGCTGAACATGTAGTAAAGCTAGCAGAAATTTGCAACCTCCTTAAGCAAAGTACTTTTCTTAATATGTCATCTGAAAGGAATTTAGCACGTTCATTTATTCATTCAGTAAATATATCCTGACACTTACAGTGAGCCAGGTACAATTCTAGATGCTAGGATTAAATCTGTCACTACTTATTTGAGTTCAGCATGAGACAGGTTGTGACCCAGAAAATACAGAGTCCATTGAAAGTGCCAGAGTGGGTTTTGTAGAAGAAATGATAGCTAAATTGAGACTTAAAGGGAGAACAAAAGGTAAATAGGTGAATGAAAGGGACAGAAGCTGTGGTTCAAGCTGACTGCATATACTCTACCTTTGGAAATATGATGTGAGAATGTAAGATAAAAAAGACTGTAAGAGAAAATATGTAATAATTGAGCTCTAGAAGCTAGGACAGTGATATAACAAGAATACAACTGTTGGCAAAATGCTTTAAGTCAGGACACCTTCAAAGTCAAACTCTGGCAGTTTGGGTACAAACTGTTCAAATGGGTACACTGAGTCTTCTATCAAAAACTATACATTGAGGCTGGGCGAGATGGCTCACACCAGCACTTTGGGAGGCCAAGGCGGGTAGATCACTTGAGGTCAGGAGTTCGAGACTGGCCTGCTCAACATGGTGAAACCCTATCTTTACTAAAAATACAAAAAATTAGCTGGGTTGGTGGTGGGGGCCTGTAATCCCAGCTACTCAGAAAACAGAGGCCGGAGAATCACTTGAACCTGGGAGACGGAGGTTGCGGTGAGCCGAGATGGTGCCATTGCACTCCAGCCTAGGCGACAGAGAGAGACTTTGTCAAAAAAACAAAACAAAACAAAACAAAAACAAACAAACCCTGTATATTGAGAATATTTGCAAGAATAAGAATTAAAAATTTTTGAAGAGAATTTATCTCCTCAAAGAATGTACTAGTTCACAACACTTTTATTTATCTGAAGTACATAATAAATAATTTCAACTATTGGAAAGAATTACTAATAAAGTCAGGAGAGAAATGAATAGATATAAAAAGCTGGATATGAGTAGAGGTAAAAGTTCTATGGGGGATAAATGCAATGCGTTTAAAAATTATTTTTTAAAAATTTGGCGAAGAAATAATTGATTTTTAGACTTCTTTTCTGCATCTGAAATTGATAGAAATGGTCAAATTCAT
Organism: Papio anubis; assembly: GCF_008728515.1. Lineage (NCBI taxonomy): Eukaryota > Metazoa > Chordata > Mammalia > Primates > Cercopithecidae > Papio > Papio anubis. Next base: position 10,729,704 of record NC_044978.1, read on the forward strand.
TACCAAGGAAAGTGATCAGAACAGAAAGATGTACAACAAAACCAGAACAGATGACGTCAGCTTTTGCAGAGGTCTGAGGAGAATACTATACAGGGATAGACTCTGTACTGAAAGATATTTATCTTCTGGAGGAAGTGCTTTGAAAGATGAAAAGAGGAAAATGGGGTAGGATAAAGAATATATTCAGGCTGATAGAGAATACATTGTATTTCCCATTATGTTGGCAACTATTTAGAGAAAAGGTGAAAATGCTAAATGAAAGAGAAGAAAAAATTTAAAAACAGAAAGACATAGCATCAAAACAGTTACTTTTTAATTGCTTACTGTTGCTGACATGGTATGTATTTGTATGTAAAAATATTGATTGAAAACCGGTCAATCTGTCCAACAATATTGAAAAAAAATGGTGTTCAAGGGTAATAAAACTTACTATTTGAAAACTGGCTTACAGGAGAAAATATAAAACCTTTTCAATAAAAATGTTGAGAGAATAAATGAGATGTCACCCCAACAATTTTTTAATAAAAATCAGCAAGGATAAATGAGATAATATACTGAAAGTACTGTGAGCATCTTATACAAAAAAATCCACTATATAATTCCATCGTATTCTCTTTATTATTATAGGGTTTCCCTAACCCACGCTTTATTGAATCCTTAATGTGCACAGTATTGAAAAAAAGAAGCAAACATTTATATAATATAGGTGTAAAGTTTCTTAAACAATAATTTAAATATATTACACATATATTTAATAAGTAATTTGATTTACAAAACATGGAATTATATATATATATGTATTCTTCATTTACAAGCATTAATAGACTGAGACAAATACATCTAACATTGGAAGGAGTAATTAATAGAGTTGGATCATTGTATTCTAGGGTAAATCCATTAATCTACTATTTATTAATAATCTAAATAATTGATTACTAATTTTATCTATAACATCCATTGGTGGTTTATTAGAAGTGAAGCATGTTTTATTGGCTTAATGCTCAGGTATTTTACAAAATGTATGCTACAAATTCAAAATAACTTGCCTAAAAGCTACTATTAAGTATTTATAATCATTCAATGTGAAAGCATCCTACCGTAACAGAGATGAATAGGGATCAAGAGAGAATAAGTAGAGATTAGATTTTATGAAGTAATTTTCACCTTTTGTGAATGTAGACATAACATTAAGGATGGTCAATAAATCTCATTTTCAATGCTATTCAAAGTTGAGACTAAAATTATCCTTATCTACACCATGCATATACACACAAAAAGCATTAATAATACAAGAAAAAAATTGCATAAAGGTATTATGGGATGTCATGTGAGTCCATGTCGGTATTATTTATGGCATTTAAATTAAGGTCACCTTATTCACTTCTCTTATTTTTTAAATGTAGAAGTATAGACATGTTTTTTCCTGTAAAGAAGATTATATTTATTTTTATAACTAAGACACATTTCTGGCAGTAACTTCCTAAATTTCAATTTAGTACCTGATTTGTGAATAGCCTAAAGCCACACTAATGATTTACTAAAGGGTTAAAAAAGCAATTAACAGTTTTACAAATATGGCTTCAGCTTCTCATGGGAAGTAAATTAGCTTCCTGTTAAGTTTGGAGCACTATTATAATAATTTGACAAATACTTTTGTGACATGGTAGTCTTAAGTTAAAGCTTTTAGCATTGCACTAACTCTAGATTCAGGTAGTACTTTATTCTGAAGTCCAATGGTTACTAGCAACTACCTTGTAATAAATGCTAAAATGTAGTGGTGAAATGTATTAGGGACAATCATAGCACTCACCTCCTCTCCATTCCCAAGATAACATCTAATATCACAGATATCAATAACTATCTGAGATGAGAAGATACAAGAAAGCTTATATGGCATGTGTTTAGAAAAACCACACATCTAGCCTAGTGTGCTTGAGTGTAAGCCAGGGAACTGGACCACTGGGGTTTGGAACTTAGCCTAGGGCCCTGGGCAAGCTGCTTAACCTCTCTAAGTTTTGATTTTCTGATTCTCAGTGGAGATAATTGGAGGGGTGATGTGAGCAACAATAGGTAAGTTTCAACACTCCAGCTTTCTTCTGCACTCCTTCTCTTTATCTCTCTTCCTCTCCTCCCCTTACCTTGCTTTCTCTTTTCTTCCTGTTACTTCCCTGCCTTTCTTATTTCTCTCTCTCCTTTCCCTCCCTGCTCCTTCTTCCTCCCTTCTTCTTTCTCTCCTACCTTTCTCCCTTGCTCTTAGTATATCTATATCCATATCTATATATAGATCTATATGTACATCATCAGCTTTTAAAAATCCTTTTAGAGATACCAGTCACAGCTGAGCAATTCTCTCTCCTAAGAAGTCTGATTACTTCAAGGGTCTTTGTCTCAGCTCCTGGGTTACCCACAGCACACAGAGTCAAGAACCAAGTGAGGCTGAACCTGGAGAGCAAGGGAGAAAGGTGTGGCAGATGCAATCAGAGAAGAGAGCCTACTCATGTTCATATTAGGTTCAAGGTTTGCCTCCTTTAAAGAATCAATTTGACAATATGTTATTCCTCACTAATTATATATGTATATAATTAAAATATATAATTCCTGTTGCATGGTAGCTGATTTTCAGTTACTATTAATTTTGTTCTTTAATATAGATAAATATATTCTTAAATGAAAAATTTGGCTTCTTTAATAGAGTTATAAATTCCCTTAGGACAAAATCTATGCTTTTTTTTCCCCTCCCTTTGTCCCCAAGCGCAGGGCACTGTATTCCACAGAATGTAGAAAAGCCAAAGGTTTCTTCAATGATGCTGTGTAACTTTTACCAACAGCCACTGAAAAGGGGCTATTATGTTTTTATCCCCCTCACTCCATTCCATGCCTGCATTCTTTTCTGGGCTCTGTATCAACATATGGTTTCCCTAAGATAATTGTGTCTGTGCTTTCTGCAGCCAGTCAATATCTGATTCCCTTCAATGACTTATATTGCCTCACAGAAATATAATTTGTGCTGATTTTTCATTAGCTTGCTTTAGCATGGACAAGAGTTCTTCTGAAGAGGAAAATTTCAGAATACCTTATTTGATGTCAACATGTTTATAGAAAAGAAAAAATTTTAAAAAATTATTATATTATCACATTATCTAAGAAATGTTATGGAAATATTTTCATTATAACACCTGGTAACAGATGGATTTCAATAGGGTTTAATATAGATTGTTTGAAATCTTTTGTCCATATACTCGGATGTCAATTCATGCAGCTATATTTAAATGAAAATCTGTGGTTAGAGGGTGGTTTAGTATCCACCAGAGTTGTTGTTCTACAGCTGTGACAAACCCTCAGCTGTTTGCACTTGCAAGTTCCTTTTTAACCAGGCAAAGAGGATGAGCCACTCTTGGGTGTAAGAGAGAGCATCTCTATTTTACATTTCATTATGCAGGCTATTTTTTAGCCAAGGAGTTAAATGCTAGCTGCTTGACTTTGCTACACTGGAACTGACCAAGATAATTATTGGTATTCTGCAGCTGTTCGAAGAGCATTTTTGCAGGGAGAGTATAAAGAGCCGTAGATTTCTTTTATTTTGCCAACAACCCGTGATAAAATAAGATCATGTGCATACGAATTTAAAACATAAGAAATGGAATTATAGAACATAGTTTTCTACAGTATTGAAATCTCAAGAGAAAGAGGCAAAATACAAAGTTCGTCATTCATTGAGCATCAACCTTTGAGCTATTCTGCTGTGAATCTAAAATTACAAAGGAGATGTGCCCTTGTCTCTCCTTTATCTGGATTAATTAAATCTGTCTATTTACTGAAAATATGACACATTACTTCCTGAGATAACATTTTCTCATGGTGATAAGTGTATTTTTTAAAGTAAAAATTTATGAAACTAAGATTATTTTTAAAATATAAATAATTTTTGAAATTTTCAAACCTTGCTATGTTTTTGGAAATATATAAAAATGTTCTATTTATTCAGTCCTAGTGAGAAACAGTCCTGGGATCCAAGGCTAAAAAATAGTTTTGGGCAGATTTTGAAGGTCTTCAAACACAGGCTAAGTCATTTGGAGTTTATTATGTCATCTATAAGGGCGCTTTGAAAGTTTTTAAAACAGAAGAGTAGCAGGGGAAAACAGAGGCAAAATATTAGAAAATATTTAATGTTGAAAATATGCAGAAGAATTAAACAAACCAAAAAGAAATGCTCTAGACTGAAACCATATTAAGAAACAAATGCAACCATGTAAAGGTCTAGACGTCCCCATGTCAGGAATAGCTCTGCTCTCTGGGCTTCCCTGACACTGAGTTACGATTTTCTGGTTCCAAATCTACCCTATGTTTTCTTTGCCATGTGACTTTTTCTTCCATTTTGCATGTGAAAGTTCCATATTAGTCATCTGCTTTCCTCCCCGCTCTGTTTTTCTGTCTTTTCACCTTCCTCCCCTCTCCCTTTTTCTCTTTATCTCTCTTCCTCTCCTCCCCTTGCCTTCCTTTCTCTTTTCTTCCTGTTATTTCCCTGCCTTTCTCATTTCTCTCTCTCCTTTCTCTCCCTGCTCCTTCTTCCTCCCTTCTTCTTTCTCTCCCACCTTTCTCCCTCGCTCTTAGTATATCTATATCCATGTGCATATTTACATCTACATATACATCATGCATTTCCTTCAGAAATATGGTAAGAGTTCCAGTCCCTTACCTTGAAAATGCACTTTTGTGGCCTCTCTGATTATAAATTGCAATTTTCTAAATCTAAAGTTATAGTAAACAGTGAACTTTCTTGAAAAGGTAAAATCTATCTGACTTACTGTATAACCCTAAAGAAGTTAATATCATAGCCTCTCTGAACCTTAGTTATCTCATCTATAAAATGAGAAAGAGGATGATGGCTATTTCCTCGAGTCTGCTATAAAAATTAGATTTTTATGTAAAGTGCACAGTCCTGTCTTTTACGTAAAGTGATCTCTTAATAAGTTTGTTCTTTCCTTACTTCATAATTCTGCAGGTCAAATGGAAAACAACTTACCACTTATCTGGTCTTTGTTCTTTGCCTCGAAGTATATGACTTGTATTCAATGATTGGATTTAATCATAAATTGCACAAATACTATCACTTCCTAATTTGAAATACTATAGAATGAGGGCGCACCTTAACATTGGATAAGGCACTTACATGATTTGGGCCTAATAGTTTTTGTCTGTGTGGGGAGAAGAATTACTAACTACATTAAGTCTTATTTTGAGTGGCAGAAGAAATGGTGTATTTGAAAACATATACCCGTAATTCCAACAAGTTACAAGGCATTGCTTAGACCAATAATGTATAGAGAGATTGACACACATACAATACACTGTGACTTAAATAGATTTCCCCTGGTAACAGTATTTTGGAGTTTAAAGTTTTTTCCTGGATATTAACTTCAAAAGGGATATAGATCAGCCGTATATTTTTCTTTTATTTCTTGAAAGTTGATAAACTAGTTTTAAAAATTATTTTATTCTTTTCTTAACTAATTATTAACTAATTTTACCAGATATTTATATTGAATTGCAATAAGTAAGTGATATAGAAAAAAAAAATTACAAGCCTTATTTCAATACTAAATACATGTAGATATCGCATAAATATCTTAAGTATAACATGACTAATGTTAAGACCTTCTCTTTGTCTTACACTGTCTTTTGAGTGTTTGAGCTCCAACAATATAGTTCAAACATTCAAAGACAGTATAAGACAAAGCAGAAGAGAGACCAGTTAGCTCAACCCACTTCTTTTACTGTCAAGAGAAAAAACAAAAACAAAAACAAAACTAAACAATCAAAAATCATGAGTAACTCGGCCACACCACTGAAATATTTAGCATTATAACTCAAAATTGGCTTCAGATCTCCATTTTAACGTTAATTGAGTAATTGTTCTAAGTTCTGCCAATGATCAGTGAAGTTGGATAGACAAAAATATTCTTGAGATGTGCTGATGTATTAACTAGTTGAATAGTTCTATGGGGGCATTCCATCACTTTCTTCATATAAGTTTTGGCTGGGCCACCTTCTCAGTGTCCCAACACAGCCTTGTTTTAGAGAGTTTCAATTTATGTATACTCTGACTTGAGTCAAATAATGTGAAAATGATTTAAGGGCATCTTCTGTTTATGTAATGCAAATATTAAGCCACTTTTATAGTCAGTCATTTAAAACAATAATTTTGTTATCCAGAGAATGTAACCTATCATACCTTGAAGATCTTACAATTTGTAATACTGTTTTTAATACTTAAGTAGATTTGCATAGTTACATTTACATATTCAATCTCTAAAATGCAGGATCTCTGAAATAGGAGATGTTGATATTTTAAGAGATAACTATTGAAACTATTTATCTTATAAATTTAATTATATTGCTTAGAGAAAAACTTTGTTTTTCAGTATCGAAAACACTTCATTTGAATGAAAGCTAAAACAACCAATTTAAAAAGAATCACATCAAAATATTACATTTTTTCTTTTCATTTTTCTTGATTTACTAAGTATAATAGCATGCATGAAAATAACCAATTTAAAGAGAATCCCATCAAATTATTACATATTTTTTGTTTTCATTTTAAAATTACTAAGTGTAATAGCATATATTAATGAAGTATGTCTACTCACATACTCTTAAAGTAGTTCCAGTGGCAGATTTTGTCTGCTTTATAGTTTAGTCATAATACACATATTTTAAATGAGATCATCAACCAAGCAGTGAGGAGTTAGCCAATAAAATGCAGTTTTTTCCTTCAAATTTAAGCATTAAATCATATCTGCTTGTAATATTTACTCTTGAAATTGGCTCTCCCTTCTTTATCACAATGTTCAAAACATTGAGGAAATGGAAATATATATCTCTATATATTTTAGAAGTATTATCTAGAGCATCAAACATTATATTTGGTTTTTATACAATGATAGCTAAAGAGCTATTGCAGTACAAAGCAACATTCATCCCTCTGCTGTGCAAAATGACTATTTGTTACATCATTTCTTTGTTAATATTTTAATCTGGGCTTGTAAATGTGATCTAATATTATTTTGTACAGTAAAATGTTTGCTTTAGTCTGTTTCATCTCATCTTCATATTGCTGTTTCAAATGTTAAAGGTTTTAAGAAATCAATTTACGACATGTTACAGCTATGAGTAAATAAAGACTTAATAAATTAACAGTAATGCCTTAGGAGGCTATACAGTGGCCAAAGGTGGAAACAGTGTTAATTAAATTTTATAAATTCCTATTTTCTCCTTTGGATTATTTTACTTAATTTTAGAAAAATGCTCAGGAGTTATGGCAGGTATGGTCAGTTTTTTTTTTTTTTTTTTATTAGAAGCCTCCCCATTCATTTTGTTTTTATTGGCAATAGTCCTGGTTTTGTGTGATTAATTGCCATCTGCTGATCCATGTGCACAGGAAAACCATCCCACTCCGAGTGGGATCATTACTGGATAAGATCACATGCACATGTGACCTAAACCTAGCCAATGGGAATCAGGTGAAGTCTGCTGGAGGGCATCTGGGAAAGATTTTTCTCATTGATAAAATAGGTACACACAGAAAGGAATGTATTTATCTTTTCCGGACATTGTAGTTTCTGCGTGTGACGACTAGAACTCAATAATGAGGAACTTGATTACCAACGTGCTAAGAATGACAGGACAGAGAGCTGCAAATACGTTGGATTTGAAGAATGGCAGGATTAAGCTGGTTTGTTTACAGTTATCTAAAGCAGGAAACATTCTCTCCAATATAAAGGTCAAGATTGCGTCTGGCATAGTTGAAATTACTCCATAAGGAGCTTCTTATGTAAACCACGTAAAGCTGCACTTGGTATTAATATTCAAGGGTAAAAAGAGAGGGCATGTCCTTCGAATATAATTCTTCATTCCCCACAAGCTCTTTTTCTCTTCTATCTCCTGGTTACATTTCTATAAACTGAGTAATGAGAAACAATATATGCAACATGCAACAGACTGAGAGTCTAAAATGCTGGTGCGGAATGTTCTTATCCTTTAATTTTGTGAGTCCTTTAGGAATGCTGTGTCATTAGTATTTAAATCACTTCATAAATATTTCACTTTAAATACCATTGTAATGTCTTGTGCATGCCTTAATTTGTGTCTAACATAATGGTTTTGTATTGTGAGACAATTTCATCAGGGCACTTACACGATTAAAAAGAGATTTAATGGAGCTCTTTATCTTTACTTTGAGTTGACCAGGGAACAGAAAGCAAAAGGCCATATCATTCCTGCAAAAATAGCTTCTTCTATTTAGATACTTTGTATTGTGAAAGAAAAATCAATATATATATGTCTTACAATATGTACTCAGAACAACTGTAGACGTTGTAGTTTAAACAGGATAAAGTAGAGAAGCGAAAAGGAGAGAAACAGGGGAAAAACCCTCAAAGCCTTGTATGGGGAAAATGAGGGAAAAAATGGAGGCTACAAATGAAGGTTAAAATGTGGGAAATTTCTTAGACTATTTAAAGCTTTATTTTCTTTGACTTCTCTTCTGTTGTTCTTCCATTACAATATCGTTCTAGGGTGTTCAAGAATTTGAACGCCATATGGATACATTCCACAGAAAAAAATCTTCTCAAGGATAACATCGTCAGTGTTTCATTATGCACATGAAGGAATTTGAGGTTTTCTGTTCTTGTAACTCTGTTAAAAATATATCTGATGAGAACCCAAGAGGCATATTTCTTTCCCTAAACATCTCATGTCTTATTAGTTTGCTCTTACTGTATTAATTGAAAGTCCTCCTGAAATTACTGAAGAGTGGATTATATCTTATACATTGCATCTTTTATAGTATCAAAACAGCAATTGCTGAAAATTGTCTTTTAAAAAATTGTCTCATGATAACAGCATAAAATCATCTCTTCTTGTTTGTCCTCAATGATCATGTTCTTAATCATAAAGTAAAGGTTTGGGGATATTTTTAAATTCCATTCAAATCTAGAGAAAAAAAATGGAGAAAATTTGCCACAAAATTACAAGCAAGAGCAAAACTAACATTTTAACTAGCATGAGTGTTTCAATAAGATTAAAATCATTAAGATTGTATGCTAATTTACATATTTACCCTTCTGTGGAACTTACGTACCATGTAATTTTGATACTAGAAAGAGACATTATGGAGAGTTGAGTTATTATTTTCAGGGAAAAGTGCACTGTTTTCTGGCTAAGAAAGTTACGCAGTGCAGCAGCATCGAAAAGAATCACAGATCCCTCTAAATCTGAAGAAAAAATGGGGCCAATAAACTCATATTTAAATCAACACTGACTTGATCTCCAAAGACCAAGACTGGATTCTCATTCTTGAATACAACTTTTTTTTCTATATAACTGACATCCTAGGGTAAGAGCCCATGAAAGAGAAGAGCATTAATTTTCACAAGCTTTGCTTAGAAGGAAAGACAGAGAAATAAAGAAAATATAAGAAAATTGGAGAGACATGGAGAAGAAATGAGAATGTCCAGAGAATCTTTGGAAAAGAGTTCCAGAAGGATAGAATAAAGAGAATTAGGAAAGACAACCTTCAAAGAAAAGAATGACCGAGGATATTTCAGAGTCGCTGAACCATGTAATCTCATATTATAAAAACTTATGAAGTCTGGAAAAGTATTTTAAAATCTATTTCTAGATACATACCAGTAAAAGGCAGAGAAGAAAGAAAAAGATCAGGCATAAGAAAAACAACCCATAACCTGAAAAAAGAAAAGTTATCTTTCAAATGATCAGACTTAGAAAATTCCCAACAGATTTTTCAAAGCCAACAATAGATGTTAGAAGATAATGGACAGTAACAGGTAAATGCGTAAACTTCAATAAGGTCAAAACAACCACGTTCACCTGGAGGTACAGACAGATCACAGTTTATTAAGAACCCAGGAGCATACTCTAGTCTTCAAGTGTCTTGTATTGTGAGTCAAGCTGACTCACGATAGCACTTCTCTCAATACTAGTATTAAATAATTAGCATTGTTGCTTCTTTTATAGAATCCCCATGTAACATTTGGAAGGACACCTTATGGGTTTTGCAGTCCAAAGCATGTGCCCATGTGTCTTCTCTGTCTCTATGCTGCAAATTGTCATCAAACACTTTCTCAGTTGACCTAGGATGAATTAGAGCAAGGAGATGGATGAGTGATCACATTTGTACCATTATTCTTCAATGTCAACGTAAAGGCATGGCAAGTAGCAAAATAATGGCTGTGTCACATTTTGAGACACTTGAATATAACTCAAGTCGGAGGAATTAGGTGGCTGTGGAGTGAACTTCATTTAAATTAGAACATTCGCAAAAACACACAGAAATACAGTGAGATAGTATAATATGTCACATAATATTGAGTATGCTTAAATTTATGTAAGGTACAAACTATTCTAACATCTTCAAATTGCTGACAGTAGAAAAAAATAGTAAAATTTTGTGCAATGAAACCATGACTCTACAACAGTTCATGAAATAAAGTCACTTTAGAAAAAGACTAAGGGAATTTATTTCCAATACAATAAAACTGGAAAATAGTGATACAGTATTTGGGAAAAAACGTGGATCCTAAATGGAAGATTCAAGAGGAAACATTGACATGGGGAGGCAGAAGTAACCATAAGAAAGTGACTCATTTGATGAACATGCAATGGGTAGAGCTATAATGCTGAAATATGCAGCGTGTACCACAGAAGTTGGTAGTCAGAATTAAAGGAGCCTGAGATCCTCAACAGTTTTCAACAAGTGTAATGGTGATATTTGCTTTTAAAAGTTAAATTTAGGCTGGGAGCAGTGGCTCACTCCTGTAATCCCAACACTTTGGGAGACTGAGGCAGACAGATCACCTAGGTCAGGAGTTTGAGACCAGCCTGGCTAAGATGATGAAACCCCCTCTTTACTAAAATTACACACACACACACACATTAGCTGGGCATGGTTGCAGGCAGCTGTAATCCCAGCTACTTAGGAGGCTGAGGCAAGAGAATTGCTTGAACCCGGGAGGTGGAGGTTGCAGTGAGCCAAGATCATGCCATGGCACTCCAGCCTGGGCAACAAGACTGAGATTCTATCTCGAAAAATAATCATAATAAAAAAGTTAAATTTGAATAATAACAATTTAAATCACTGTGAAATAGAAATATGATATCAGTTGTTTAAAATAACGGCAGTAAAAAGGAGGGTGCTAACCCCAATCAATTACAAGGAAGGTAAGATGGAAATAAAAGAGAAAAAGCAGGGTTAAGGAAAGTATGAAAAATGGATGGCAGTAACAAATCAAAAAATATCAAAAATGATAGCAACTCACTAGTTACAAAGAAGATAATACCTTTAGATTTTGTTTTCCCAAATCCAGCTATAAACCACTTAGAAGAACACAAAAAGACTGAAATTTAAAAGTTAAGAAATAGAGCTAATGTTGCTGTATTAACACAGAAGATTGAAAAATGTTAAATAAAAAAAAAATAGGGCTAATGAAGGTCATTACCTTCATTATGATAAAAAAAATTACCAGGAAAAAGAATATAATGTCAAATTGAAATACACCTCATTGCATATTATTTGACAGAATGACAAGAAGAAATGGACAAATATATTATAGTAGAAAATATTCCAATTGAACTGTTTCCTAGGTATCAAGAATATAGTGAGCTTCACGGGTTAGAAAATTCTATGTTAAGCTTGAAGCAATGTAGGATGCAATAAATCCCCAGCCTTGAGAACCTTCTAATAATCGTCTTGACAATTCTGGAATTCACATGTCTCAACTGTAAAATAACTTACTCGTATTACAATTTTTCTGACCTCAAACATTTTGATATTAATAACACTATATATGATAATACTTTTAAAATTATATAACTTATATTTCTAGAAAGATGAGGTAGATATACTTTTCCCTATGTCTTCACTTAAGTTCAACTAAAAATACTTAAAATGTTACAGTGTTTAAGAAGACTCTAAAAGTGGAGGGAAGACGGCAGACCAGCCAGGGACCTTGGCAGCCAGAAATGATGTGCTGGTGAGTGAGCTGAGCCTTCATTTTGCCTCTTATGCCCCAGATGTGGGCAGGAGACGCTGACAACCCAGAAATGCCAATAAAGGCTCCGATAAAGCTTGCTGTCTCTAGCGAGCTGACCAGAAAAGGGAAGCATAACCGTGCAGAAAATGTACAGTCAATACTGCCCAACTCTAGCCACAGAAAACAAAATGTCTCAACCGCTACTCCTCCCTACACCCGCAAAGGTCCCCTGGGGAGCCTGGACTTCCACACTTCCCCGGTTGTAATGATGTGACCCAAATACCACCATCCGCCACCAAGGTGGTCTCAGAGTAGGCTGAATAGAGAATTGGGACACTCAGCCCTGCCAGCGCAATCAAAAACCATTTTCCACAGTGCCGGAGACTCCACGGAGGGCCTGGATGTCCACTCCCCACCCGGCAGGAACAAGGTGCCACTTACCCCAAGTGGGTAGTACCTCATGAAGGTCACTACCTTCATTATGATAAAAAAAAAAAAAAGTTACCAGGAAAAATAGCGTAATGTTAAATTGAAGTACACTTCATTGTATATTATTTGACAGAATGACAAGAAGAAATTGACAAATTTATATTATAGTAGAAAATATTCCAATTGAACTGTTTCCTGGGTATCAAGAATATAGTGAAGCTTGTTATTATTATAAGTGGGTATTATCAGAGGAGGCATGTGGAAAGGAGAGTCAGGGCTTTCATCTCTAGCTAGAGATAACAAGGCAACCGCTGACTCCATAGTATCGGTAATAAGGTGTCCAGTAGGGTGGTATCAGCAGAGGCCTAGGAGAAAATCAGCATATCTATTAGTAGTGACGGGCTGCTTCTCACCTTGGGTGGCAGCAGCCTTTTCATTTTCACAGCCCACTCGTGCCTTTGTAAGGCTGGAGGTCGATGACTATAATGAGTGTCATAATTGAAAGACTTTTTTTTTCTTTGAGACAGAATCTCACTCTTGTCCTCCAGGTTCACTACTCACTGCAGTATCCTCCTCCTGGGTTCAAGGGACTCTCCTGTCTCAGCCTCCCAAATAGCTGGGACTACAGGCACGTACCACCATGCCTGGCTAATTTTTGTATTTTTAGTAGAGACAGGGTTTCACCATGTTGGCTAGGCTGGTCTCAAACGCCTGGCCTCAAGAGATCCACCTGCCTCAGCTTCCCAATGTGCTAGGATTACAGGCATGAGCCACCGTGCTAGGCCTAAAAGATATTTTTATTTTAGCCTGGGCTCCTCATTTCTTAGGCAATGCATTCCTCTGAAAACAGTCTGTTCTAACCCTTTCAATGCTACTAACCAGTCCAACATTTCTTTCTTAGACGTCACTTTCAAATATGTTTTATTTCATTTCTTTCTTGCTCCAGTGCCACTTTCTCCAGATCATACCCCGTATGTCTTGGTTACATTTGTTCAATGACAAATGTTACTAGTCCTATGCTATCCAATACTTTTTTTTTCTTTTTTGGAGACTGGGTCTCACTCCTTTGCACAGTCTAGAGTGTGTAGTGGTGCTATCATAGCTCACTGCAGTCTTGACCTCCTGGGCTCACAGTATCCCTTCTGGGTAGTTTCAACTAGAGGCGCACATCACCACGCCCAGCTGATTTTTGTATTTTTTGTAGTGATGGTGTCTCACTATGTTGTCCAAGCAAATCTCAAATTCTTGGCCTCAAGCGATCCTCCCACCTCAGCTTCCTGAAGTGCTGGGATTACAGACGTAAGCTCCTGTACCCAGCCTCAAAGACTTAAATGTTTAATTTCAACTATTTGAAGTGGAGGTACAATATGATTTTCTAACTCTGAAAGTTCAAGAATTTATGGAAGCTTTATAATCTATGTATTTTCTTACTTATAAATCATTCACTTACTTCCTGAACTCATCTTTCTCATCATATTTTTCCAAAAATAGTGAATTTTAGCCAATACATACAACTATGACATTATTTTCCAACTTCTTACCTCATGGTTTCCAGCACAATGGCATATACCTAGTCCTTTTATGCCATCAAATTGATGATTTTACCAAAAGTTTTCCTGACACATAACATATATCTTTACAAATTTCAATGTAAAATTCCTTATCATCCACACCTTAACATTAAGCCAATGACATATAATAATTTGATATCCCAGCTCCCTATTTCTGGATACAAATTTGTTTTATTTAGGGTTGGCTAAACTGTTTTTCAGGAACAGAGAAATCTCAATATCCCAGTTAATTTAATAGCGTGAAGCTTTATTCCCTGCTCAAACAAAGGCATGTGTTCTCGTTTATATAGATCTTCTGAATGGTTCTCCTCCATATAATCATTCAGAGACACAGATGCTCTATATAGCATTTCTACTTCCACTTAGAGTCTTGGGGTCCTACATGAATTCCTGTTATCTAATTGAGCAATGAGCAGGAGTGGGAGAACATTTTCATGGGCCATTTCCAAGGTTAGGCTGGAAATTGGCACACATTGGAAATGTGTCAATTCCAATGTCCCAGACACATTACGTGGTGGCACAGGGATATAAGGGGGCTCAGTGAATGTAGTTTACATGTGTCCCAGGAAAAAGAGGAGCTCTGCATATTGGTCAACACAAACAGCTCCCCTAACATGAAGACTGAAACACTTGGTTGCTAAATGGGCAGCCCACTTAAAAGGATTAATACAAAAGAACAGATAAATATATTTTGAGGGCCAAATAGCAATCCCCATCCCAAGTGTTAACTTTCATTTCTTAAATGCCTTATGAGGTATGACAATTGGAATCACCATAAATGAAAAAATAAATAAAATAAAATAAAAAATGTGGCCAGACACCTTGTCTCACACCTGTAATCCCAGCATTCTGGGATTCCGATTTGGGCAGATCACAAGGTCAGGAGTTCAACACCAGCCTGGCCAACATGATGAAACCCCATCTCTACTAAAAATACAAAAATTAGTTGGGTGTGGTGGCGGGCACCTGTAATCCCAGCTACTAGGGAGGCTGAGACAGGAGAATCATTTGAACCTGGGAGGCAGAGGTTGCAGTGAGCTGAGATTACCATTGCACTCCAGCCTGGGCAACAGGGTGAGAATCCATTAAAAAAAAAAAAAAAAAAAAAACCTCATATATTGCAATTTACTATATGTCAATGTCATTTTAATATTAAATAAACTCTTTTGCAACTACATAACATTTTGTTAAATTGGTATTCCCGAAATACGAAATGCTTCAATCTCTATTTATCAAACATGTATGAGTACCTACTTCATGGCAGGCATGTAGTAGGGGAGTGGAAGACAGCAGTAAACAGGAAGGTGTGGCTTCTAACCATGAGGAGTGCCTTGCAATTGATCTGGTTGATCTGGTGTTGCTCCAGTCACATCCACAAATGCCCCATAGGGTAAATGTACCCTGATTTGAGAAACTATCTTACACACTCTTTAGAGAGTCATAGGCTTAATTATTTAAAAAGTGCCAAATTTAACCAGGCTTAAATGATCACTCTAGGTTTTACAATTAATAACTTATTTAGATAGGATCAAATTTCAGTTCTTTTGGAATCTTTTCAAGTAGCATGTCCTATATTTTACCTCCCCATTAGTGTTGGTGTTAGAAACAGGGCAATCCAATGATATTATGGAGTGTCCAAAGTGAAAAGAGATACAGATAGAAATAATAACTGAAATTCCAGGAGTGTTTGAAATATTGAAAAGAGACTAAGTAGTTTTTGTTTGTTTTCTGTTACATTAATATACAAACACAACATTGCTGACATTTGTATTTAAGGTTTCTTTCATTAGAAGATGGAATAAGTATGAATTAAATCGACGGTTCATTTTATATCCTTTAATAAACCAATAAATTATAAAAGTAAATTATTTTTTCCCAAATAAGGCAAGATAGCATGCTCTCCTTAAAGCACGAAAAGATTTATTTAACAATATATGGAAAGTTATAACATTGGACACTACATTAATGAAGGGTAACCAGGCTCGCCTGACATTGTTCCAGTTAATATCCCAGGAAGCATCACTCACAGAGAAAATATCCTTTTTGGGGTTAATGACAGATGCTGAAATGTGACGTCCACTGAATTTAATTTTTCAGGGAATTTTTACACTGTGTCTAAAACGTGCAGGAGAGGAAGTACCCAGAAAGTGGAATGCCTGTGACAATAATTGCCTTTTTTAAAATCTGGGATATTTTGACATCCTTATTCATATGCCCCCAACATCAAAAGGAAAATCTGTAATTATTTAAAAATCATTTTCCCTAATAAGATTACTATTAGGATTTTGTACACGGAGGACATACACTCAAATAATACCTTGTTATAAGAAGCGTATCTTAAATATTAATTATTTTATAACATATCAAAAGAAATCATGTTGCTTGTAAGTAGTTTTTGAAGCCACATGTGGAAAATGTAAAAAAAAATTTATATTTTATATGGAAGATGCTTGTCCTCTTTTATCAAGTAGCGTTTGTTTTTACTCATCATTTTCTGCACACAGCAACGTGGGTTTGTTAGCTTGACTTACATTTCAAAAGTAGGAATCTTTTCTGTTTTAGCTCAATGCCAGTTGTGTGCTGACTGCCTGCTGCTTCCCAACTACATATCTAGAATTTTGTAGTTTAATTGCCACTTGCACAGTAGTATTGTACATAAACACAGCAGCTGCTACTGTATGTTGGAAGTGGCTCAGAAAAATCTATGGACACTGTTCAGCTTGGACTAAAAAGCCAAAAATTTTAGACCCAGCTGCATTACTCTAACAGCTTGGCAATATAGCACCTTAACAAAAAAAATCCTCAACTCATTGGAAGTCTTCTTACAATATGTTTGAGACCACACCAGAGAAAATTGCGTGGAACCATGTGGTCTAGTGGTAAAACTTTCCCAAAATGATTTTCTTTCTCTTTTTTTCTAGTCACTGAGGTCCTTAGATTTTGTTTGTTAGTATTCTGGATTGCTAGAGATAACCGCTAGAGATAAGAAAGCTAATATGAAACTTGGATATCTTCCTGTTACCAGGTAGAGATTATGGTCTTTTTGGTTAAACCAATTAAAAATGTGAAACCAAAGGGGAAATGCACAGAAACCTTGACAGAAGACCTTTGCTGCAGCAGCTTGCAGACTTTAATGAACACTGTTATGTGGAAGAGGTAGGCTGATGTCACATTAAAAGCGTAGTCATGAAAAAAATCTCAGTTCGTACTTAAGTGTTTCCACATAACGTTTTTTAAAGGGGAAAATTAGAGAGTTATTTTTATTTTTTGTATATAAACAAAATTCAGGGCATTGCAATAAAAGAAATCAAGACTTCGTTTGTTTCACTGCTTTGATATTTTTCCCTTCATTAGGCAGAGTTTTCTGTATTTCAGTATTTAGAAGCCCAAGTAGCATCATCTGAAGAATAAAACGTCCCATGAAAATTAGAAGTTGGGCATTTATAGGTTCGCTATAGAATATTGTCGTTCCCATGATGTTATTTTTAACCACTCTGATGAATTTAAGGATGCCTAAGATTGTCTAGCAAGAGCTTAAGCTCGATTTATAAATGTGACATTATTTTTTAAACAATGTTAAGCTTACTATTCGAGGGCTGTAAAACATTGCTAATATCTCTGTCAGTGTTGGTGTGTTAGGTACCTAAGAGAATGTTAAGGTCTGATGGCAAAATGGCTTCCTTTAGAATACAGTGGATCCAAATCCAGTGGTTGTTGTCTAGTATTTGAACAAATAATTCAGTTATTTATTTTCTCTCCCAGTATTATAAGCATTAAGAGACAGATGTGATAGACTTCCTTCACAGAGTCACATGAAGGTATTTCTCTGAGGTAAATATACTGCAATAGCAATCTAGCAATAAAGTGTCTCCAAAAGGATTTTATTAAATCAATGGTAGGGTCTTGGTGACTTTTTACCTAATTAACTCAAATGACTGCAGCTGCAAATAATGAGGAATTGGCTGAGTAAGTCCATTTACAAATTTGAATGCAATAGAAATATATTTAATTTAACTATGAAATCATGATCCTATATAGTTTTTAAATAGATCACATTGACTATTATCCCATTTTGGGGTGAAAACTTAATGCCAATATTTCAATAGTTATCAGCAGACAACCACCTCACCTGTAGGCACTCAGTTATTTTGTTTACTTTTCTCATTTTCTGCCATTAATTGGAGTTAACAAAATTTAAATGTTATAAATTATTTTCCATAAGAAATTTTACCACTTCCAAATATGTTAATACTCTAAAGACTCAAGGTTTCTGATGACTTATCTTATGTAAAAAGAATGTGCTGAGCACATTCATATTTGGGCAAACTGATAAAGACAGAAAATATAGAGCTCTGTGAAAACAGTATAACAAATATACCTGAAAGTTGATGACAATGTAGATAATTTCTGCAACAAAAAGTACCTAAAAAGACTACTGGAAAAGAAAAGATGTAGAACTATCCTCCATCCACGTGTATACATCTCAAAGATTAATGACTGTCAATAAGAGAGAGGCACTTTGAATAACAGAATCCCATGATACTAGCTGTCAGAGTTGATCCTCTATTTAAAAAGGTCATTTGCACAATCATAACCATACCTTATATAATCTTTTTATAAACCCATTAATAAGTCAGCTTTTCTGCTGTTATGAAAATAAACAAAAACAGTCTCTCTGTGCATTTAGCAATAAGCATTTATTTCTTGCTCGTGTCACAGGAAGGCTGAAATTCAGTTATGACTTTTTTTCTCTATCTGGATTGTCTGACTCAGCTAGACTTTGCTTCATATATCTTGTCATTCCAGAATGCAGAATGAAGGACTGGCTTTTATCTGAAACATTTTGTTCTCATGGTGGAGAGAAAGGAAGAGGTCCCAGGAAACCATATGAGCATATTTAAAGCCCCTGCTTAGATGTGGCATGTCAATTCTGCTCAATATCCGTTGAACAAAACAAGACCCATGGCCAAGGCAAAGTCAGTATGGTGGACTGTAATATTCCTCTTACCATAAAATACTGTCAGGGTGGGAAGAGAATAATTTTGAACAAATAATAAGATGTGCAGTTGTCACCAGCCAAGTTATTGCCTGTGGCCAAGGTATTTATATCAACTGTTTAACAGTAATTCATTCTAGTTTATTTTCAGCAGCTTAGTTTTATAAATATTCAATCCTTTGGAATTCTTCCTCCTCTCCATTTTCCAACCAAAGAGGGCTTATAGATGTGTGGGTGAAATAGGTGACTTAATGACATCATGATGCTTGGAGAAAAGTTTCTCTGAATTTGCAAAGGTTCTTATGCTGTTTTGGAGTTGGCTGGATCATTTTTGTAATTGGATCCTACATGTTGATATCTACTGAAGTGTTGTTCATGGACTTGTGAGCTATTCTCTTGGCTCATTCAAGCCTAGATCGTCTTCCTCAGGGATATAGCTTTTCATTCGTTTCAAAGATGTGGCAGTTCCCTTTAATTTGCTACTACAATTTCTAGTTGGGCTCTATCTAAATTGTCCTTTCTTCAGTCACTTCTTTCACTGGAGTGGTCTCACACAGATTTTTCTGACACTTGTTGCAGTTAAATTAAGGCTGCGACCTTGTTTGTGTGACAATACTTTTTTTTTCTTTATATAAACAGTTTATTTACTCTAGACAGCAACACAGACAAAACGCCATATAAACACAAAGGAAGAGACACAAAGCCGAGATGAGGGCTGACCTGGATCTGAGACTCAAAAGCAACACAGCCCAGGCTCTAGAGAGGAGGGATGGGAGGGAAAGCACTTTTCCATGCAGCCAGCCCAGGCAAAGTGCAGCTCTGCACGGTGAGAAGCATGCCTGCATCCAAGAGCGAAGAACTCGCTCCTGGGGGACTTATCCAAGGATAAAAGTTTATAATTTTACAGCAGTTGAAATGCTGACATCAATATTAAAATAAAAATGAGTTTTACATAACAATCAACAACAATTCTTGATGTTTTCTACCCCACAGAGAAGCTGCGGTAGGTGCAAGACTGTAAGCTCTTAAACTTAGTAGTCACTGGCTTAACCCACTGTACTCTTTCTTTTGGAACCCCCTAGCTATTATAAAATGCTCCACTCAAACTTTCAATGTGTGTTTGAATACATTGTCTTCTTCCTTGAGTAAATATTATAGAAAACTGTTTTTCCCCGAAACTACTATATCCTTCACTACTATAGGAAAGGGACATTATATTGTTGCTCTGAGTCAGAAACTTCAAAGAAACAAGTAGTGTGATACAAGTAGTATCCTTTGATTGCCATTGTTATTAGGGGATAGCTGATGCACCACCTTTAATGGTATCCTCCCTTTTTGA
Organism: Papio anubis; assembly: GCF_008728515.1. NCBI lineage: Eukaryota > Metazoa > Chordata > Mammalia > Primates > Cercopithecidae > Papio > Papio anubis. Next base: position 10,750,089 of record NC_044978.1, read on the forward strand.
AAAGTATTGACATCTATTTATTCTGTAGTGTCCTCTTCCCTGTTTTATAGCTTCTTAAATTTGTCAGGTTTATCCACTCCATCTAATTTGTTCCAGTTCAATTATCTACAAATACAACCCCCTTCTGTGTTTCATCACTATTAAATATTGGTCTACAATGAATATTTCAAAATCTGCAATTCTTCTTTTGGCCACGAATGCTTGTTTTTTGGTTTTTTGGTTTTTTTTTAATGTCTCCCATTTTCTCCTTCCGCTTTATTCTACTCATCTCCATTATAAACTCCAGTTCTTTGAAATACATTATAGTTCTAACCCGTTACTACAGTTAAAATTTCACTTAACTTCCTCAACCATTTCTTCCTTATGGTTGGATCCTATGTTAGTGTACTTATGCTATGTGCATTTAGCTCCTTGATCATCTTCTCTTGTAAACTTTTGTCAAATTCATTTCCACAATTCTTTGATTATTCTATTTCTCCTCTAGGGCTGAGCATTTTATATAAGGTCATGAAAAATGCTGAGTGATTCTATTTTAAATGCCCGCCATTAAATTTTAACTAGGATTTTGTTATTAATTTGAATTCCATATAATTTTCTCTTGTATCCAAGTTATACTAACTATAGTAGCTGTTTTAATTATTTTTCCATGGTCTTCAAAAAATCCACACTTCCACAAGACCTCTCAGAAAATAGACATAAAAAGTATACGTAAATTTCCAGTTTCACCTGAAACATATCTCTCCACTACCAGTCAGCCCTACTAATTTTTGCAATGCAGGCATGATGTTACTACCTAAGGAATAATGTTCTTGATCCTCTTGTATACAGGAAATATTTTTTTTTCTTTTTTATAACCAATTGTCAGAATATATGGTCTACACATGAATTACACTCCAATGGAAATAGAAAAAAAGACTATTTTAATTCAGAACTGTCCCAGGAAAGACAATAATTATCATGTCCCTGAACCACTGATCATTCATAGACTTCTGCAGGACACATCCAATTTCTGTGATGCTCTACATGCACACAACTTGATACGTGTATCTAGACTGAGATTTTCCTGCCTACTGAGCACAGCTGGAATACCACATCAAGCAATCACGTCATCATTCTCCAGTGCACGAGAAAATCTCACCAGGGAATTAGGGCAAGGAAGGTCATCTTTCTTTCATATCTTGAAAATATTTTTCTAATGTGTTCCAAACATTAAACAACTTAATAAAGAGATGATGCAGAACCAAAGAAATGTTTAATAAAAATATTTTTATAAGAAAACAGAAGCTATAAAAATTTCCAATACATTCTATAAAAATATTTCCCCAAAATTTTGAGTGAAATGTCTGTAGTAGTACCGTGTTTATTACATACAAGATGAAAAATAAATAGTATTTCTGCATTGCCAGCAATAAATTGGGAGTTGTTATTTCAGAGATTTTAAATTCCAGATTTGGAAGTTCAAGAACTTGCAGCTGGCATCTATTATACCTCTGCTGCCAAATGCATCATATAATTCCCTGCGTTCTAATTAGATGCATTTACAAATAATGTAAAGTGTTTCTGAAGGACAGAGAGAAAAAAATTAATTTAATAAGTAAAATCTAAACAAAATATGAAGGACAAAAATGTCACCAATAATTTTATTTTTTAAATGTTATAAGTAATTGTGCTGAAAAATTAAGCATTTTGTGGTGAAAATGCAAATAATTTCTCTTAATTGTATGTATTGTGATAGTAAGACAATGTAAGAGAATAACTGTCCACATTAAATTAGATATAAATGCTAAAATAATTTGATATCTGTTTACATACTTACAGAAGTTAATCTTCCTGTAAGAAAACATACTCATGAATACTCATTCTAAAGTAGATTCACTTACTATTTTAATTTGAGAATGTAGATTTTAAAACTTGGAGATGAAAGAGGGAGAAGGATTCACTGAAGAAAGGAAAATCAATGCAGACAAAATGGAAAGGCATAATGGAAGATTGTGCTTGAAAAGGTGAGGGTTAGCTAAGATCCTGTGCAGAAATAGTTTGGCTGATCGGACTTAGATTTTACAAATTAGGTTAGTTCATTTAAAGTAACAGGAAGGAAGGCAAACTATGGTTTATGAGGAAAGATCCAAGCTGCTGGGTAGACAGGTTGTTTGGTTACAGAGGAAGCTCTCTTTGCAATCTTCTCCTCATCTCCCTTAGTGAAATTAAAAGGAAGTCGCCAACTGAGTCTGAAAATCGGGAGATGCTGGAAATTTATGAAGAAAGAAGATAAGGATGGGAAAGTCTTCTAGGCAAGTGAGAAAGGAACTGACTCGGAATATGTAGTTTTAGAAACTTATATTGAGAAGTACTTAAAGTTAGATCCTACAATAAACAACACATAAACAATGAACTGGCATGGGCATGCTTTAGTGTTCCTGAGATGCCACCCCACATTGCCCTGGGCTTTAGGGATTCAGGGTAAACATTTTTTTTAGTTTACAAATAATAGGCAACTTTAATGTATATCACAGTCTTTGGGAGACAGTAATATTCCAAATTCAGCAAAAATTGTATAGATCATCCATTGTAACAATTAACAATTACATATTGCAGCATGTCAAACCACTTCAAAACTTTGTGGTTAAGAAAACATCATTCATTTAGTTCCAATTCTATGGGTTGGTAAATGAGGCTGAGCTACATTGGACAACTCTCTTGTCACTCTCTGGACAGCTGCTGGTCAGCGAAACACTTTGCATTGAGAGATTGGCTGTCTGTCAGGGGCTTGAGAGCTACCGTGCCATGTGATTCTCTTCATGGAGCAGGCGGACCAAGCTCAGGGCAGAGGTATGAGGTATCCCAGCAGCAGCAAGAGAGGAATCTGAAAGACCTTTTCAAGCCTAGGCTTGGGGCTTGTACAATATCAGTTCTGCCATATTCCACTGTGGCCGTTTTTACAATCCATCCACACCTGTTACTTAATATTATAATGTCTTGTTTCTCATTTGACAAGATCCCACTTACGGAAAAGTGTTATCAGCTTTGTCTTCAAAACATATCCTGCATCTGACCACTTCCTTCTATTCCTCTGCCACCGCCTTGTTGTCAGTGCCCATCTCCTGTTCCTGGGATTATTGCAATGATTCCTCATAGATCCCCTTGGCACCTCCCACTTTAATCCATTTCCAACCACGTAGCTAGTGATTATGATCACTACTCTTTCAGCAAAAACTCTCCAATACCCTGATACCTTCACTCAGAACAATAACTTAAAGTATTTACCGTGACTCTAATTTTGAACGTGATCTATGCCACCTCTCCATGCACTCTATCATATCTCAGAATGTATTACCTACTCTAGTTCATCTCACTGTGCTCTTGTCTTCTTTGTCCTTCCTCAAATATGCCAGGAAAGCCCCCAACCCCCTCACATGCCTATATATTTGAAGTATTTAAGAAATGATATAATACAGAAATAAGATGGATGAATAAAAGGCAGACAACATATTAGAAAAAATGTTTCAAGTAGAAGAAAGAAATTATTTAAAAAATCATGAAATACTGGTCTATGAAAGCAGAAACATATAGGCATGCAATTTTTTATTTCATCTTCTAAATATCCACACGGTTTGTTTTCCCTCAGGTCTCTTCAAATGTTACGGTCTCAGCATGGTCTTCCCTGACCACGTTATTTTTCTTCCTACCCCTTGATCCTGATTTTTACCTACCCTGGCCCAGTTATTATGTGGAGACAATGTTCTGAATATTTTAAGCATACAAAGTCATTAATTCACATAAGACAACGATAAAGAATGTGCTATTCTAGCGTCCATTTTACAGGTAAAGCCATTGAGGAGGCATACAGTTAAATGTCTTAGATGAGGTCCTGCTGTTATTAACTGACAAAGCCATGATACGCATGTAAAGTCATCTGGATACACAGCCAGCTTTCTTAAACCAGTTCTTTATTCCATTGAATTAGCTCATGAACAGCATGGTGCATGCTTTAGCACTGTCTTACTTTATGAGGCAGGTACTGTTGCTAACGTGATTTTACAGAAGAACAAGTGGACATGTAGATGATTTAAAATACACTTTCAAGATTAAACTCTTTGTGGAGTCAGGACTCAAACCCTATCAGTCTCATGACAAAGCCTATATTCCAGCTGTCTATGCCACACTGTCTACCCCATGATCTGATCCTACAGTCTCCCAAATCCTTTCAGATTTAATTTTGGGTTCTACAACATGCTCCACTCTAACATGAAACATGATATTACAATTTTTTTCTTCTACTTGGAACATTGTTTCTAATTACTTTGTTTCTGTCTTTTAGTCATCCATTTTATTTCTGTATTATATCAGTCCTTAAATACGTCAGCCAGGTGAAGTGGCCTTCCTATGTACATATCGTATCAATTTAAAAATCAGTCTTCATTGTTTATTTCTCACTATCTCTTTCTGAAGGAAATAGAGATCCTAAACCAGACCTAGATTATCATTGTAGCTCCAGAATTTTACAATGCTAACGACATACTAAGGGTTAAATAGATTTTTGAAATAATAAAAATAGATATATTTTGTAAATAACCGTACGTAAATTAAATGAAAAGTTAATGCCTTAATTTTATGCAAGTACAAGGAGACAAATATTAACTACAATAACATTTTTTCCCATTTCACAAAAAAAAATTGTGATGTGATTTCTCACAACTTAATAGATAGAACAAATGTAAATAAATCTTCCCAAGTCAATCCTGGGAGGTGGGGCTAGAGGGCTGCCTTGTTTGTCCCTTTAGGCAAGTCCTGAAGCATTTAGTGCCGTGGAGAATTTTGACTGAAACCCTCTGCTATGGATCACTGGATTCTCAACATTGGAGGGATTCTGGATTTGCCATTGATTAAGTATATGATTGTAACTAACACAGGTTGTTTTGCGTGGCCTAACTCCTTCACCTATACATTGAAGGTTACATTAGGTGACGGTTGGTATCCATTTCAGGCATAAATTTATTTACACAATAAATAATTAGCAAGTGTGACTTAATTGTGTTCCTTCCTAATATATATCCTCCCCAGTGTATATGTATATTTTACATAGGTCATCACAAGCTGTGCTAACACACACACACACACAAATGGAAGCAGGAAACGTCATTGAGCTGCAGCATGGTCAAATGTAGTCTAAACTGCAAGAGTAACTTGAACAAGGTTATTGTCAGAAGCCACGTGTGAGACCGTAACTCAATATATGAGCTGACACAATGGAGCTCTCACGATACCTGGAAAAAGGCCAGGCCTGGTGGCTCACGCCTGTACTCCCAGCACTTTGGGAGGCTGAGGCGGGTGGATCACGAGGTCAGGAGATTGAGACCATCCTGGCCAACACGGTGAAACCCCGTCTCTACTAAAAATACAAAAAATCAGCCAGGCGAGGTGGTGGGCGCCTGTAGTCCCAGCTACTCGGGAGGCTGAGGCAGGAGAATGGCGGGAACCCGGGAGGCGGGGCTTGCAGTGAGCTGAGATCCGGCCACTGCACTCCAGCCTGGGCGACAGAGAGAGACTCCGTCTCAAAAAAAAAAGAGAGAGAGAGAGAGAGATATCTGGAACAAGAGAAACAGGAATTCCAACTTGGTTTGGGTACTGAATGTTTGGGAGGTTTACAGTTATTTTATGCCTAACTATTTCTACATCATCTCAAGCCTAGAAATATCCCCAGTAATCTCAGAGCAGAAATGTAGCCTTGTAGGGTTTCTTGGTGTGGGAGTTTGACAGCAGTTGTTGGCCTCTCCTAGAAACTCCGAAATGAATGAAAGATTTTCCCTCTATTTTGGGCTCTGAAAGTTGCTATGTGTTTGCCCTGAAAGTTTCAGTGGCCAGAGACTAATAGGTTAATTAGTGTTGCCAATTCCTGAAATATTCTTTTTCCTGCTTTTCACTTTCTATCTAAGTCTTTAACTATGCTTATCACTCAGTCCTCATTATCTTAAATCAGATCCTCATTACCAACTTGGTGAAACCCTGTCTCTACTAAAAATACAAAACTTAGCCAAGCTTGGTGATGGTGCCTTTAATCCCAGCTACTCTGGAGGCTGAGGCAGGAGAATCGCTTAAACCTGTGAGGCGGAAGTTGCAGTGAGCCGAGATCGCACCATTGCACTCCAGCTGGGGCAACAAGAGCGAAATTCTGTCTCAAAAAATGAAAACAAACAAACAAACAAAAATGTATAATTTAAAAACTTTTTTTTGTTTTTTTTTTTTTTGTTGTTGTTGTTTGTTTTTGAGACAGAGTTGCTCTGTCGCCCAGGCTGGAGCGCAGTTGCGGGTTCTCAGCTCGCTGCAAGCTCCGCCTCCCGGGTTCACGCCATTCTCCTGCCTCAGCCTCCCGAGTAGCTGGGACCACAGGCGCCGCCACCTCGCCCGGCTAGTTTTTTGTATTTTTTCAGTACAGACGGGGTTTCACCGTGTTAGCCAGGATGGTCTCGATGTCCTGACCTCGTGATCCGCCCGTCTCGGCCTCCTAAAGTGCTGGGATTACAGGCTTGAGCCTCCGCACCCGGCCAATTTAAAAACTTTTTATATGACTTTTTAAAAATATTCTTCCCATGTAAATTATTTTTATTCAATAATTAATGAAATAAACAGCATGCACAAACAGCTGCATAAGAAACAAGGAATTTTTGCCGGGTGCGGTGGCTCACGCCTGTAATCCTAGCATTTTGGGAGGCCGAGGTGGGCGGATTGCCTGAGTTCAGGAGTTTGAGAAAAGCCTGGGCAACACGGTGAAAACCTGTCTCTACTACCAAAAAAAAAAAAAAAAAAAAAAAATCAGCTGGGCATGGCCTCGTGCGCCTGTAGATCCAGCTACTCAGGAGGCTGAGGCAGAAGAATTGCTTGAACTCAGGAGGCGGAGGTTGCAGTGAGCCGAGATCGTGCCACTACCCTCCACCCTGGGCAACAGAGCGAGACTCCATCTCCAAAAAAAAAACGAAAGAAAGAAGCAAGGAATTTTCACCCCTTTTCTCTTTTCCTTCTCCTCCCAAGTAGCATTATCTAGAATTTGGTGCCCAGTATTTCCTGGATTTTCTTTTTAGTTTTACCATATCTATTATATCCATATATGTTAAGATGTAGATTATATTTTAAATATCTAAATATATGAATTTTCTGGTTATTTTGGCTATCTTTTAATTTAATCTCATTGGATCAGATGCTATTACTGTATGGAATAATTTTTTAGATAATTTCAATTACTGACACCTTTGTGATATATAGTTGAGTTCATCATATTCATCAATTTATGTAATTATCACTGTTAATATAGGCAATGCTTTCTTTACTTAATCACTTTATTTGATAAAATGTTCTGTTTTGTGTGCAAAAAGAAATTTTAATTCATTGTATATCTCACACTGCTTTTTAAAAATAAATTCAGATAATTCTGTTTTCAGAATCAGCTCAGATAATTATTTGCACATTAATTCATTGCTTCTAATTGCTGTTACAATACTCCATCATGAAAATTCACCACTATTTTCGAGTCCCCTAGGAACAAACATGAAGTTTGCCTCCAGTTCTCTGATACCCACGAAGAAAGCTGTGTGAACATCTCGTACTCTATATGTCACTTTAGTATTTTACTTGATATTTTTGGGTATACCCAGGAAAAAAATGGTTGATTCACAGTGTATGTGTGACAGATTATAATATTGTTTATTATAATTTACTCCCATCTTTCTCTGCCCCCTGCTATATGACTAGCAGGTCTTTCCAGTGGGAAGTGTATCTACCTGAATTTCTCATCTATAAAAAGTGAGCAAAAATGACATATTTTCACTTAATGTTGAAGGCCTAAGAGCTATTGAGTGTGCCCGATAGCTCTCTTGCTTTCTTCTTTCCACCATGAAAAGACATATTCCAGACCTGGCATCCCACTTCAGCCCACAGCCCAGAAAGAAGACGTGTGAACACATGTGATACAGAGTTGAGCACAGCCACAGCCAACCAGACTGGCATGTAGTAAGAACAAGGTATAACGTTTTCTTATTGTGAGCCACAAGAAATATGGGGACGTTTGTTACCACAGAGAAGCTTAGTGGAAAATTATCATCACAAAATGTTTGTAATTAATTTTTGTAACCATGGGAGATTGGTTTTTTATTTATTTATTTATTTTTCAGATGGAGTCTCACTCTGTCACCCAGGCTGGAGTGCAGTGATATGATCTCGGCTCATTGCAACCTCTGCCTCCCGGGTTCAAGTGATTCTCCTGCGTCAGCCTCCCAAGTAGCTGAGATTACAGGTGTGTACCACCACGCCTGGCTAATTTTTGTATTTATAGTAGAGACAGGGTTTCACCATGTTGCCCAGGCTGGTCTTGAACTCCTTTCCTCAAGCGATCCACCTGCTTTGGTCTCCCAAAGTTCTGGGATTATAGACTTGAGCCACTGTGCCCAGCCAAGATTGCTTTTTAGAATATCCATCTACATACTAAGCAGCAATCTCTATATTGAAGCCAACACTTGACATAGTGATTTTTTGAAACACTAAGAGGAGAATGATAGCAAATTATTGTTTTACTTTTAGTGTTTGTGATTACAAATGATGTAGAGTATCTCTTCATGTATTCATTATATTTTTAAAATTTCCTCTCTGTAAATTTTGTTAAGGAAACATTTTGATTTTTTCATATGGTTTGCCTGCTTTTTCTATCTTCTACTAAACGATCTCATCTCTTCTCCCCTTATTCATGATGCCGAATTTAATGCATATTGAGTCTGTCTCTGAGATTGCCATTTTGCTACATTGGTATATTTATCTATTATTGTGAAAATGCCACATTATTTTTATTGCTATGACATTCAAATATCTCGTTAACTTCTAAGGAAAGATGCTTCCTCTTTTTTTCTTAAAGCTAACCTATAGTAAAGATTTTTAATAGTCCATATAATGTTATAATGTTTAGCAAATCATTCAAGAAAGTTTCTGGCTCTTTATTGATAATCAATTCATTTTTAGATTTATTTGTGGAGTGTTGGTTTCTATAATGTTACATCAATCGCATAAAATATGAATGACAAGAATTTTTACTGCTGCCACTTTGTCCAGTCTTCCAGTTGTTTAGTTCCTCTTTTAAGTTGCTCTTATTGCCAAGAATATCTTAATTTTAGTTACTTTTACTAATTGCCAGTTGCTGTTTAAAAAGAATTATTCTGTGGGTTGGATCATTACATTTGTACATTTTTGATTTTGTTAAATTTTTTTTTTTTTTTGCTCATCTCTCAAGCTGATGACAAAATTATCTTCAAACAGTGACACTTCCATTATGTGCTAATGATAACACCTCCCTTCAAATCTTTTTACATCCACCGCAGGGAAGGCTGGGAACTGTTTTTGCACACATGGTGAGATGTCATGGCCAATGTCAGGTATCATATATCTAAGTAAGAAAAGGAGCACAGGTGTTCGATAACAAGAAGCTTTGCTGCAGCTGCTTTCTCTAGCATAAATATTTGTTAAGTTTTTTTTTTACCTAGTAAACAATAATGTACATAGATGTTTCTTAATAATTCTGTTTGAAAGATTCATATCTTGAATGAAGAATGGGTTCCCAAACTTGGTGATGTATTATTAACCCAGTGAAAAACCAAAGGAAGAATCTAGACTGAATTTATTCAAAAATGTAAGATTAGCATTTTGCTGGGTCGTAAAAAAATTGCTAAAATTCAGTACTTTTATTTTATGCTCATTACCCAAAACTTGCTTTCTATCAAGTAAAAAGTCATGATCTTTTAGCATGTAATGTTATTTAATATTGAAAACAATTGAATATCATAATAATCTACCAATACAAATATTCTAATAGAGTCTCTATGCATTCACATTTGTGGATTTTGTATTAAAAAGTAAAATAATGCAGAATTGTGACATATATCTTACTGAAATAATTTTAAAAATCAGGTGAAGCAAGATGTATGATCAGCAGCTTTGCTGGTCTTGTTTTCTTTGAGCAACATTAGCAAATTGCAATGGTATGTTTTGTATAACATTTATGTAAACCTGTAGGCAGTGTTAAAACAATTCTTTAATTAGTTTTATAGATTCCATTTTAAAACGTTAGTTATTTTTTATATGATCCAGCAGGTGAAAACACAACAGCAGAATTGGGCGAAGAAAACATTGAAGGCAAGCTACAGATGTTATTTCAAGGACAATATTGGAAAGGGCATCGTCCTGTTAAGAGCTGAATTCAGTGTTTTTGCTTTTCTAAGATCACTTTGAAATGGAAATGATAAGAACCTTTAATGTCTTGTCCAAATAAAAAGGTATACAGAAATCAGAGTCATGCTTGGCAAGAGATAAGAGGCATTGCAAATACAGCTGGGATGAGCAAGTCTAACATGCATGTTCCCAACAGAATAATGACAAGATAGAATAGCCGGGGATTTTAAGTGGAGGTACAGAGGTGGTTAGAGATACCTTCTTTATGCATTATCTTGTAATAGTGGGCACATAAATATGTATTTTGTACATAGGGATATTGTAGCAAACCTGTATCCAAATTGATATATACATTGCTATTTAGCTTTAGAAATTTCTCCAAAGATTTTCCTGCTTGATATATATTTGCTCTCTTAACTGAGGTACAAATTATTTTAATATTATACAGCCTTGCTTATATCATGTATTACAACAACCTGTATATGAATAAAGATGAAAACTGTTGAAGACTATATCCAGATTTTATGATAACAATAAGTGCCAGAAATAAAGAAAGGAAAGGAAACAATATATTTAAAGATGTGTTCAGGAAATTTGCACAGCTATTGCAGATAGAGTTACGGTGTTGAGAATATTATTCTGAACTCATTCTAAACACTACCCTAAGGAAAAACTTGATCTACCTTTTTCTTAACTTTTGTGTATCAGAAAGCTTGTACAGGGGACTTCCTATAATATTGATGCTTGTTATCTTTCTTTTATTGTTATCTAGAGAGAGCACTTTCAAAAAGTAAATGTACTCGGCGCTGTGTTCAATGAGGGAAACTGATAGCTCAGCATTGGACAATTGAGGCCAACAGGGAGCTTCTGCGGAATACAGAGTCATTGATTTTTCTTCTTTTCAGAAAGACACTACTCCATTTACTCTGTCAAAACCCTTGCTTCCAGGCCATGTAGGTGCATGCTGGGTGTGAAGAAAAATCACATGCTCTCAGACAAGGGTCTGTGATTATTTGCTCTTTATTTAGACAAGAGTTTTGGAAAACAAGCTAGTCTTTAGCTAGATTACAAAATTAACGAAGTAGATACACAGATATATAAATGGATTAGTTCACATAAGTTAATAAAAATAAGTTATTTAATTTATATTAATGTTCTTTCCATATGGAAGCTTTACCTTTTCAAAATATAAGTGCATATTTCATAATTGGCCTTTTTTCCAAAATGAAAACAATCTTTAGAAAAATTCTTTTGGAGAAAACTGTTAAGAAGTAATGTTTTTAAAACTACTACCGCCTACAGACATCTTTAAAGTTAACTTTTCATTGTATTTTAACTTTCTAACAAACGCTCAATGATTACCGTGCGTGGTGGGGGTGCCTGTAGTCCCAGCTACTCGGGAGGCTGAGGCAGAAGAACAGCGTGAACACGGGAGGTGGAGCTTACAGTGAGCCAAGATCGCGCCACTGCACTCCAGCCTGGGAGACAGAGCGAGACTCTGTCTCAAAAAAAATAAAAAATAAAAAATAATTAAAAAAAATAAAGAGGCTCAGTGAAATGAAAATGAGTTTATAAACTGAAGCTTAGTTAACCTGTAAGGACGTTGCATTCCGTATGTTTAAAGAAAACAACAACTATGTTTTTCATCTTTCAACAATGTGAGCTTGAACATCAGTAAAGAAATGTCCATAGTAAACTTACTAAACTTAGATATTAGAAAAAATATAATCATGTCTATTACATAACTTGAATTCATTGTTTTATTGATTCGAAGCCAATGTGCCAATTCTACTTGGATTTTTGGGCATTTGATCGAAGAATGTGTGTTAAAACTCCAACTATAAGTACCTTTCTTACCTATACTTAAAATAGTTTGGATATAAAGGAGATGTCAATTTGTAGATCTTACCAATTGTCAGATATAATTGGCAACTATAATCAGATATAAGTCCTAGGATATAATATTAAGAATGTTGGGTAGACTGATGACATAGGCCCTTATTTAAGGGAATGGAAAGCAAAGGTGTCAGAAAAGGTGCCAGATTAGATACCCATATAATTGTTGCACATACTGCTAGGTTTGTTGTTGTTGTTGTTATTATTGTTTTCGTTGCCATTTTAAATAAAACAAGCAACGATTTTCTCTATCTTTACTAACTATTGAGACAATAGTCTTCCTTGCCATGATCTTACCAGGATCAACCTTGTTTTATACTGCCACCTAAGTTTAGCAATAACTATTTTTTTTTTTCTCTACAAGACAAAGCTCTATCAGGCTGAAATTTTTTCAAAACTATAAAATGTCATGCCATCTTTGTGTAAGTGACAACTCCTAGGTACATTTCTTTTTAAATTAGGCCGAGATACTGAGTTAAGTATTACAACATATTAAGGAAGGCATCATAAAATGTTTGATAATTGTTACATTGGCATCACAGGAATTCTAACAAATTACAGATTTGCATTGATAAATAAGGAAGCTATGAAATAAACAATAATTAGAGATAGACCATTGAAATTATAAAGAGAGCCATGTTTACTGCAGTCATATTTATGCCACATATCCATTACTTACTTAGTAAAATGGATAGTTAAAAATAGATACTCACTGTCCCCCACATCAGGGGAACATATAATTCAGTGCTCTTTCTACTAATAGATCATAATCTAAATTAAATAAATATTATCTGTTATATAGAAATATATACATGTATTTTACATATGACCATGAAAATAATTATTTTCAAACCTTCAACTCTATAGTAGCTCTATACTTTTTATCTGGATCTTGAGTCTTCTCGAGTTGTACATTAAGTATTTAAAGAATTGTTTTAAATCTTGCTGTTCATCTGAATACAGTGAGTTATTACTACAAAAAAAGATTTTGAGGATCTGGAAAATATAGTCTTCTTCCCAGTGTCAGACTTGAAAGAAATTGTTTTACTGTTTATTCTGAGAAGGTGACAATTAATCCTGATTGTCATTTTCTATCCATAAGGAGGGAGGCAATTTGATTAACATGCATATGGCTGAATGATTTCAAGAACAAATTGAGACACATTTTCCTTAGATAGTTTTGTAAATGATTTTGCACTCTGAGGTCAATAGGATTGTAGCTTCTCGGGGATGTGATCTTGACAGAATAAAAGCAACTGCTTATTTTCATTAAAAATTCAAGAAACTCTGAATACTTTTTGAAAATATCATTCAAATATTTCATTCATTTCCTCCAATATTACTCAGGCATTCTTCTGTATCCTCAATGACGGCTCTTCTCAAACTTTAATGTGAAAACAAATCACATGGGGATCTTACTAAAATTCAAATCTGACTCAGTAGGTCTGAGTTGGAACCCATGACTTCGTTTCCAGCAAACTCTCAAATGCTTACACTGTTGTTTCTTCGAAACACATTTTGAGTAGGTAATGTTGATACTTCCGGTTTCTTAAAAGACAGAGTTCTATGACCATCATGGGGGAATAGGTAGAATTCAAGATCCTTTGGGTTTATGCTTGATCATAATCTTAATTATAGGAGGGTTTTTTTACAGTTTTATTTTCTGTTATCATAAAATCAAGGATTGTAGCCAATATTCTCTTGGATTCCTAAGAGAAAGCATGAATCCGAGTAGATTCTAACACTTCAGATATTGTGGCCAATTTTTCTCTACCAGCTATCTCAGTAACTCACTGCTGATTTTGCATACCGTAGGTTCTCATTAAGAAATCATATTCACTAACAGACTGCAACCTACAAGAAAACTCTTGAACTTTATGCAAACTTTAAAAATAGTAATAAATGAAAGCAAGTTTTTTAAAAAACAAGAATACTTATGCTTAAAACTTTACAGGTTTACTTCGTTAAAAGTCCTTAGACATTCATACCTCTCTAAATTCACATAGCCTAGCACCCAAACATAAAGCATCCATTATCCAAATGATGAAAGAAATGGTGGTGAGTACATGTGTGTATATAATCAAGAAAGATAAGGATATGGACATACATACAAAAAGAAAAAGAGAAAGAAAATTGTCAGAATAAGGTGAGATTTTGAACTTTTCACTTAAGCAGCTGTGTCGGAAATAATTTTTCTCCTTGTTGTTCTTCAAGACTATGGACCATTCCTCTGCAGCCTGCATTTTCTAACTGGTTAAAGAAAGTCGCCTGACTTGTACTGCCTTTGTCTTTGCTCTAAATGATATAGAGCATCAATGTAATATTGGAATTTTTCCCCTTTGCTGAAAGTCAGAGAACCTTGATGGTAGATTTGCTAAATTCACGTTGTTAGTGGTTTTATCCTACTTTATTTCGTTTCATTTTTTTGAGACAGAGTCTCACTCTGTCACCCAGGCTAGAGTGCCCTGGTGCGATCTAAGCTCACTGCAACCTCCACCTCCAGGGTTCAAGCGATTCTCCCACCTCAGCCTCTAGAGTAGCTGGGATTACAGGCATGCCCCACCACACCCAGCTAATTTTTGTATTTTTACTGGAGTTGGGGTTTCACCATGTTGGCCAGGCTGGTGTCAAACTCCTCGCCTCAAGTAATCTGCCTGCCTTGGCCTCCCAAAGTGCTGGGATTACAGGCATGAGCCACTGGACCCTGTTTGTAAAAATGCTTCTATCAGCATTTCTATTTATCCACAAGAAAGCCTTTTAAAATTATTAAAAAGTATTATAAATATAATTGTCTTATATTTTTTCTATATCAGACCCCAAATATACAATGAAATAAAGCAAAACACACTACTACACATTTTATTAACACTGAGAAAAGAAAGCATTTCTTGATTCATGCCTGTGGTTCATTATTTCACTTGCCAAAAATCAACAGAAGAGTAATCATCTAGACTAGCTTGATTTACAATGACATGGGGTTATTGGTTGAAAGATATCTGGACTGTTGCACCACCAAAATGATCTAAACCTGAGGCATTATTTCTTTGGACTGGTGCCCAGACTGTCTCTATCTTGTAAACAAAATTTTGTCTCAGAGTGCTTTCAATTTCTTTTCCACCTTAGATTGGCCATTTTTAGAAAATACTACTCTATAATGCTAGGATTTTTTCCCATGAACAATTTTTACATAAATGTGTTCCTCTTAAAATGTAGCTTTGTAACCCCCTTATTCAAGCCCAATAGGAATGAAGAAGGAGGGCTTGAGATTTTGTTCTCCTGATAACAAATTTCGCCCTGGCTTTCAGCCTGCTCTTAGCAGGAAAGGAGGAAAGTCACAGCAAGCATTTGCCCCTGGAATACTCAAAGTCTCAACGAATAATTTCAGGAGACCAGGATTAATCTCTCTATGCCTTCTTTGCATATTGATGTCAATCACCACAAAATGTCCTAAATAACCAGGTTTTCTCTCATATTGCAATGTCTCATGCCTTACGGAATCTTATTTTCACACAACACTGCACAGACTTCCACCTTTCTCCAAGCATAAAAACCTTTCCACTCCCCTTTCTGGAACTCATATGTCATCTCTTTTTTATTATTCCTTTTATTTTTTGCCCTAACTGTAACATGGCTTTTCTCAAAAGATGTTGCTTCTGAACTGCTGGTACCACAAGTTTCAGCAATTTCTCTCCAAATCTCAAATCAGTTGGTATGAAGATGAGGTTGTATTCTTTGCTCCTCATTGTAACTTACAGATCATTGCTCTCTTTCCCCTAAAGCACTCCAAATTTCAAACCCATGTTACCAGATGCTACCTACCTTTTCAGAACAGAATCCATATATCCTCACAAAATGTCCCCAATATACCTAGAGTATATTAACTCTGGATTTTTGTTCTTTTACGCTAGTTATGTCTTTAAAGTTCAAAATCTCCAGGGGTTAAGAAATGTCTTTGAAAAGGAGGAAAAAGAATGCCTTGTTTGTAACTAGAAAACCTAAAGATCTCCTTCCTGTCAATAAGAAAAAGACAAGTCAATAGAAAGAGAAAAAATTGAAATGGTCAGGAAAAAATATAAACATTGGTTCTTACTTTACTAGTAATAAAGTTGCAAAAAGCCACAAAGACTATGTACCTACCAGATAGACAAAAATCAATGTGTTTGATAATTCCAAGTGATGACAGAAATGTAGACCAAAGGAAGTTTTAATACCCTGCTGATGATACTGCACTCTGACGGCATTTGTATATTGTATTTTCTAATAAAGGTAAACATCCATGTAGCCTATGGCTTATAGATTGTGTTTCTTGGTATTTAACCAGTAGATGTATAACAACCTTGTCTGTAATTGCAAAAACAAGGAAATAACTAAACATTTATCAGCATTTAATTCTGGCATATTTAGAGAATGGAGTTTCATGTATCAATGAAAATTAGATTTTCTATATGCAGGAACATAAGTAGAGTTTACAATTTATGCTAGTGCAATAAACCAGACACAAAATATGTATCCTGATGCCTCCACGGATGTAACATTCAAACAAACCAATCAAAACTGTATTTTAGAAGATGCATTTTTAGGTGGCAAAACTGTAATAGAAAACATTGAAACAATTTCAGTTGACACTGGAGCATGAGTTTGAACTTCATGAGCCCACTTAGAAACAGACTTTCTTCTACCTCTACCACCCCTGGAAGAGCAACACCAGCAGCCCCACTTCCTCCTTTCCCTCGGCCTACCCCATGTGAAGATGATGAAGATGAAGACCTTAACTAAGATCCACTGCCACTAAATGAATAGCAAATAGATCATCTTCTTTTTTAGATTTTCTTAGTAACATTTTCTTTTATCTAGCTGACTTTATTATAAGGATAGAGTAAGTAATACATATATAAAGCATGTGTTAATCCACTGTTTATGTTATCTGTAAAGCTTCTAGTCAGCAGTAGGCTATTAGTAGTTACCTTTTGCAGGAGTCAAAAGTTACACTTGGGGGCCAGATGCGGTGATTCACACCTGTTATCTCAGCACTTTGGGAGGCCAAGGCAGGTGGATCACTTGAAGCCAGGAGTTTGAGACCAGTCTGGCCAATATGGTGAAACTCCATCTCTTCTAAACATACAAAAATTAGGCAGGCATGGTGGCAAGTGCCTGTAATCCCAGCTACTCAAGAGGCTGAGACAGGAGAATCACTTGGGTGTGGGAGGCAGAGGTTGCAGTGAACCGAGATTGTGCCCTCGCACTCCAGCGTGGGCTACAGAGCAAGACTCTCAAAAAAAAAAAAAAAAGTTCCACTTTGATTTTTGGCTGTATATGGAGTGGCGCCCCAATCCCAGCATTGTTCATAGGTCAACCATATTGTTGATGTCACTTATGGCTACCTCTAAGAGATTAATGGGGTTTTGATTGGTAAGGAGGATATGAGGAGTTATAAATTACTGGGAGTCTTCTACATGGTTTGAAATTACATTTGCTTCAAAATATTTGGTATTCAGCAGTATATATGTTACTAAATATGCAGCTTCTTTAAAAATATGAAAGATTTATATTTCATATAAAGCTTTGAAATTTCTTTGAACTCTGCATTAGTTTCCTATTGATACAGTAAAAAATTGCAACAAATTTATTGATTTAAAACAATGCAAATGTATTTTCTATATATTATCCACATTCCTGAACATCAGAAGCCTAAAATTAATCTCATTGGACTAAATTCAAGATATTGGCAGTGTTGCATTTCTTCTGGAGTCTCTAGGAGAGTCTATTTTCTTGGCTTTTCTGACTCCCAGAGCTCCCTGCAGTCACTATCTTATGACCCTGTTCTCTACCTTCAAAGCCAGCAACACAGCATCTTCAAATCTCTCTGTCTCTGCCTCTCTTTGTCTTTCTTTCTCTCTCTCTCTTTCTCTCTTTCCTTCCATCTTTTTCTCTTTTTCTGTCTCATCTCTGTTTCCATCATCACATCCTCTCTGAGTCTCACCCTCCTGCTTTCCTCTTATAAGGACCCTGTGATTACATTTGGTCCACCCACATCATCTTCAATTATCTTCCCATCTTGAGCACCTTAGCTTGATCATATCTGCAGAGCCTCGTTGCCACGTAAAGTAACATAATTCTAGATTCTGGAGATTATTATGTGCACATCTTTGAGGGGCTCTCTCAGTCTACTAAACTTCAAAATTATCTTTTAGCTGCTTACCCGTTTCTGTTCTCACCAGTATAGCAAAACATATCAAAAAATGTTAGGCTCCAGATCTCCAAATCCTATAGAAATTCCCTTTTCCCATAGAAACAACTTTATTCAGGCTTTTCTGTCCAATATTGTACACAAATAGCCTTTGTTACCTATGTTGATACCAAGTCCAGTGCTTAGTTCTCATTCTTCATTATAGGATCAGTAGTTGAACAAGTTGAATA
Organism: Papio anubis; assembly: GCF_008728515.1. Taxonomy (NCBI): domain Eukaryota; kingdom Metazoa; phylum Chordata; class Mammalia; order Primates; family Cercopithecidae; genus Papio; species Papio anubis. The sequence continues at coordinate 10,768,605 of NC_044978.1, forward strand.
TTCTGCATTTCTGGAAATAACTTTGTTGTTTATTTCTTGCATATACTTCTACTAAGGCTGCTTCTGTTCAGACCTCTCTGATGGTCTCCCCTCATCGCCCTGACCCCAGTATGCTGTAGTGTTTGGGAGCAAAATCCTTTTCTATTCACATCAAGCCCTTAGCTAATCTCTTCTAGTTTTATTTCTAGATCAATGATTCCAAAATGTGTATCTCCAGCCCAAACTTCCCCTCTAAGGAAACTGACTCATGTCCAGCTGGGTTCTGGATCTCATCCTACAAGACAAAGAGATATTTCAAACTTCATAACCAGAGCTGACTCTCAATTTTGCCCACCACAAACTTGTTCTTCTCACTTCTTAAATGACAACTCCATTCTCTATCATTCCAACTCAAACACCTTGTAATCACCCTTTTCTCCTCCTTCTTACTCACACCTGGCATTGATTTCTTTATAAAGATTGTTTATAATCCCTTTAATATATGTCAAGCATTTGATCAATTCTCCACACCTTCACTACTGGACTCCTAGTGCAGACTGTCAGTTCAGAGACTAAGGCATTCATTCAGGCAAAAGGTGAATGTGCATTTTCTCATTTTATTTATTTATTTATTTTTGCGTGTACTATTCTATAGTCTACTCTAAACAGAAAAGCCTGAATCATCCTTTAAAAAGTATGAATCATATATTGTCACTCCTTTGCTCCCAACTCTACAATGTCTTCCTATATCACTCCTAATCAAAGTCCTTACAACAAAACCCTACATGATCTGACCCTTTGTGCCTCTCTGATTTCATCTCCTTCTACTCTCTCCCCTTTCTTCCTCACATTACACCTATTATATGGCTTCCTTACCATTATTCACACATTCAAGTCTGTTCCTCTCTCAAGATTTTTCCCCTTGATTTTTTTCTGTTGGAGAGCCCATTCCCCAACACCTGCAAACTATACTCTCTGGCTATTTCTTGATAGTCACTCAAGAACCAACCAATTAGTGAGGCATTCCCTGAACACCACCAAAAAAGTAAGAAGCAGCAGTTCCTGACCAGGCCAGTCCTCATTAATTTTGTTTTATTTCTTTTCAGAACACTTCCATCATCTAAGATGACATTTATTTATTTATCTATTTAAATTTGTTATCTGCTTACCTGTAGAAAACAATCTTACTGATTCCAGCAGGGGCTTCGTTTTGTTCACTGTTGTACCTCCATTTCTCTAGACCAGTACCTTAAGCATAGCAGACACTCAGTAACTACTTGTGGAATGTGCAAGTGCCTTAGTCAGTTTGGACTGATGTAACAAGAATACTTGGTAACTTAAACAATAAAAATTTGTTTCTCACTGTCTGTAGGCTGGGAAGTCAAAGATTAATTGCTAGCTAATACTGTTGTTTAGGAAAGTCTTTTCCTGGTTTTCAGATGACTGCCTTCTTGCTGTATCCTCATAGGGCAGAAAGAGAGATTGTGTCTCTCATTTCTCTTCTTATAAGGACACTAGATGAAGCCTCCACCCTCATAAGCTAATAACTTTCCAAAGGCCCCACCTCCAAATACCATCAAAATGGAGATTAGGGTTTCAACATGTAAGTGTTGGGGGGATGCGAATATTCAGTCCATGGCAACAAGCCAGAGGTTAAATGGATTACAACTCTCCATACTCTATATCAAATAAATTGATTCCTGAAAATTAACAATGCTAAGATAACCAAAGTACACAGACCAATGTAAAAGCATTAGTGGGCCAGGCACAGTGACTCACACCTGTAATCCCAGCACTTTGAGAGGCTGGGGCAAGTGGATCACTTGAGCTGAAGAGTTTGAGACCAGCCTGGGCAACATACCAAAACCCTGCCTCTAAAATATAAAAAAGAATTAGCCAGGCATGTTGGTGAGCCCCTGCAGACTCAGCTTCTTTGGAGGATCGCTTGAACCAAGGAGGTTGAGGCTGCAGTGAGTCAAGATCATGCCACTGCACTCTAGTCTGGGCAACAGAGTAAGACCCTGTCCCAAGTAAGTAAATTAAAAATAAAACCATGTAGTATCCATAGTTATTTGCTTCAGCTCACAAGAGACAAAGTGGCTACTGAAACATGAGATCTCTGGGAATGGACATCTGTGAACTGAGGTTAGTGTAACAGCACAGATTGTGCTTCTGTCACGTTTCATGACAAGGCTTTGCTGGTGTTTTTGGAACAGTGGGCCTTATTGTCATATTGGAGATAGAGGGTGCTACAAAAACTAAGATCTGGAAACTGCTGCCATTGGAATTAGAATTTTGCTACCATATGTCACCATATAATTTGCCCCCTTACACACACTGAGGGGTTCTGGTGGCCTGCATTCACACTGTTACTCATATTTATAACAAGGGCTAAATTACTAAAATTTACTGCAAGTCAGGCACATGGTGGCTCATGTCTGTAATCCCAGCACATTGGGAGGCCCAGGTGGGAGGACTGCATGAACCTGGGAGTTTAGGACCAACCTAAGCAACATAGTCAGACTCTGACTTTATAAAAAAATTAAAAAATGAGCCAGGTGTGTTGGTGGCAGCTGTAGTCCAAGCTACTTGGGAAGCTGAGATGGGAGGATCACTTGAGTCCCAGAGGTTGAGGCTGCAGTGAGTTGCAATCATGCAAAAAGATAAATAAAATAAATAAATAAATAGAAAGAAAATTATTTTAAAAAATTATTAAAATTTACCATGAGATAGGGTTATACAATCAGAATCCTACTCTCACATCAGTCAAAAAGACCTTCTGACACATATACAGATGCAATGATCTCTAGCCAGCTGGTTGTGACTCATACTAAACAACCAATTTAGATTTGCATGGTAAGTAGTCAGCATTTTCTCTACTCGTGGAAATGGCCTTTGGTAACCCTTGCTGGTTCAACAGGTAAAGTCCAGAATCCCCAAGGTCAAAAAATATTACAGAACTAATATTTTGCCTATTACCTAACTGTACCTTCTTCTTTCTTATTTGATTTTCCTAAAGCTATCACCTTGCCCAATTGACTAACAGATTTTTTTCATGGGCCTTCCAGTTTGCTGTGCAATGCTATTAATTGGACCCTTCATCATTGACATTTAGTCAGGGCCAACTTTATGGTAAGCTTCCGGGGTAGTTTTACAGGGCCCTCTGCTTAGGATTTAATGTTCTGCCTTGACCATCTTGAAATTTCACTTTGTATTTTGAAATGAATTCTGGTAGGGTAATGGTGGATGAGTTGGGGGTGTGCAGCCTCTGTTTACCCAAAGTTGTCACTTTTCCTGTTGCCACTCTAGCATGGGATCTCGGCAGCCTACTTCTTGTTGCCTGGTGCAGCAGTCCTGCTAGCCTTTTTTCTAGCTTGCTGTCCAATGGGGTTGGGTATCTGCAGCTCACAGCATGTCAGTGCAAGGAATGGTGGCCCATCGCTCAAATATCATTGTGTGTCTGGTGAGCATCCATCCACAGGTGGCATCTCTGTGAGCATGAGCCTCTCACACACCCCCATGCAGATAACTAGTATGACTCAGCACAAAGATTTAAAGATCTTGGGAGTCATCTATCTGCTATGGGTCGGGGCAGTGAGCTTGTGAGAAAGCTTCTGTCTCAGATTCCCCAGACCCCTTCCAGACTGGGGTGCGCAATGTGAGTTTGGCGGCTGGCAGGAATGAACATTCCACAAGACGGGGTGGTAGTCCCATACTCCTGTGAGGGTCCGCACTCCGAGATTACCTCCATGCCTGGAATGTTCTTTCCCCCAGCTTCTTGCCTGGAGGGAGCCTTTCTTCCTCCTTCAACCCTTTTTGAGTCTGGTCTGTGATTTTTCTCTTTCTAGCCTGCTGGAGGCATTTTCCTGGATGAGCCCCAAGAAACAAATTGCTTAACGTTGCTTACTCTGCACTCAAGTTAAATGCTCTCATATTTCCACTTGAAACTGGCATTGTAAGATATAAAGATGAACAGCAAAATGTGTTCTAATAATTTAAAATATAAATTTTTCTTTACTTAAAACAACATTAAATAGCAAACAAGAAAACTTACCGTAAATCAAGTTAGAGGCTGCAGAGAAAAGGATGATCTGTGCCTTTAACGGCATTGTTTTCCTGTTTTTTATACAGAGAACTCCAGACTTTCTTTTTGCTGTAGGCTCTGAAAATTATGTAGCTGGACTTTATGGTGTAAGCCCTGAATGGTGTGTTGCCTTGATGTTCGGTAAAACCAAGTAGACTCAAATGAATGGCTTGACAGGTTCTCCTCACCATTCTAGCCCTGTGGATAAGGTCTCCCTAGCCAAACAACCTTCTTTATCAAGGGGGACCAGGCAACGCTCCCACCTAGCCTCAGTGGCAGGATGTAGTTCTCTTCCAGACTGTGGAATTATTCAGACAAGCCAAGCACATCCTCCTGCAGGAACCAGGGGGCACCCTATCCTCTTAGCACTACAAAATCTACCTTCTCCTGCCCCTTCTGGTCCACTGTTTCCAAAACGATCTCTGTGTGACCCTGCATGGCATGTAATGTCTTCCTCTCCTTGGCTGTGAGTGTATATCCTAAGAAACTGCTGCTGATCACGTTTCTCCGGTGTTGAGGAGCGCAGGTTCAGCCACCCCCGTAATCTTCGGGTAGGTATCCCTCTCTCGCCAACAGGGGAAGAGAAGCCAAATACAACAGCTGTACCTTTGTTATATTAAATAAATCATCTTTTAGCTTCATTTCTAGTCACTGATTGTGTTAGTTATCTATTGCTAGGTAACAAATTAGCCCCAAATTTAGTAGTTTAAAACAACAACCATTTGTTAACTCTCAGTTAATGCGAGTCCAGAACTTAGATGTGGATTAGTTGTGCACCTCTGGGTTAAGGTTTTTCAAAAGTGCAGTCAATTGTTTCTCAGGGCTGAGGACTCATCTGAGGGCTTGAGTCGGGGGCAGATTCTATACCAAATTCATGCAAATGATAATTGGACGCCTCAGTCCCATGTCATGTCTTTCCACAGCATTGTCTCTCAGTATGTCAGCTGGTTTCTCCTGGGCTGAGAAATCCAAGAGAGAGCAAAAGAATAAGAGAGATAAAAATCTAAGATAGAAGCTGTAGTCTTCTATAATCTAACCTCAGAAGTGACATCCTGTAGTATTTTATTTGTTAGAGGCAAGTCACTGTATTCAGGTCCCATTCAAGTGGTGAGAATGATACAAGGGTGTGACTATTAGCAGGTGAGGATAATTGGCTCATCTCAAGTCTGCTTACCAAAGTCAGCTCCAATGATTAAAATACCTTTCACAGGCAAAATATTCTCCCTCCCTCCCAAGGTCTCTGTGACTAGTTTCTCAGAGCTGCTATAACAAAATAGTACAAAGGGATAATTTGAAACAATAGAAAGTTCTTCTGGAGCCTGTGAGTCTGAAATTAAGGTGTTGGCAGCGCCATGTTTCCTCTAGTGCTTCTAGAGGAAGATCCTTCTTTGCCTTGTTCATCTTCCGATAGCCCCAGATATTTCTTGGCTTATGACAGCTTAACTTTAATCTCTGCTCCTATCTTCACATGGTTTTCTTCCCTTTATGTGTCTCTGTGCCTTTACATGGCATTCTCGCCTCTGTATCTCCTAGCCTCTTCTTGTAAGGGTACCAATCACATTGAGGATTGAGAGTATACCGTACTCCAATGTGACTTCATCTTAACTAATTACATCTGCAATCATCCTTTTCCAAATAAGGTCACATTATACGGTTCTGGGGTTCAGGACCTCAGCATATCATTTTAGGAGACACATTCAACCCATATCAATCCCCAAATGCCTCAGTCTATTAAAATGATGCTCTGTCTATGACATATATAAACATCTTTTATTTATGTATCAAAAATCTATATAGGTTTTTATCTTATGAAAAATATAGTTTTGTTATTTTGTTAAAGTTTTCTTCTTTGTATTATATGCTTTTTCTAAATTAAACTGGAAAATAATCTGTAACAAATGTATAACTGACATACAAAGCAGTCATGCAACTCCAAACAATAACAAAGACGTTGCAGAGGAGTTCTTGAAACCTGTATATAGATGTATCCTGTATTAGTATCTGGGTATCCATAATAAAAGATAGGAATGTTGAACATGCACTTGTTTTTTTTGTTTTTGTTTTTTTTTGAGACAGAGTCTCACGCTGTAGCTAGTCTGGAGTGCAGTTGTGTGATCTCGGCTCACTGCAATCTCTGCCTCCCGGGTTCAAGCGATTCCCCTGCCTCAGCCTCCTAAGTAGCTGGGACTGCAGGCACGACCCACCACACCCAGTTATTTTATTTTATTTTATTTTTTGTATTTTAGTAGAGATGGGGTTTCACCATGTTGGCCAGGATGGTCTCCATCTTCTGATCTCGTGATCTGCCCACCTCGGCCTCCCAAAGCACTGGTATTACAGGCGTGAGCCACCATGCCCAGACAAACATGTACATGTTTATTGCTTATTGAGAGAAAGTGAATATTGATTCAAATAGGTAAATTCACGCTTGGCTTTTATTTTAAACATTTAAACATAAGTAAACATTTACATATGCAGGTCTACTAAGCTAACTTTCGTTCAGCTATAACTGTGTTCTCATTCAAGTAACAAAAAAATGCAACTTGCAGTGGCTTAAAACACATGTATTATTTTTCTCACATAACATAGTCTAGAAGTAAATGTAACCTGCATCAATTCAACAGACCAAAGATGCCAGCCTTTATCTCTCACAGTATTCTCTCAAAGTGTAATGGCTTTATTCCCCATGCTTGTTACTTTTTGTTCACAGACAACTGCTTTTGCTCTAAAAAAATACATTTATTTGAAAGACAGGATGACAGAGAAAAGAGCACAATGCTATCTACTCTTGCCCCATTTATAAAACAACAACAACAGCAAAAGAAAACACTTTCTACAAAACAAAACTCTCACTAAAAAAAAAAAAAAAAATCTATGCATGTTTCAATGACCAGACGTGAGTCACACAGCCACTGCACTTGTGAATTCTGAATGGCAAGAGGCCATCATCGTCACAGTGGAGCTCAGTATTTAACGCAAGTTGATTTCATTACCTCTTTTTTTAAATATCGAAGACAAATTTATTTCTGTGCAAAATGCAGTGGAACATAAAACAACAAAAAGGGAGCTTTAATTAAAGAAAATGACTTTCTGACTAATATGCAAATATCACTAGTTGTTATGTTTGAATAATAGAGAGAAGTCATCATTATTTCTAGAACCAATATCTTGCATAGGCAATTCCTATAAGAAATATCTGGGCTGGGCGTGGCGGCTCATGCCTGTTATCCCAGCATTTTGGGAAGCCAAGGTGGGCAGGTCACGAGGTCAGAACTTTGAGACCAGTCTGGCCAACGTAGTGAATCCCTGTCTCTACTAAAATATAAAATAATTAGCCACCGGGGGCTGAGGCACTGAGGCAAGAGAATCACTTGAACCTAGGAAGCAGAGGTTGCAGTGAATCAAGATTACGCCATTGCACTCCAGCCCGGGCCACAGTGTGAGACTCTGACTCAAAAAAAAAAAAAAAGAAAACAGATGGATCTGGGCCAGGCACTGTGGCTCATGCCTGTAATCCCAGCACTTTGGGAGGCCAAGGTGGGTGGATCACCTGAGATCAGGACTTCGAGAGCAGCCTGGACAACATGGTGAAACCCTGTCTCTACTGAAAATACAAAAATTAGCTGGGTGTGGTGACAGGCACCTGTGATCCCAGCTGTTTGGGAGGCTAAGGAAGGAGAATCACATGAATCCGGGAGGTGGAGGTTGCAGTGAGCCCAGATTGCGCCACTGCACTCCAGCCTGGGTGACAGAGAGAGACTCTGTCTCTAAAATAAAATAAAAAAAATAAAATAAAATAAAATAAAATAAAATATAGTAGTTTTAAAGAGTAGAACTTTGTGCTAGCTTTCTGGTCGAAATATTCCTAAGCCTTACACATATATCCTGCATATCAAATGTTGCAACCAGATCTGTCTCTATGTGACTCTGTTTTTGCTGAGATTATTTCTTATATTTTTGTTAGTTCATACCTGCTATTTTAATTATTCTGTACATTTTTATGTGTCTTGGATCAGTTTCTAACTAATATTTGCTTTGAGTCAGCCAATGACACAGCACTGTACAACCATTAGAATAGCTGTCTAAATTATAATGCCTCAATGGTAATCATAGCATCTAAAAGAGATGTAGAGGCAGTTTGTTGACAAAATGACAATTATTATGGTAAGTCATTCATAAATAGACATGGATTCCAGAAGATGATTCAAATGTCTCAATTTTTCTCATTTATTTGCTTTGGGTACGTACAGAATTGATATCAGATGGTCATTTAAGTGAAAAAAAAAAGTGCCTTTCTTGTTTCTTTCTTTATTATTCTTCATACCTCAATTCTCTTTCATTGTTGCTTTTCAATTCTCTTATCAGCTTCTATTCACACCAATGCCTAGTTCTAGCTTTTTGTATGTAGGGTAGTTATAGATTCTTACAGTTGGTAAGAATCTTCAGTATAGATTCTTCAGTAGATTAAGGGTTTGGGGATTATTCGGAATAAAAAGGCAACACACAGTCTGAGATAAATATTTGCAAACAATGTGTGTAACAAGGGACTTACATTCATAAAATATAAAGAACACTAAAAGCTCAACCATAGGAAATCAAAACAATTTAAAAAGGACAAAGTATTTTGAGTACTTTATCAAAGAAGATTGCAAACGGTAAATAATTTGTATGAATGGAAGATGCTGAACATCATAAGACAGTAAGGAAATCCAAATTAAAACCACCTGAGATAGTGTTGTATTCTTATTAGAATTGGCCAGAAAATGTTAATGTGAATTTCTGGCAAAGATGTAGAGTGACTGGTGCTCCCAAACGTTTCTGTTAGAAATGCACATGTCCAAAAGAGTGAATTCTAGCCGGGCGTGGTGGCTCGCACCTGTAATCCCAGCACTTTGGGAGGTCGAGGATCAACTAGGGTCAGGAGGTTGAGACCACCCTGGCCAACATGGTGAAACCCCGTCTACACTAAAAATACAAAAAATTAGCTGGGTGTAGCTACTGTACTGTTCAACTGTCAAATTCTCATAAAATATGATGTATATACACTTATCATACTATGCAAAAATCTCACTCCTTTGTATTGATCTGAGAAAAATGAAAACATGGGTTCACACAAAATTTGTACATGAATGTTTATAAAGACTTTATTTCTGATTACCCAAAACTGAAAACTATTCCAATGTCCTTCATCTGCGGAAGGTATAAACAAACTGTAGAATACCTATGCACTAGAAAACTACTTAGCAATAAGGAACAAACTACAGACACATACAATAATATGAATTATTGCAATGCATCACAAATGCATCATGCTAAATGAAAGCCAGACTCAAAGACTACATATCATATAATTTCATTTATATAATATTTTGGAAAAGGAAAAACAATGGAAACAAAAATTACATCAGTTGTTATCAGGGGCCGGATGTGGGAAACAAGAAGATTCTAAACAGGCATGAGTGAATTATAGAATGGAAATATTAAATATCTTTTGTTGTTGTTGTTGTTTTGATACAGAGTTTTGCTCTTGTCATCCAGGCTGGAATTCAATGGCGCAATCTCAGCTCACTGCAACCTCCTTCTCCTGGGTCCAAGCAATTCTCCTGCCTCAACCTCCCAAGTAGCTAGGATTACAGGCACCCATCAACGTGCCTGGCTAATTTTTGTACTTTTTTAGTAGAGACAAGGTTTGATCATGTTGGCCAGGCTAGTCTCGAACTCCTGACCTCAGGTGATCCACCCACCTCGGCCTCCCAAAGTGCTGGGATTACAGGCATGAGCCACTACGCCCAGCCTAAATATCTTTATTTTAGTGGTGTTTACATAATATGTATGTTTGTGAAGAGTCACAGAATTCTATGTCAAAAAATGAATTCTGGCCAGGTGCAGTGCCTCATGCCTGCACTTTGGGAGGCCGAGGTGGGTCAATCACCTGATGTCAGGAGTTCAAGACCAGCCTGGCCAACATCAGTGAAATCGCATCTACTAAAAATACAAAAAATTAGCAGGGCAGGGTGGGCAGCGCCTGTAGTCCCAGCTACTTGGGAGGCTGAGGCAGGAGAATTGTTTGAACCTAGGAGGCACAGATCGCATTGAACCGAGATTGCGCTACTGCACACTCGATCCTGGGCAAGAAGGACAAAACTTTGTCTCAAAAAAATGAAAAAAAAAAAAAAAAGTGAATTTTGCTGTATGTAAATTACTATCTTAATATTCAAAAATAGAGAATGATATAATTTCTTTGACTTCTTCCCTAATCTTTGGTATTGTAGCATTGAAAAAACAATTTTTGTCCTTCCTCCACATTAATTTTGCATTTTGCCTCCATATACACAGTAATCCATATACACAATAATGCTCATTGCCCTTGGCATTAGTCTGTTCTCGCGCAGCTCTTAGTACACACCCGAGACTTGGTAATTTATAAAGGAAAGAGGTTTAACTGACTTACAGTTCCACAGGACTGGGAAGACCTCAGGAATCTTGTAATCGTGACAGAAGGGGAAGCAAACACATATTTCTTCACATGGCAGCAGGAAGAAGTGCAGAGTAAAGACAGGAAAAGCTCCTTAGAAAACCATCAGATCTCATGAGAACTCATTATCACAAGAACAGCCTGGGGAAATGCCCCCATAATCTAATCGCCTTCCAGAAGATCCCTCCCATGACACGTAGGGGTTATGGGAACTACAGTTTAAGATGAGATTCAGGTGCGGGTACAGTCAAACCATGTAACTCTTTATACCTTCTATATTCATAATCAGACCACAGCATGATCTAGGGAGGCAATTACAATTTCTGAATTAGAAAGAGGAAGGTTACAAAACAAAAGAGGAAAAAGTTTTTTTCATTTATAGAGCAAACTATTAGAAATACATGTGAAAATAAATTGTAAGTGTGCTGGTATGAAGCAGAGGCAATACTTTTATATCAGGATCAAATAATCAATATCAATTACCAAAATTCTGAATTCTCATCCAAAAGGAAAGAAGCATTTTATCTGTTTAAGAAACTGGTTGAATAAAATCTGATTATAATGGTGGTTATCTCTAAATGAACTTGAGATACTAAGTTTCCTGTATATAATGTAGAGAAAAAAAATGCAGAGCCTAGACATATAAAAACATTAAAACATATTTAACACACATGACCTATATTTGTATTTGTATTGTCAGTCGTGGTTTGGAGTACACAACAGTCAACAAGCCATTGGGGACTGATTGGTTAAGGTAATATCCACATTCTTGAAAGGTGAAGTAATTAGTGGCTTTTCTCTGTAGGCCAAGAATAAAAGTGAAGGAACAGCTATATAAATGGTTCCTAATATTAACAAGGATGACTGGATATTGGAGTCACAAGTGGCAGTGATTAAATGATAGATAATTGAACAGACTTGTTTAACAGTAATAGACAGGAAGGCCAAAATTATACGGTGGTGTTAATTTTAATATAGAGTTTCAAAGTTTGAATACTATAGAGGCCAATATAAATTTATCCTTGCTATTAAACCACAAGTTTTAAATTGTCTGACCAAAAAAAAAAAAAAGGATATTTGATTTAAATGAATTTAAGATTTAAATTTAAATTTTTAAACATAATATTTACAATTTTAGACTGGAGAGTTGTAGCCTATATCCCGTTCCCTTAGTGGAACTAGTTCACACCTCCACTACCTCCTAAATGAGGGGGAAGCTGTGAATCTGTGAACCGTCACATTTATGTGCTTTATATACAGCTGCTAGTCTTTCCCAAATGGACTGAAAACAACTTAACCATGGACCCATGCACGGAGGAAAGGGAAATACCAAGACTTTGGGGGATTACTGAATACTGGCTCTGAAATAGTCATAATTACTACAGAATTCAAATGACGTTCTGGTTTACTATCATAATGGGGGACTCAGAAGATAAATGGGAATTTTGACTTGAATCCATTCTCATGAGCTCAGAGTGTCCCTAAATGCATACTGTGATTATTTCTCCCATTTTGAATTAACTGTTGGCATCAACACATACAGACACAGGAAACATTCTTATTTTAGTTATGTCACCTGTGGAGTGGGGGATAATGCTATAGAAAGAGCTAAGTTAAATCCCAAGAACAGCCAATCCCCTAGAATTAGTAAACTGAAAGCAATATCACACTGATGGAAAAATGGCAATTTCGTCTTCAGGAGCATCTCAATAAAACAAATAGTGTGCAAATAAAGCTCTGATCTCTTTGGCAAAGGAAGAAAACCGAGAATCTACTTTTGGCATGTTATTGGGTACGGGCAGAAAGTTAACGCCTGATCATGGAATACTGAGTTCCCATGAGACAGACAGGATTTTAAGTTTACAATGTAATGTGACAGGAGTAGAATAGGACAAGTAGAGCAACTGATGAGGCTTTAGCCTAGCTTTTTGGAAAAAGAGTGAGCATGTTTTCTTTTGTGTGAGCAAGATTTACATCCTATTAAGGATGATTTGCTGTACTTGTTTTTAGATTGAGTTACAGGATGATGTGGTTACTGAGGGCTACAATGGACATTATTATTTTGCACTCTACCTCCTTTCCAATTTGCTTCTAGTGAATAGCCCATTGGATAAAGGCTAAAACTCTAAAAATGGATGTATTCTTTGCAAATAGAGATCTTGATACAAATTGGGTTTTATCACTAACATGCCCAAACTAAAGCATGGGATGACAGAAATGCCAAATTCCTGTTGTTGTTGTTGTTGTTGTTTTCATGTATTTGCTGGCAAGTGACTAGATTTACTATTCCATATTTATATATATGTGCAGACAATTGTAGTGGTGGTGGTGGTGGTGATGGTGATGGTGGTGATAGTGGTGGTGGCAGTGGCAGTGGCAATGATGGTGGTGGTGGTGGTGGTGATGGTGGTGGTGGTGGCAGTGATGGTGTTGATGGTGGTGGTGGTGATGGTGGTCGTGGTGGCAGTGGTGGTGGTGATGGTGGTGGTGGTGGTGCTGGTGGTGGTGATGGTGGTGGTGGTGGTGGTGGTGGTGGTGGTGGTGGTGGTGGCAGTGACGGTGGTGGTGGCGGTGATGGTGGTCGTGGTGATGGTGGTGGTGGTGGCAGTGATGGTGGTGTGGGGGTAGTGGCAGTCATGGTGGCAGTGGTCATGGTGGCAGTTGTGGCAGTGATGGTGGTGGTGGCGGTGGCTCTGGTGGAGAGAGTATTCTGCAATGGCTTCCTGATACTTGGAGAGAAACCACACAATGGCATGAACGATTTTAAAAATAGTTCGAGTGGCAGCCTCTAAAGAATATTCTTCCAATGCTTTCAATAATTTTATAAGCACCAAGTTCTTCTACTAAATGTCTTCTCTCCTTCATATACTTTGGGTGATTTCTGTTTCATGCAGTGAATCCTTGACTGGAAGGATGCACAGTGACCTTAAAAATGTAAAAACTATAGAATGAAAACAGAATACATAGTTTTAAGGCAGTGAACATAAAAGAATAAAAAGAGAAAACCGACTCAATTTAAAAGAAAGAGTGCAAAGAGAAAAGAACTATAAGAAATACAGGACAAAAGAAAAGTAAACAATTTGGGTATACAAAAAGTTTAAATATAATACTACTAAAACAAAGGAATATAGACAGACTTCTAAATTTATTAGGTTAACACTGACTGTCTAAAGACAATCAGCTACATGCTGTTCATAGAAAAATAACTCAAAATAGATAAAAAGAGGTGAGCCTAGTGTTCCATTAACGGAACACTAAGCACGTGGGAGTTATTTATATCCTACTGCTTAAGGCCATCACCAAGGTCTGATTGCAAAAATTCAAAAAATTGCAACCTCAGGCATAAATGGGTTAAAGAATGAACAAAATATATCAAGTAAATGCCAATCAAATGAACGTTTGGGTAGCTGTTCAACATATATAAATTGACAAATACATGGAGACATTAAGAAATACATCAATATAGTGAGATGTTTGAAAATGACTTTCACACATAATTAATCCATTGGTCATACATAAGAGCACATACACAAAAACAGTGACAAATACCACATAGATTCAAAGAGCATAATTGACAAGATGTGTTTAATGGAAATATTAATATAAGGATTCCTGCATTCAGCAATTACAGGAAACACATTTTTAACACACATATCATACTCTTTTTTTAAAAAGTCAGTAATTGGGCCGGGCGCGGTGGCTCAAGCCTGTAATCCCAGCACTTTGGGAGGTCGAGACGGGCAGATCACGAGTCAGGAGATCAAGACCATCCTGGCCAACACGGTGAAACCCCGTCTCTACTAAAAAATACAAAAAACTAGCCAGGCGTGGTGGCGGCGCCTGTGGTCCCAGCTACTCGGGAGGCTGAGGCAGGAGAATGGCGTGAACCCGGGAGGCGGAGCTTGCAGTGAGCCGAGATCGAGCCACTGCACTCCAGCCTGGGCGACAGAGCGAGACTCCGTCTCAAAAAAAAAAAAAAAAAAAAGTCAGTAATAAAAGCAGTCATAACATTTTTTAAAAAGAATAAAAAAATGAAAACCTTAAGTAACAGGCAGAATGCAGTGTGATGCCGTTCGAAGTAAGCATCCGAATTTTCGCCTGTGGATTTCTAATGGTTCCAGCACCATTTGTTGAAGAGACTATTCTCTTTTTTCTCCTGTTGAATGGTCTTGCCGCTCTTGCTAAGTATGTTGATGATGTATGTGTGGGTTTATTTCTGCACCGTCAATTCTATTTTATTGATTTATATGTCTATCTTTGTGCCAGTACCAAAATGTCTCGAGCATCACAGCATTGTAGTAAGTTTTGAAATGAGGAAGAGTGAGTCTTCTATTTTGCTCTTCTTTTAAAGATTATTTTGGCTTTTTTAGTTGCCTTGCAGTTGTATATAAATGACCAAATCAGCTTGTAGTTTTCTGTACAACAGTCATCTGGGATTTAAGGGGAATTTTGCTGAATCTATAGGTCAGTTTGAGGAGCATTGCCTTGTTAACAGCATCAAGTCTCTGATACATTAACATGGAAATTTTTCCTAATTGCTTGGTTTTTTCAGCAATGTTTTGTAGTTTTCAGAGAATAAATTTTGCATTTTTAATTAAATTTATTCCTAACAATTTTGTTTTCTTTAACACTTTTGTCAATTGAGTTGAAAATATATAGAAATACAATTGATGTTTTATATTAATTCTTTATTCTACAACTTTGCTGAACTCACATATTTGTTCTAATAGTTTTTTAGTGGAATCCTTAGGATCAACTATTTACAAGATTGTATAATCTGTGAATAGAGATAGAATTACTCCTTCCTCTCTATTATAGGTGATTTTCGTTATTCTTTCTCTTGTCTAATTGCTCTGGATAGACCCTCTAGCATAATGTTAAATGGGGTTGGTGTTAGTGACATCCTTTTTGTGTTCCCAAGCTTAGTAAGTAAGCCTCCAGGTGTTCATCATTAAGTATAATATTAGCCATGGGTTTTTCATAAATGCTCTTTATTAGGTTGAAAATATTCTCCTCTATTCATAGGTTGCTGTGTGCTTTTTATAATAAAAATGCATTGAGTTTTGTCAAATGCTTTTTCTGAAACTGTTGAGATTATTATGAAATTTTTGTTTTTTATTCAATTGATATGATGTATTACATTGATTGATGTTTGAATAAGCCAGCCTAGAATTCTTTTCATATCTCATTGACCATGGCATATGAATCTCTCTATATGTTGCTGAGTTTGATTTGTTAGTATTTTGTTGAAGATTTTTGCATCCATACTCATAAGAGATACTGGTCCGAGGTTTTAACTCTTTATGATGTCTCTGTCTAGTTTTCATAGCGGGGTAATACTGGCCTCATAAGTTTGGGTATCACAGTAATACTGGCCTCTTAAGTTGGAAAATGTCTCTTCCTTTTCTAGTTTTTGGAATAGTTTGTAAATAATTGGTATTGATTCTTTAAATATTTGATAAAATTCAACAGTAAAACCGTTTGTACCTGGGCTTAATTTATGGGTAGATTTTTAGTTACTGCATTTATCTTTTCACTTACAGATTTACTCAGATTCTCTAGTTCTCCTTAGTTGGTTTTGCTAGTTTGTATCTTTCTAAGAATTTGCCGGTTTCATCTAAGTTATCTAATTTGTGTATAGTTGTTTATAACATTCCTTTATCTTTTTTGTTTCAATAAGATCAGTAGTAAATGTCCTCTCTTTCATTTAAGATTCCAAAAATTGAGTCTTCATTTATTTTTCTTCTTTGATCAGACTATCTAAAGGGTTTTCAATTTTGTTAGCCTCTCCAATGAATCAGCTTTCAGTTTTATTAATTTTCCCTATTGTTTTTCTATTTTTTTCATTAGTTTCTTTTCTAATCTTTATTATTTTTTCAGCTCACTTTAAGTTTGCTCTTCTTTTTCCAGAATTGTAAGGTGGAAGTTTAAGTTATTCATTTGAGATATTTCTTTTTCTTAATATAGACATTTTGGAGCTATAAATTTTTCTCTACTGTTGTAGCTTCATTCAAAAGATTTAATATGTTATGTCTACATTTTCATTCATCTCAAAGTATTTTCTAATTAACCTTTGATCTTTTTATTTGACCAATTGGTTATTAAGTAATGTGTTATTTAATTTTAAATAGTTGTGAGTTCCCTAAATTTTTCCTGCTACTGATTCTAATTTCATTCCATATGGTCAGAAAGTATACATTTATCTCTATCCTTTTAAATGTGTTGAAGTTTGTCTTATGGCCTAGAAGATATCCTAGAGAATGTTCCATGAGCACCTGAAATGAATGTATATTCTGTTGTTGCTGGATTGAGAATACGTTAGATATTTGTTAGTTCTATGTAATGTTCAAAGTCTTCTATTTTTTAATCTTCTGTCTAGTGGTTTTATCCATTATTAAATGTATAGTGTTGCAGGTTTCCAGTATTGTTATTGAATTTTCTATTTCTCCTTTATTTTCTGTAAGTTTTGTGTAATGTATTTTAGTACTAGGTTAGTAGATGTGTAGATGATTATAAGTATACATTCTTGATGAATTGACCTTTTTATTATTATAAAATATCTATCATCTATCATTGTCTCTGGTAACATTTTTTGTTTTAAGGTCTATTTTGTCTAATATTACTATAGTCACTCTAGCTTTCTTGTGTTCACTGTTTGCATGATATATAGGTTTCCATCCTTTTTCAATCTATTTGTATTTTTGAATTCAAATTGTATTCCACATAGAGAATATATAATTACATCATATTTTTAAATCTAGCTTGACAATCTCTGCCTTATGATAAGATTGCTTAACCCATTCACATTTTAGGTTACTATTGACATGGTTGACAACATCTTCAACTATATCAACTAAAAATTTTGAATTTTGTTTCTATATGTCTCATGCATTTTTTTTGTTTCTATATTTCCTATTCTGCTTTTCTTTTGCAGGGAAGAGTTTTTGATATAGCATTTTGATTTCTTCAGTGATTTCCTCATTATACATTTTTGTGTTAATTTTTCTGTTTTGTTTTGGTGGTTCCTCTAGAATTTACAACATATATTGTAACTGACAAGAATCAACTTCCCATGTATACTAACCTAGATCCAGGGATATATAGAGATGCTACTCCTACAGAGCTTTATTCATTTTCCTCTATTGTGTTGAATCATTTTATACATATTACATCTATTAATGTTACAATTGCGACAATACATTGTTATATTATTTTACTTTATGTAGCCATTGCCCTTGCCTAATACAGCATTTCCTCATCTATCTTCTCTGTGTTATTATTGTTAAATATATTACACATGTAACTTTTCTATATATTATAGTATCAACAATATATTATATACTTATTGTTTAATAAAATTGCTTTTTATAAATCTGTAAAGAGAAGAAAAGAGGAAAAAGCATGCCTGAAAACTCTCTTGTACAATTACATAGTTAGATTAATTGTTGCACTTTGTTTTTTCCTGTGAATTTTTATTACCAGTGGAATCACTTGCTTTCAGCTGGAAAAACTTTTAGTATTCTTTGGCAAATATATTAACAGAAAATTATCTCCATTTACGTTTATGTAGGAAAGTCTTTTTAACTTCTATTTTTTAAAGATTCGCTGGACTTAGAATTGTTGGTTGTTTTTTCCTTAGAACACTTAGAATGTATTAACCCACTGCCTTCTGGCCTCTAATGTTCACACTCAGGATACAACTGTAGCCTTAGTGAGCTTCTTCTCTAAGCAATGCATCATTTTTGTCTTGCTCCCTTCGTAATTGTCCATGTGTTTGATATTCAGCACTATTACTATGATGTGTTTATCTGTAAATCTCTTTGTGTTTCTCCTGCCTGGGGTTTGTTCAACTTCCCAGTAAAGGAAATCAAAATATTACACCCCAAAATATGGCTCATTTATATAGCAAATAGTTTGAATTAAAAAGCCTTGGAGAACAATAAGCACTGGAAGAAACTTTTCCTTTGTGTGCATAAAAATAGGACTAACCCACGAAAGAGAACAATTATCCTTCATCTATTCCCTGTAATCTTATTATCTGTTATAGGAAAGAAGACCAAGAATGTAACCACAACTGTTCAAGTCCTTCATCAAGATATTGATTGTTTCCAAGGTTAATTTAAATTCCAGAGAGCAATTTACAAGTTAATTTCTGTTTCTCAGTCTAATCATTGTTCCTAGTGATCATTTATTGCTCCACAGTAGAAATCCTTTTCTCCAGCTTCCGTGATTTGTCTTACAAGGATCCAAGCCTTCATTCTTTCTATAACCTCAAGATTGTATGTAAGTTTATATAACTCATTGAGAAGTTGCTTCTTCATTCGGAAGGCTCCTGTGTAAACACGTTAAACAAATCGGTGTGCTTTTTCTCCTGTTAGTCACTCGGCCTCCTGTCAGTGATTTTTCAGTGAAGCTTTACAGGGCCAAAGGCCTTGGTGCCCACACTGTATATGCAATTTGTCGATAAATGAGGGAAGTTTTCACATATTATTTATTTGAATATCTTCTCCACTCCTTTTACTTTCTTCTCTCATTTTGTTGTTTTCATTATGCATATAGGCATTAGTGTGCTTAATAGTGACCCTCATTTCTCCAAGACTCACGTTATTTCTCTTTATTCCTTTTTCTTTCTGCTTTTTAGCTTACAAAATCTCTGTTGGTGTTGGTCAGTCTTCAAGTTTGCATAGGCTTTCTCCTGCCAGTCTAAATATATTCTTGAGGCCATCTAATGAAGTTTAAACATTTCAGTTATTAAACTTTTTTTTTTTTTTTTTCATGAGTCAGAGTCTTGCTGTCACACAGGCTAGAGTGCAATAATACAATCACAGCTAATTGCAGCCTTGACCTCTTGGGCTCAGGAGATCTTCCCACCTCAACTTCCAAAGTATCTGGGATTACAGGCATGTGTCACCTCACCTGGTAATTTTGTCAGTTTTTGTAGAAATAGGGTCTTGCTATGTTGCTGAGGCTGGTCTTGAACTCCTGGGCTCAAGCAATACACCTGCCTTGGCCTCCCAAAGTGCTGGGATTATAGGCCTGAGTACCTGGTCTACTATATTTTTTAAATCCAGGATTTTCATCAGGTTCTTCTTTTATAATTTGTCTATTAACAATCATATTTGATACAAGAGCGTCATTATACCTTGCCTTATTTCCTTAATAATGGTTTCCTTTAGTTCCGTGAACATGTTTATAATTATTCTCTTGGAGAATTTTTCTGATATATCTGATATGTGGTCATCTTCAAAGACAATTGCTGTTACCTTTTTTTTTAGTTTTGGGGTTATGCTTTCTTGTTTTTTGTTAGAAATTTTTGTTGAAAATGGGAAATTTTAAACAGTATATTGTGGAATGTCTGGGTATTATTTCTTCTCCTCCCACCCCTCCCAGGATCTTTGAATGTTTTACTTATTTATTTGTTCTGTGATGGACTAGATCGTTTGCATGAACTTGACCTTTCCTTCCACAGGTTAAAACTCGTGATATTAAATCTAAGGGAGGGGCAGCTTTGCATATGCCTACAATCACCCTGGGATGCAATTGTTTGGGTTAATTTCTCCTTCTTTCTTTCCTAGACTATACAAAGCTGTTAAACTCTACTCATTGCCCATTAACTGAACAAGTGCTTTCAACAATGCCTTACAGCATACATTCTTCTACAAACCAATCCAGTCACATTATAATTCCTTTGAAAATGGTTTCCAAGGTCAGTGTTAGATACTTGTTTTGACCCCATTATCCGAGCAGCCTTATTCCCCAGTTCTGTCCTGAAAACTATATTGCCTGCAGATTAACTTGTATCTTGAATCTGCTCTCAACTCTCTCTCACTACCACTTCCACTGTTCTTGAGAACACCCTTAGGTTTGAGTTTCTCTACTCTCTGCTTCAAGTGAATTCAGACTTTTGGAAAGAGATTAGGAGTCATGTGCTTTATGATCTGCTTCTCTCCACAGACAAAAATCTCTGAACAAGCACTCTGGATCTGTGGGTGTGCACAATATCAAGGTTTTCTTTGAGTGACAGAGAGAAACCCCTGCTCTACAAGCTAAGCACTCGGTGGAGAGTGGGGCAGCATCCTGAGGACCTCTCAGTTTGCCTCTCTTGATGTGGAATCACTGCCTTTGAGCCAGGGAAATGGTGAGAGGGCCCAGTTTTCATAGCTGACTGTACTCAAGGTAAAGCCTCAGACCCACTGGTAGAACTAGGTGGCATAAGAGACCTACCCAACCTGTAAACTACACTTGCCCAGAACTTAGCCCCAGCAATAAGTCGGTGTTACTGGATGAGAAATTCTGATGTTTTGGTCCTCAGAGAGGAAATCCGTCTAACTGATTACTGATGGCAAAGGAAGCCCTGTATTCTTGACTGCAGCTCTATTAAGTAGAGTATGCAAATCAGTGAGCTAGGAGACAGGAGACAGGGAGAAGACTTGGGTCAAATACCACAGACTCTACTTTTTACTGAATCTTTGTAGATTTCCTTGATTAGATGTGTCAAAGGAATATAGAAAATCTCAGCACCCCAAACTCACTAGGCCAATGGGAAAAGTTAAGCTTGGGAACCAAAATATACAAAAGCTGCCTTCTATTTTGTTCCTAAATAGATAGCTACAAAGATAAGAAGGTCACATATCTCCCCACACTGCCTCCCTCACGAATTACTAAAAAGGAAATTCCTTGTGGGCCTGAAGATTTTTATCCCAAAACAGAGTTCTGTTGACTTTCACCCTGACTGCAAATGAACAGCCTATATTTCCAGGTACGGGACAAAGACGGGACTAGATGTCATTCCTCTGCTCATGTAAGACAGATGCCTGTTTGACTGCTTCTTCTACTCTGTGTTTACTTCATCTTATGTAAAATTTCAGATTTACTGAGTGGGAGACAAATGCATAATTGACAGTTGCACTGCCCTTCTTTCACATGTAAGCTGTGGATTCACTAAGCACTCATCAAAGTGCCAAAAGAATGTAACCCTTTGCCTTTTTTTTTCACCTTTCTCTCTTTTTTTTTTTTTTTTTTTTTCAAACTTTCCTCTTTCCCTATTGCCCATTCTTTTCCCTTTCAATGTTGAAGTCCTAACATTCTCTTTGGAGAAAGGATGTATCACAAATGTTTCTGTGATTTATTGTTCCTTTTTCCTGGGTGTGTCCTCAGCTTTGGCAGAATAAACCTCTAAATTGACTGAGACTTGCCTCAGTCATTTTCTTTGGTTTACATATGTTTCTTCATTTGCTGTTTTCTCTTAGGATGATTTCCAGAGAATTTAAATGGCAGTTTTTATTTATATTTATAATTTTTGCCAGTTTCACTACGGAGCAGTCAGCAGAGCTCCTAGCACCATTATGCCTGCAGTTAATCTCCTTCTCCAGTATTCCTTGACATACATCAGCAACAGACATAAAATAACATTTAAAATATAAAGTGTTTGTAATTACAGAAATATTAGCCACTAGGAATGCAACTAATAAAAATACAAATGTGCCATTTGTGAAGATATAAAATGTTACTGTAACATAACACAAAGTCCTAAATAAATAAACACATATATTTATAGATAATTGGTACATTATAATATACTTGTCAAATCTCCCCAAATTGATCTTTGGATTTCAATGCAATTCCAATGTCAATATTTGTGGCACCCAAAAAGACACTCTTTGAAATTACAATGTAATTTTAAATTGTTTTGTAAAACCAGTTTAAGTGAAAAAGCTGAAGAAATTGTTTTGAGTAGGATTATTTTATACGATAAGTAACACATTTAAGAAACACACAGGCACACACATAAACACACCATGTACAGTGAAAATAGATGTCAAAAGAACACAGGAATCGAAGGACTCCCAATGACCTGAGCTGGAACAGCTTAAGCAAGAAAATAAATAAAGTATTGTTGGATAATATCCTAATAATAAAGAAATATGTATGCCTCTACACTGACATAAAAGGATAAAAAATAATTAACTGTAAATGGGTAACTAATGTCCCATGCAGAAAAATTGCAAATAACGGAAGTAAATACATCCATTATTGGAGATATTAGACATATGTATATATATGTCCTTCATCCTCAAGGAGATAGACAATAACTTCCCCTTTCTTAGGTATGGGCTGCATGCAGTGCTCTCTTTCCAAAGAGTCCAGTATGGAAAGGAGGCAAAAGATTAACTTGGTGGTGGAGAAGCTTTATAAGTACTGCCTCAGCAAGATTATCAAGGGTAACATAGTATATTATAATGTGTATATATTTATACATATAATTGATATAATATATAATATAAAATAACTACAATATGTAATATATTTCATTGTATATAATGTATAAATGCAAAATTGATGAGAAATCCAAGTGACAAGAAACATACAACAGGTTCTCAATATAGTTAATAATTAGGCAAATATAAAACTAATACTGAGTTACTCCTTTTACTGTATACCAGACTAACAGAAATTAATAATCTGGAAAAACCAAGTTCTATTGATGATGAGAAGCCATTATAACTCTTAGTTAATGCTAAAGGAAATGGGGATTTGGTAAAACCACTTTGGAAAACAATTCACATTATTTCAAAAAGGCCCTGTATTTTACATACTGCATGAAATATACAATCATTACTGGTGATAAAAATCGGGGAAGAACACAAAAATATGTGTTGTATATATTTCTTAAACTCGTTTTTTGAAAATAAATGGTTTTTGCCTAATTTTAAATTAGACAGTTGGGTTGGGGGTACTTGTTGCATTACATTGCTTTCCTATCCATTCTTTCCTCACATATATGTTGCTATTTTTAAAATATTGCATGATTAAATTTCAAATTGAATTTTATGCATGCTGAATTTAGAAGTACTGTCATTCAAGTATATTTTTGTTATAAACAGTAAGAAAATTTATTTTTAAAAAATTAATAATATTTTAATTATCTTGTTTTCAATTATATGAAAACAACTAAAGGTCCTTCACAGCAGCAGTCCACAACGTTTTTGTCACCAGGGACCGGTTTTGTGGAAGACAATTTTTCTATTAATGGGGGAAGGGGTGACTGTTTTGGGATGAAACTGTTTCACCACAGATTATCAGGCATTTGATTCTTATAAGGAATGTGCAACCTAGGATCCCGGCATGTGCAGTTCACAGTAGGGTTTGTGCTCCTGTGAGCATCTAATGCCAGCTGATCTGACAGGAGACAGAGCCCAGGCAGTAATGCTAGCTTGCTTGAAGCTCACCTTCTGCTGTGTGGCTGGGTTCCTCACAGGCCACCAACTGGTACCAGTCCGTGGCCAGGGGATTGTGTACCCCCACTTACAGGTTTCCTTCATCTGATAACCATGCTCCTGAAAAAAAAAATGTGTTTGTGTATTCAAACATTTTTGTAAAATTAACTTCTGGTGCAATTCAAATTTTAAAATACTTAATGCGATAATTTTGTGAGAACAACTTTTAAACCACTGTAAAGGAGGAATTTTCATTTAAAAAATTATATATTTTCTACTTTTTTAAAAAGACTTTAAGATGCTTTAATAAGTCATTCTACAATTATAATTAAAGTAGCAAAGCAATAGTTTTAGGCAAGGTAATGTCTTTTTAAAAATACTATCACTTTTCCTTTTTTTCCTACAATCAATTAAATAGAAGTATTACCTTTCATAGAGATAAGATCACTTCATAGTAGATAAATGAGAGAATACATTTGGATTTAGTTAATGAGGCATGACTGGTCAACTAGCAAATGGATTCTATTTTCACTTAAATGTTTTTTAGTTTTCAAATATACAGCTTGTAATTTGTTTTACAACTTATTTTTTGAAATAACGTATCTATTAAACTTACTAAAAGAAGAGAGAAAAAAAAAACAAGAATAGGATCTTAGGATTTAACTCTGGATAAAGTTAAATTTAGAAACAGTTTGGGTAGAAAGATTTTAAATCAGCCAAGCTAAAATATATTTAACCAGTAATATTTGTTGTTTTTTTCACATTTAATTAAAATACAATAAACTATTTTTCACCACCTTCATTTCCGTCTGATGTTATGTTCCTTTCAGACCTGTGGCCACACAAGGTACTATCACATTACACAGAACTACTATATATGGAATATTTCAATTCTAACATTTTTACACTCTGAATAAAACCTCTGTTTCCACACCTTGAATTCTATTTCTTAATTTCAGCCTAAACATTAGTCACCAAAACATCCAAACCAGTATAACAAACACAATCCTGCTGGCTCAATTTCCTTTCTCTTCTCCTCCTGATTCACTTCCTTATACAATGTAAATTTCAAGATTTGCCATTTCTATGAGCCTTTAGCTATTCCCCATAATGTCTTTAGAGAAATATCACAGTGTTTGTAGAAAATCTCTTCTAGCATGAACAGTGAGTCTAAGTATAATAATATCACAGTGGGGCTAAGTGTAATTGTATCAATATATAGATCTGCGCTATATAGGTTCTTTATGTTTATTTACTTTTTTGTTGGCTTCCCAATAGATTGGAACAATATCTAAGCAGAGAATGTTGATCTTGTTTGCTATTGACATTTGAATATTTATGCAAATAACTAAAATGTAGCAGACTCTTCATAAGTTTCTCCATAAATGAATTTTTATTCTAATAAATGTTAGTAAGGCCGAATATTTTGTATGCCTATGATTGATCTTTTATTTATTAATTTTTAAATTGTCTTTTCTTGGAGCATACATGTAAAATATGATAGGACACTTGGTATTTTTTCTGAATATTTTCACATTATAAAGCTTAAAATATAGACTATAATATTATTACCTTCATTTACTTATTATTTGATGTGCAAAAGTTTCTTTTTATTTTTTAAATAGTCAAATATGTTTATTGTTCCTTTTCTGTGATTTGATGAATTCGTTATATAATGAAAAAGTCTATTCTTATCTAGATACAATATGAATACTCCATATTATTTCTTGAATTATTTATACTTTACTCTTCTTAGATGTGATAATTCAGTGAATTCAAAACGTATTTTATGTAAACTCTCTATTAAAAATACTATTTTTACCCCAAAAGGTATATTTTCAAATACAAATAATATATATATGTGTGTGTGTGTATGTGTGTGTGTGTGTGTATATATATACATTTCTCTGTCTTAGAAATGCCTAATCTTGGAAATAATCAAATAATATTTATTGAGAAACATTTTGTTTAACATTGATTCAAGTTGTTTTAGACATTATTATATTGCCTATTATTCATCCCTCAAGTTTCTGTTTAGATGCTAATTCCTCCTTACCATCTTGCTGGACTTTTACTTCCTTCTTTTCCATGTGCAGGTCAACTTGGCACAGAGACCTTTTGTTGTGAAATATACCCCTAACAGTTCATTTAACCCAATGTGTAACGCTAGTGTTTTAATGTTTCTGTCTCCACTGAATATACTTGGAAAGGAGGAAGCGTGCAGATTTATCACTTTTTCCTATTTTCTGGAATAATGACTACGTACAACAGATCAATAAGAGCTTCATGAATAGAGCGCAATATGAAATCTAGTTAAAATTTATCATCAATTGAATAACATGTAGGCACCTCAAAATTAACTTAAAATGGACTTCATACTTCACTCAAAGACCTATTTCTTCTCAAAAATCTTTCTTGCGGGAAGTAATACCACAAATTACACAGTTACTTTTCTAAAGCTGAGGATTATAACTCAACTTTGTTCCCCATCTTTCTTTACAACATGTGACCATTCACTCTCCGAGTATTACCTCTCTGATCTATGTGGGGTTTTTTCTTTATTTTTCCCTGTCTTATCCACCCAATTCTCTTCATCTCCATCACTATTGCTTTATTTCAACTATTGTCTTTTCTGGTCTGGATTACAACAATGAGCCTTTAAACTAGGCTTTTTTCCTTCCTAGTACCATAATGTCCCTGCTGACATAGAATTACTTTTCTAAATAATTTTCATGTCACCTGTCTCTCAATTACTACGATTTACCATATGCATGCCTTCATCTTTATATTACTTAATGCATTGAACATAATTCAAAGTGTTAATACACTATTACACCTTAAATTAAAACCTACTTGAGGCAAAAATAATTTTATTTATCTTTGTATTCCCAAGTCTTAGCGCAATGACCAGACACGATAGACGCTTTGTATGTGCTTCTTACATACACTAACACAGAAGAAAATCTACCAATTATAAATACACATAGGCACACCTTAATTATTTATTTCTATAATATTCATTCAATTAATATTTGTTGATCTTCTTTGATATTTAAAGCAGTGTGTTAATAACGTAGCATTGACAACAGTGAATGACTTTTCATGCATACCATGCACCCAGTGAGAGAGATTAAACAAAAATTTACAACTTGAATAGAGTGTGAGGAGGTCTATGATATGAAGTGCAGAGAGTGCTAAGGGAGAATATCAGAAGAATAACTAAGCAGGTCTTTTTGTTGTTGTTGTTTTTTTTTTTTTTTTTTTTTGAGACGGACTCTTGCTCTGTCACCAGACTGGAGTGCAGTGGTGCGATCTCGGCTCACTGAAACCTCCGCCTCCCAGATTCATGTGATTCTCCCACCTCAGTCTCCCAAGTAGCTGGGACTACAGGCTCGCGCAGCCGTGCCCAGCTAATTTTTGTATTTTTAGTAGAGATGAGGTTTCTCCATGTTGATCTTGATCTTGGTGGTCTTGATCTTGGTGATCATCCTTGATCACCAGGATGGTCTTGATCTCTTGGCCTCGTGATCCCCCAGCCTCGGCCTCCCAAAGTGCTGGGATTACATGCAAGAGCCGCCATGCCCCGCCGATCAGGTCTTTTAGTGTTATGCTCAAGAAATGTAGGCATTTTAGTGTGGCCAGAGAATGGAGTGCAACATGGGCAGTATGGAGAGTTTCTTGGAGTTCACATAGTTTACAGCCTTGTACGCCGTGTTAAAGAGTGTGATCTCGTCAGCTACAATATCAATGCAGAGCCACTGAACAAGAAAGACTTTAGTGGGTGAGTAGTGGCTGACTGAATGTGGGTTTTTATTAGCTGGTTTTCCCAAAAAACAGGCTAGATGTCTTAGAAAGTTGTGGATTATGTGAAGTTGTGAGGGAAGCAAATCAAGCAGAGTAAAATGTTAGAGCCTATTAAAGCTTTGGAGATAAGATGACCCCTCAGCATTTTCTGCATGGGAGGATTTGGCCTTTGTACCTATCCAGTTGGAGGTGGACTGGTGCCAGAGGAAGGCATAATGTTCAGCTGGAGGCAATTCCTGGAGAGGGACTCAGTTTCCCGCCATCAGCAAGCAACACTTGTAGAAGCTGGGAAGCGATCACCACTTTCATTGTCAGTGGAGAGTGCAGAGAGGAGATCTGGGTGGCAAATTGTGAAGCAGTTTACACAACAACCTCATATTCACTCCCAGTACATGCTCAGAGTCACTTAACATAACAACAGAGGTCTCGGTTAAACCTGTCAGGAGTGCCAGAGCTGGCATGGCCCTTCACTGTTGTCTCAAAATGAGGCAAGGATGTCAGAAGGACAAATAGCTGCATCAACTAGTCAACTAGACGTAGGCTGCTTCCAGCAAGGGGGCATAATATTGGGAGAGGCAGTTCCTTTGAGTAGTCAGAAAGCTATTTCCCAAAAAGGTGGTTAGCTGCGAGAAGGCAGCAGGCAATATTCCTGGAAGCAGGAAAAATGGGCTCTTTGGTTCAGAAGGGAAACAGGGGGCAGCGCACTACAGCACCCACTGCAGATTGGATGGGTCATCGATGGGGCAAGTCAGTTCCAAAATGAGAAAACAAAACCTGCAGAGTAGACAGATCAAATATAGAGACTTCTCTAATGAAGTGTTAATATAAAATAGGATAAATAAATATTTTTCAAAAATAGTAAAAGAAAACATGGATAGAATTAATGAATTTCTAAATCTATTTTTAATTGTAAGAATGGATGAGATAAGATGTGTAGGGACTGGCTGTGGATAGCTCAGTAAAGCAGAAACTATCCGTATCTTTTGAGAGGACAGTGGTGGTGACAATGAGTGGAACCCTAAGACTCACTCTTGGAAAAAGGAGGTGTTGCAAAGAATTGGTTTGCAATTTGCTTTCAGAGTACAGTTGATTTTGAAGAACTCTGTATGCCATGGCATAAAACCTGTGCTGCTGCTGTGATTTTCTTTTTCTTTTCTTTTTTTTTTTTGAAAATGGAGTCTCACTCTGTCACCCAGGCTGGAATGCAATGGCGCAATCTCGGCTCACTCCGCCTCCCGGGTTCAAGTGATTCTCCTGCCTCAGCCTCCTGAGTAGCTGGGATTACAGGCATGAGCCACCACGCCTGGCTAATTTTGTATTTTTAGTAGAGACGGGGTTTCTCCATGTTCGTCAGGCTGGTCTCGAACTCCCGACCTCAGGTGATCTGCCCTCCTTGGCCTCCCAAAGTGCTGAGACTACAGGCATGAGCCACCGCACTTGGCCCTGTGATTTTTTTTTTTCTTTTTTTGTATCTTAAATAACTTTGGTTAATGTTGTTATACAAGCAAAGAATCAAATGATTGGAGTGATTAAGGATGAGATTTGACACATGAGAAGGTCCAATAATGAGCTATGGTAGTTGACTTGCTGACAAAAATAGAGCTGGATGAAGCTTGAGTAGGGAAGGAAAGGAAAGCCAGAAGAACACTGAGAAATTCAGAGAATCTATACAGGTTAAGAGACTGATAATTCAATGACATTTTTAAAATGTAGTAGGAGCAATAGTTCATAGAATCACAGATTGAACACCTTTGTTTTCTTCTTATTGATGGTAATAATGATAACAGGACAACCTATGTAAAAATGCTTAACCAGGCTGGGCGCGGTGGCTGATGCCTGTAATCCCAGCACTTTGGGAGGCTGAGGTGGGCAGATCATGAGATCAAGAGTTCAAGACCAGCCTGACCAACATGGTGAAACCTCGTCTCTACTAAAAATACAAAAATTAGCCAGGCATGGTGGTGGATGCCAGTAATCTCAGCTACTTGGGAGGCTGAGTCAGGAGAATTGCTTGAAACCAGGAGGTGGAGGTTGCAGTGAGCCAAGATCTCGCCATTGCTCTCCAGCCTGGGCAACAGAGCGAGACTCCATCTCAAGAAAAAAAAAAATGCTTAACCAAAACTATATGTAAATAAAATCTCCTCTTTACATATATGAGAGAAATGAGTCAGTTATACAAAATGTTGACTGAAAGAGAGACAAAAATAGAATAAGAATTCTGTATGGAAATGTATTGGAAATGTGCTAGAATATGCCCAAGTGAGCTGAAAGATAAACAGGACTTGGATATTATAAAGTATTCTACACGGATTACCACTTTTATCACTAGGTATTCTTCAGTTTTATAGTTCAGGGTGCAATTACTTGTCTCATAAAAGAGTATAATTTAGGATAATATTAACTTGAATTACATAAGAAACTGCAAATATAATTGCATTGTACTCTTCAATATCTACTTGATTTCTGCTCTAAAAAGATGTTAAGGATAGAAATTTTAGGTTTATACATTCTGAATAAGTTATTATGAATATGAATAAGTTATTAGTAGCTAAATTTGAAGACAAAAAGTAAATTGAATTAATTTTTGTATCAGTTCCTTTATGGTAGAAATATTGGTTAATGTATGGGATACTAGTGTTGACTATGTTAAAATCCTGTTGTGTAAATGAGTTTCTATGACATCAATGGGATATCATAGAATTTGATAAAGGATAAATAATAAAAATGAACAAAAATGGGTAATTTATGGTAATGTAGATTTCTAGCCAATGAGTTACAGCCATTACATATGTATGGTTTGCTCCACACTGTCAATCAGTTCTGTGTTGTATGGTGATAGAAAACAACAACTGCTTTTGGAAAGGTACATACGTGGGGTATATATATCGCATTTGTTACATCACTTTGAATCTAATTATAGTTTTTCCAGAGTTTCATTAAGTCTCTCTTCACAAAATAAAATAAATAATAACTTTCTTCATTTCTCACAAATGCCTTTTGGCAATTGCTTCTCTCTAGGAACTTAACAGAATCTTCTCATAGGTTTTACGTACAATCCCTTCCTTCTTTCATTGGCTAGTTCTGTGTCATCTTTGCTCCAGAATAGGAAGCTCATATTTTTAAAAAATTGCCTGTACTCTGTTAAGGTCTACAAATGTAAGGCATGTGTAACAAACCCACACACGCTCTTTGTGGTTGTGCTGGCTGGGTTTACAGAATTTCCTGGACTGATGTAAATAAATTGTAAAGAAGAATTCTACTGTTGGTTATACACCATTATTCTATATTGAATTTCCCATCATAGCATCCAAGATTTTGCTCCCTCTTTCATGTCATGCTTTTTCATTTTTTAATTTATTCACTTATTTGTTACAAATTAATTGAATATCTAAATGTCTCAGGCATGTTCGTAGGTGCTTTTAAAAAAATGACAAGGGAAGACAGATATACCAGCCCTTGGGAGACTTATAAAATAATAAATATTCTAGATAAATTCTAGATATAAGTAAATAAAAGTGGAAATTTCAACTGCAATAAATTCCACAAAAGAGAAGTATATGGTGCTATGAGATAATGCAGTTAGCAAATTTTACCAAATCATGGAGATTCAGGGAAGGATAGAAGGAGAAGAAGGAAAAGGGAAATGAGAAGGAGAAAGGATGAACCGGTAGCAGAACTCTATGATGGTAGAAACATGACTTGTAGAGAAGTGAGAAGGTGAGTGTGAAATGAACTTACAAAGTGCAGGTAGCATAATGTAATATAAGAAAAACCCAAAAGTTCATGTGTGTAGTACTGGAGTGAAGGGTCCATATTGCCTTATAGGCCTTGAAAAAAAAATATTATGACTATGTTAAGAAAAATAAGAAGCTATTAAATGTTTTTCAGAAGAGGCAGGAAGAATCTTTATGAATTTTAATGAACAGATTATTCTGGCTGCATGTGAAGAGTGGGAGAAAATCAGAGAGAATGGAGGCAATTCAGCTAAAGTATTACTGCACCAGTTAACAACAGAAAAAAAGTACTTGGACTGAGTGGAAGTAATAGAAATGAAGTGGAAGATTTTAATAAATATTCAGGAGAAAGAAAAGATAAAATTCGTGAGTGAGTAGAAAAATAGAGTGGAGGGAATGGAGGATTTAAGAATGAGGCCTAGGTATAGTGGCAAATTCACAAAAAGTAGAGTAATCTGCAGGAGAATCACATTTGATTAAAAAGCTAATGACTGATTTTTTTATTTACTCTAAGGCGACTATGGGATATTTAAGAGTGGGCATAAGATGACATAAAAGGAATTGGTAAACAACATAGAAAGTAAAGATATCGTACCATGAAAAACTTAGAAACACAGAAATAAGATTTTGAAAGAGGCATGGTGGCTCATGCCTGTAATCCCTGCACTTTGGGAGGCCGAGGCAGGTGGATCCCTTGAAGTCAGGAGTTTGAGACCAGCCTGGCCATCATGGTGAAACCCTGTCTCTACAAAAAAATATAAAATTAACCAGGTGTAGTGTGGCGTGCCTGTAGTCCTAGCTACTCGGAAGGCTGAGGCACAAGAATCGTTTGAACTCAGGAGGGTTGCAGTGAGTTGAGATCATACCACTGCACTCCAGCTTGGGCGAAGAGAGCAAAACTCCAACAACAACAACAAAAAAGATTTTGAAAGAGGCAACAATATTGGATGCTATGTATTTCACGTGTCTATGTGAAGAGATCACCAAACAGGCTTTATGTGAGCAACAAGGCTGTTTATTTCACCTGGGTGCAGATAGGCTGAGTCCGAAAAAGGAGTCAGCAAAGGGTGGTGGGATTATCATTGGTTCTTACAGGTTTTGGGATAGGCAGTGAAGTTAAGAGCAATGTTTTGGGGGTGGGGGTGAAGCTCACCAAGTAGATTCTCAAGGGTGGGGAGAATTACAAAGAAACTTCTTAAGGGTGGGGGAGATTATAAAGAATCTTCTTAGGGGTGGGGGAAATTACAAAGTACATAGATCTGTTAGAGTGGGGCAGAAACAAATAACAAGGGTGGAATGTCATCAGTTAAGGTATTTTCACTTCTGTGGGTCTTCAGTTACTTCAGGCCATCTGGATGTATACGCACAGGTCACTGGGGATATGACGGCTTAGCTTAGGCTCAGAGGCCTGACACTATAGTAGCTCCAACAGGGTGATGACCCATTGCATTAAATGACACGGAGGTCATTGTTCCCCTTAGCAGGGTTGCATGTTGAAATGAAAACAGTGAAACTCAGACAAGATAGGTCGATAGTAAATGTTTGAGGATTTCATTCCCATTAACACCAATGTTTTATTACTAATGTGTCTAGTGGAATGGAAGAACAAGTAGACATATTGTCACTAATATTATCAGCTTGTGTCATATGTCACATTCCAAAATCATAGATATCTGGTAGGAACATACACATATTTTGATACTACAGATGAGAAATCTGAAGTTGAGATAAATTAATTAAATTTCCTGAGTTTCTTTTTGGTTTTAGCTACTTACAAAGCTAGAATTTAAATAGCGATCTGTCTGGTTTTAAATAGTTTGCCTTCAATATGCCTTTTGACCTCTCTGTTAATTAAGTGAAATTCTGAAACATTGTTGTAGTAGCAGAAGTTGATATTCTTAAGTAGAATAACTCACACATTTTTGTTATGTATTAGTATCCTTCCATTTCTTGCGTGTGTGTGTGTGTGTGTGTGTGTGTGCATGTTAAATACAGCCCCACTCCTCAATGCCATCTTAAGAATTAAAAAACAATAAAATTCAAATCATCTACTTAGGAATGGAGAGTATGCAATAGGCCATGCATCCATAACAAATAACTTACAGATAAAAATATTTATTAATAAGAAAAATAGCAGAAACCCTCCAAGCAGTTATAAGCAAGGGTGGTAAAATCAAAGTTTTAAAGGATTTAAATTTCACTCAGCCTGAGGATCCATGGCTTGACTTATTGAGCAGGGATTATGACTTTATCACTGACATCTTTGTGATTATGTATTGAAGATGGCAGCAGAAGCCTGAAATCATTTCTGATGACCAGTCTAGAAATATCTGTTTCTCAAATTCTCACTCCTTTATAAAATCCCATTTGACAGATGCTGCTTAAGTTTAGACACTATCTTTTCATAATAACTTTGATTTTTAAAGGTACATAGATTATACAAATATAGCAATCTAAAGCTTTCTCTTTGTACTTATAGTAGTACTGAAAGAAATCGGAAATATACTTCAGCTATAATCTTTAACATCTTCAAAGGGAAATAATTTTAAACATTATTATAATTTAAATCATGGTTACACTATCATTTTTAGTAACTTGTATTTAAAAAACTATTTCATAGAATAGATTTGTTTTTTCATTTCAATACTGCAAAAACTGCTTATTTACATTTTATCTGAGTTGTAGAGTATGATTTTGGAAAGCAGTTTAATGTAATCTTTAGGCTGTTTCTTAAAGTTACGAAAGTTGGCATCAATCTTTATTGAATTTATATTTCATGAATCACTGACTTACTATAAAATGGTCCAGTGCAAACCATCTTACAAATTTCATTGGTGCTTTTCTAAATGGCATCATCTTGTGTTGTATTCTATAGCCTCTTCTTACAGAAAACGTCATACACTGTATTTGTGGGTTCCTAGCCAATATAAATCAGCAAATTTATTGGTCCAAAATAGATTCTTGAAGACTATTAATTACAACTGAATGTATCAAATATACTTATCACTTTATAGTACTGAAGTTTGTGCTTCTATTTGGAAGACTGTAAGATAGCTATCAACAAAATTATAAAACAATTTAACATACGAAAATTAATAATAAGCCCTCCCACCATTTGAGAGACAATGTCTATACTTCTTTCTAAATGATTATAGTCTATTTTGAATTTGACTTGTGTTTTGTTGATGAAAAGAGCAAAATCTGTAAAATATTTGAAGAGATTTATTCTGAGTCAAACATAAGTGACCATGGCATAACACAGAGTCTCAGGAGGTTCTGAGAACATGTGCCCAAGGTGGTTGGGTTACAGCTTGGTTTTATATGTCTTAGGGAGACCTAAGACATCAATCAATACATGTGAGCTATACATTGGTTTGGTCTAGGAAGGCGGGAGAACTCAAAGTCAGGGTGGGTTGAGGAGGCTTAGAAGTCATCAGTGGATTCAAATATTTTCTTATTGGCAATTGGTTGAACAAGTTATTATTTAAAACTTCAATCAATAGAAAGGCATTTCTGGGTTAAGATAAGGGGTCTTGAAGACCAAAGTTATTATGTAGATGAAGTATCATAGGTGGCCACCCTTAGAGATAATATATGGCAAATGTTTTCTATTATCACCTTGAAAAGGTGTTAGACTATCAGTCAATCTCTTCAGGACTGGAAGGATCTGAAAGAGAAAAGATCTAGTTATGTTAATAGAGATTTTCTACAAATGCAAATCTTCTCCCAATAAAAATAAAAATGGCTTTTCAGGGCCACTTCAAAATATGGCAAAGAAACATATTTTGGGGCTAAATATTTTGATTTCCTTCTTTATTTGTCATGTGATGTGATGCCAGAGTCAGCCTGGAAAGTAAGCCACTTTATATAGGGTTAGATAAAACTCATCCGATGAGATTTTCTGATTTTTAGGGCATGACTCCCCAAGCCCCTTAGATGGGAATTTGGGCAAGAGAGAAAAAAGGTCAGAATTTAGTACTTGGTTTTATAGTTTGCGTATTAGTTATCTCATCTGATTCTCAAACAACTCTGGGACACAGGGAGATAGAAATTAATTCCTTTACAGATGAGGCAAAAGAGGTTTAGAAAGTTCATATTTAAATACTTTGCTTCGTGTGTGTGTGTGTGTGTGTGTATCTGTGTGTGTATGTGGGTGTAATTATGTTTCTTAAAAGTTAGAATTAAGACTTGTAGGGAACAAGAGTGCTCTGTCAGCTTTTTTTTAGGAGAAATAAAAACATAAGCAAAAGATACTAGTAAGTTAGCTTTTGTTTTGCTTTGTTTTAGCATTGCTATACAAAATATTTTTTTTATTATGTTTTAGGCAACTTTAGTGACTTTCAAAGTGTTGATGTTTTTTCTCTAACCAGGTTTCTGCCACAAAATCAACTAGGAAACTGAGTTCAGAAATATCTCAGTCCCGTGGAATTCTAAATACTAAGACTGGATGGGGGAAAATGGTGAAATATTAGTCAAAGACGAACAAGTGAGACAAGATGAATAAACTCTGGGTATCTACTGTATAGCATAAAGACAATAGCTAATAATATATTGTATACATGAAAATTGTTAACAGAGTAGATGTTCAATGTTCTCACCTCCAAAAATTTGTAAATATGTGAGGGAATGTACATGTTAATTATCTTGATATAATTATTTCACAATGTGTACACATATCCAAACATCACATTGTACATACTAAATAGATATAATTTTTGTTTATCAATTATACCATAATAAAGCTAGGAAGAATAAAAAATAAAAATGAACCAACCCCCACATAAAATAAACTGGAATAAAAATGAAGACTATACATGAAAAACAATATTAACTACTTGAAATTAATCTAATAGAAAGCAGAGTCAGTTATTTTCTTAACTGTACTTTGAACCTCCATAAATAGAAAAAGGCTTTAAAGTAAGAAAACAAACTATGTTATGATCTACCAAACACTTTCTTCTTTTCTTAAGAATGTCTTAAGTCCAAACATATTTATAGTGTTCTAAAAAAGAATTACTTCCTAAAGGTAAAAATGCTGATTGACAAATGTTATATTGACAGTATGTTTTAATTTCAGAATTGCCTTAGAAATACTTACTGCATAACTACAATAATTAATATTTATATTTAAGAACATTCATTTCATAGGCACACTGAAATTTTAACATCTTTAGAAAAAAGCAGTGTAACTACAGCAAGACTCTGGAAAAGGTATTTAAAAAAATAACAATGTAGCATCATGTTTTATATGCTGCTTTGAAACATATCATTAGTCTCAACCTACTGATCAGTTTCCATGAAACTTACTTCTGAAAAGCAGTGAAGAAGACTAAATGCAACAATGCTATCAATATTGTTAACTATCAATATTTTTAACTGTCAAGATTGCATAAGAAACAACAAGGAAGCATTGGATATCTGTCCCTGAGTATGTGAAGTAAAAATTTTTTGGCAGTGAAAACAAGATAATGTTATAGCTATATCATTAGTCATCGTACAACCTTATCTACCACTGGTTATATATGATTTACGAGACACTAAATCAATGTTCACATGTAGCTAGGAAGTAAGTATAGATGTTTTACTTTTAAGAAGAGTGAGAATTAGTACATATATAAAAAGCAAATGTCATGAAATGGAGTAACACTTTATGAAAATGTTGGAAAAAATAGTATTATTTTCCCCAAATATCTATTGGATCCAGATTCCATTTCAAGTATCAGTAAATAAAATTTTAAAATTTCAATAGCAATTCTTAATGGGAACATATTTTTGATCAAAAAAAAAAAGGCTAGAAAAAACAACAAGAAAAGAGTAAAATATATTATTAAATTAATTTTGATATCTTACAAATAGAGGAAATTTCTGCATAGCATACTCGTCTTCAACCCAAACCACAAAAAGGAAAAAGTAAAAATTTTTGAATTTTGATTGCCTGTCATAATTTTCTACTGTTTTGATTTATCTCTTTAAAACATTAGATGGGTAAAGGTATGAGAATTTGCATATTAGCCATAGAAACATTTCTCAAATGTGGAATTTTTCAGGCTATTCTTGATGTTCCCATTTGTGAAAATATGGGAAAATAATCAATCTCTCCTCTCAGTGTGCATTAAAATAACCAATAGTTTTAGAATAAAGGAAGGACAAGGATTTCAGTAAAGGAATAAAACAGGAGCTAAATAAAAGAAAATGGTTTCCTAATTTCTAGAAAAACAAAAAATATATATCTAACAAGTGAGCTGGTGCTAAATCTTGTCTATATTACAGGATTATCACCAAGAAAACTGAGAAGGAAATGTTTTCATAATTGATAAATAAACTATATAAATTTATTTGGAGATTTGGATGTTTTTAAATGTGTCTTGTATAGTTTAATTTTAGAAAATTTTCAGATGTCTCAAGACATACTAAATAAGATTACAGGCCAGGTGTGGTGGCTCACACCTGTAGTCTCAGCACTTTGGAACACCAAGGTGGGTGGATCCCTGGAGCCCATGACTTTGAGACCAGCATAGGCAAAATATTAAGATCCGCATCTCTACAAAATAAAAATTAAAAAACTAGCCCAGCATAGTGCCACACACCTGTAATTCCAGCTACTTGGGGGTGCTGAGGATCACTTGAGCCCAGGAGGTTGAGACTGTAGTGGGCTTCAATTGTGCTACTGCACGCCAGCCTGGGTGACAGAGCA
This sequence comes from Papio anubis, assembly GCF_008728515.1. NCBI lineage: Eukaryota > Metazoa > Chordata > Mammalia > Primates > Cercopithecidae > Papio > Papio anubis. Next base: position 10,806,592 of record NC_044978.1, read on the forward strand.
AGACCCTGTCTCTAAAAATAAATAAATAAATAAATAAATAAATAAATAAATAAATAAATAAATGCAATTATCTGAAATCATTTATTCTTGAATTCTTACTGTATTTGGAATTATTCCGGTGGTTTGTTTGGCCTGTGTGTTGACTGTGTATCTTCCAATCTTGCAAAACTCACTTATTAGTTCTGGAGGTTTTCTGTAGATTCTTTTGGGTTTTCTACATATACAGCCATGATGTGTATAATAGAGTCTGTTTTATTTTTTGTTTTGCAATCTGAATTCTTAATTCATTTTTATTACCTGACTGCACTGGTTAGAATTTTCAGTGACAGATCTAAAGCTGGAGAATTTAATGTCAGTGAAGGATAGTTTAATAATTTTGGAAAGAGATTTGTCTTAAAATGTTTTTCAAGAAAACTTTTCTGGAAAAGTTTCTGCCAAACAAGAGGCAGCAGAATTCTCAGATGCCATTAAGAAAATCCCTGAGAAGAATGAATATCTGCCTGCATAGGTTATTAATGCAGACGTAAGTGACCTATTCTTGGGGGAAGAAAAGTATTCTACAAAGGATATGTATTAGTAAGGAAGAGAAGTGAACACCAGGATTTAAGGCAGAAAGGGGTAGGCTAACTCTACTGTTTTGTTCAAATGCAGTGAGGATTATGGTTAGGACAACCCTTATCTATAAAGCTGCAAATTCCTGGGCGCTGAAGGAAAAAGTTAAATATCAACTGCCAGTCTTTTGTTTGTACAACAAGAAGGCCTAGACCACCAGAACACATTTTCTGGATTGATTCCACCGATGCTTTGTTCCTGAAGTCAGGATGCACCCTGCCAGTAAAGGACTGCCTTCTAAAGTTCTTTTGATATTGGACAATGCCCCTGGCCACCCAGAACCCCATGAGTTCAACACCAAAGTCAACAAAGTGGTCTACTTCTTCTCAGACACAATGTTTCTAATTCAGCCTCTAGATCAGAAGGTAATACAGAACTTTAAGGCTCATTACACATTGTACTTTATGGTAAAGGGTTGTCAATCATATGGAAGAGAATCCTAATAGAGAGAATATTATTAAAGTCTGGAAGGATTACAACCTTGAAGATGTCATCATTGTTACAGAAAATCTGCGGAAGATTTGAAGTCCCAAACAGTAATTTCCTGCTGGAGAAAGTTGTGTCCAGATATTGTGCATGAATTCACAGGATTTATGACAGAGTCCATCGAGGAAACAATGAAAGAGATTGTAAATGTGGCAAAAAACGACTGAGTTAAAAGTTTCAAGATATGAATCATGGAGAAATTTGAAAGCTGATAGACATCACAGCAGAGGAATTAACAAAAGATGACTTGATGTAGACAAGTACTTTCAAAACAGTGCCAGAAGTTGAAGAAGACATAGAGGAACCAGGGCCAGAAAACAAGCTGACATTAGACAATCTGGCAGAAGGCTTTTGATTTTCAAGACTGCTTTTGATTTATTTTACAATATGGATTCTTCCATATTGTAGAAGCAAATGGTAAATGGATTGGTACTCTATAGAAACATTTTTAGAGAAATGAAAAAGCAAAAATATCAGACAGAATTTACAATGTATTTTTGTAAAGTTACACCAAGTGTGCTGCCTCTCCTGCCTCCCCTTCCACCTCCTCCACTCATTCCACTGCTGCCACCTCTGAGTCAAGGAGACCAACCCCTCTTCTTCCTCCTCCTCCACTTAGTCAATGTGAAGACTGTGAGGATGAAGACCTTTTGATGATCCACTTCCACTTCATGACTAGTAAATATGTTTCATCTTCCCTGGGATTTTCTTAACATTTTCTTTTTTCTAGCTTACTTTATTGTAAGAATACAGTATAAGATACATTTAATACACAAAATAGCTAATCAACTGTTTATGTTATTGGTAAAACTTCCAGTCAATAGTAGGCTACTCAGTAGTTAAGTTTTGGTATAGTAAAAAATCATAAGCAGATTTTGAACTTTGTGTGGGGTCACTTTCTTTAGCCTCTGTCTTATTCAAGAGTCCACTGTATACATATTTTTTTCTCTTCCTTTATTCTTAATGTTCAAGTTTCCTGCTGGTATCATGTCTACTCTGTATGAATAACCTCCGTTAATTTTTAAACATTTTTAATTTTTAGGTTTTTTTTTTTTAAATTTTACTTTAAGTTCTGGGATACATGTGCTGAATGTGGTGGTTTGTTACATAGGTATATATGTGCCATGGTGGTTTGCTGCACCTATCAACCCAACATCTAGGTTTTAAGCCCCACGTGCATTAGGCCTTTGTCCTAATGCGTTCCCTCCCCTTGCCCTCACCCATGACAGGCCCAGTGTGTGACGTTCCCCTCTCTGTGTCCACGCGTTCTCATTGTTCAACTCCCACTTATGAGCGAGAACATGCGGTGTTTGGTTTTCTGTTCCTGCTAGTTTGCTGAGAATGATGGCTTCCAGCTTCATCCATGTCCCTGCAAAGGACATGAACTCATTTTTTTATGGTTTTACAGTATTCATTGGTGCATATGTGCCATATTTTCTTTATCCAGTCTATCAATGATCGCCATTTGGGTTGATTCCAAGTCTTTGCTATTGTGAATAGTGCTGCAATAAACATATGTGTGCGCGTGTCTTTATAGTAGAATGATTTATACTTTGTGTATTTACCCAGTAATGGGATTGCTGGGTAATAATTCTTTAAAACAAGTCCGCTCACAAAATATTCTCTGAGTTTTCTTCCAGCAGAGTATGTTTTAATTACCTTTATTCCTGAAAGATATTCTGTGCTGGATATAGAGTTATGGGTTGAGAGTTCTATTTTGGTTTTCTTTGAGTACTTTAAAATATGCTAATTTCTTCTGGCCTACATACTTTTAAATGATGAGTCCACAGAAATTCAAATAATTGGACCCCTACAGCTAATATGTCATTTTCCTTTGGCTGTCTTTAAAACTGTCTTATTGTTAAATTTTTGCCAGTTTGATTGTGATATTGAGAGGTGACAACATCCTAGCAGCCCTCGCTTGCTCTCGGCGCCTCCTCGGCCTCGACGTCCACTCTGGTCATGCTTGAGGAGCCCTTCAGCCTGCCACTGCACTGTGGGAGCCCCTCTCTGGGCTGGCCGAGGCCGGAGCCGGCTCCCTCTGCTTGCTGTGGCAGGAACCGGGGCTGCGTACGGCACTCGCAGGCCAGCGCAAGTTCAGGGTGGGCGCAGGTGCGGGCTCGGCAGGCCTCTCACACGGAGCAGATGGCCGGTGCCGCAGGCCCGTGCAGTGAGGGGCTTAGTACCCAGGCCAGCAGCTGCGGAGGTTGGGCCGGGTCCCCCAGGACTGCCGGCCCACCCGCACCACAGTCGATATCTCGCCAGGCCTCAGCCGCCTCCCAGCGGGGCAGGGCTCAGGACCCGCAGCCTGTCATGTCCGAGCTCCTCCCCCACCACGGTGAGCTCCCACGCAGCCAGAGCCTCCACAGTGTGCACTGCCCCCTGCTCTGTGGCACCTGGTCCCATCAACCGCTCAAGGGCTGAGGAGTGCAGGCGGGTGGCATGGGACTGGCGGGCAGCTCTTCCCACGGCCCTGGTGTGGGATCCAGTAGGCGAAGCCAGACAGTTTTGGGCCCCTTCAGCTTCTCGAATATGTGAGATTATGCCTTTTGCCAAATTTAGAAATATTTTCCATACTTAACGTTTTTTTTTTTTTTTTTTTTTTTTTTCAATCCTACATTGTTTTCCTCTCCTTCTGGGACTCTGAGACACAAATTTCACATTTGCTATGGTTCCATAGCTCATTTTTATTCAATATGTTTTGTCTGTGTTGTTAAATTGAATACTTTCTGTTGACTTCTCTTCAATTTGACTGACTCATTCCTCCTACTTTCTGTTACTGAGTTTAATGAGTTATTTTTTATTTTAGTTGTATTATTTCAGTTCTAAAATTTTTTTTCCTCTTTATATCTATTTTAATTATTTTTTCTATTTTGACATTTGTTTTCAGAATTGCTTGGTCAAAGATTTTTGTAAATAATTAAAGTCTGTCTAAGATATTGCCAACATCTCTATTGGTGGGTATCCATTATCTTTTCCCATGCAAGTGGAGATTTTCATGGTTCTTTGTATGCTTAGAGATCTTTAATAGTGTCACGAGCATGGCTGGGCGCCATGGCTCACGCTTGTAATCCCAGCACTTTGGGAGGCGTAGGCGGGCAAATCACGAGGTCAGGAGATCGAGACCATCCTGGCTAACATGGTGAAACCCCGTCTCTACTAAAAATACAAAGAATTACCTGGCGTGGCAGCGGCGCCTGTAGTTCCAGCTACTGGGGAGACTGAGCTTGCAGTGAGCCGAGATCGCGCAACTGCACTCCAGCCTGTGCGACAGAGCCAGACTCCATCTCAAATAAAAAAAGAAAAAGAAAAAGAAAAATAGTGTCATGAGCATTTTGAACATTATATATTAAACTAGGTCCCTTTTTAATTCTATGAATAATATTAATACACTTGTTTTAACAGTCAATGACCTTGTTGGTTTCAGGCCAAAAGGTCCAACGTGCATTCTGTGGCTGTGATTCCAATGGTAATTCAGTTTTTAGGCTGTGCTGTCTCTTCCACCATGCATGTCAGCCAGTGGTCAACCTTACCTCTGTGTGGAGATCTATCTGCTACCACAGTTTTCAGTGTCTATTGTATTTTAATTAGGGACACAGTCACACATGGGCAGCATGTGTTGAGCCTAAGAATTTATAAACAGCCTCTCTTTCCCAAGCTCTTCTCTCTGCTATCTCCTAGCACTGTCTAGTTGGCTGGAGGCTGATGAAAAAGTTCAATATCCTAAAACCATCACTTTTTTTTTTTTTTTTTTTTTTTTTTGAAACGAAGTCTTACTCTGTTGCCCAGGCTGGAGTGCAATGGCGCGACGTGAGCTCACTGCAACCTTCACATCCCAGATTCAAGCAATTCTGCCTCAGCCTCCCAAGTAGCTGGGATTACAGGCATCCACCACTGCTCCCAGCTAATTTTTGTATTCTTAGTAGAGACAGAGTTTCACCAAGTTGGCCAGGCTGGCTAGAGCCATCACTTCTGTGATTCTCCTGTAATTTTGGAAGACAAAAACAAAGAGAGAAAAAGAATCAATGAGTTTGACCCCACTCTGAGAGCCAGGGCTCCATCTAACAGAGGACATTTCAACTCCTGTGGCACTGCTGCCTCTGCGGTTGGTTACTTTTGTTGCCATCTCACTCCCAGCATAAGGTAGCCTGGGGCATGGAATGTGAGTGAGTGAAAACGTGGAAAATTTTCCCAAATCTTTCTGAGCTTAGAAGTTTCCATTTTTAACTTCTCAATCCAGAACTAGAGAGTTTCTCTCTCTGTGTGTACCACAGTGCTCACTTCTCAGTTCCAGGGTAGTGAATACCCAAGGAACAACAACAAAAAAGCCAAATTAACTGCCATTTCTTTAGTATTTTGAATTTTGATGCTTCTCCTGAGTCTACCTACTTATATTTATGTTAGCAAGACCTCAAATAGTTATTCCACATATTTTATCTAGGGTTTCTAGATGTGGTGTTTTCTAGATGTGGTGTTTTCTAGATGTGGTGTTTTCTAGTTGTAGTGGGAGAGAAATGTTGATGCATGTTTGTTTTATCTAGAATGGGTACTTCTGGTTCAATCATTTCTTTAACAAAAAACTTTTTAAAAAGTTTTATGAAATCCAATCTGTATGTTTAAAATTGATATAATTCTTCTAAATCACAATATAAACAAATTCTTGATTCTATATAATAGTCCTTGGCATTGCCATGTTCTTATGGGAGGAAATATTTCAAATCACAACTACGAAAGAAACTGTAAATTTCTCTCAGATACTTTACAACTCTTCTCAACTTTAGTTTCTCTTTGCAACACTTACTTGCTATAGATGAACTAGCTTAATGAGAGATACAGTTTCACCGACTGTGAGTTTATGTGTGTGTGTGTGTATTCCTTTTTATTCTTCTCTTGAGGTAACTTTATTTTTCTCTACATTTCCATCTCTTGCAGAGAAAGTTTCTTACATTTAATCTGCCTAAGATTTTGATTCCTTCCCTAATGCCTACCTTGGCCCCCCAATATGTGATTATTACCATTTCACCATATCTTCCTTGTCACCCAGGTCACAGAATCCTTGAGCTGTCACTTCGTGAGCTGGAAACCTCTGTGGCCAGCAGCATGTCTGCCTGAGTAATTGGTTGTGCCCCCTGGGGTTGTTACGTCCACTCATCCCAGCAGGCTGTGTTCGGCTTGTGTTACCAGCCAGAATCACACACCTGCCAAGGGTGTGCCAGGCACGTAGTGGAGAGGAGTGTGTGGACAAGCAAGCTCATGGTCTGGTTACTGTGCACAGTGGGGTGGGCAGATCCAGGTGCTGGCACAGGTACCGGTTCTGTGCCAAGCTGTGCCTGGACCAGCTGTATTGCACGTGGCTTCCACTGTGCATGCCCATGTCTGGATGAGGAGAATGCAGTGGCACCTGGAAGCCTGGAGATGCCAGGAACTGCAGAACCCCAAAGAGAGTGCCACAGGCCTGGCTTGGGGAGCTCCTAGGTCTAGGCACCCTGACAGGCTAAAGCTCTTCTCTCCTTCTCCTCATCTACAATGTGGCAAGCAAGGGGCATGTTTCAGGCCTGTTTGTGTTACAGCTCTTTTAGTCCTGCCATTTAGGAGTTCCCGAGTTCTTGTCCTGCATCCAGGAAGAATGAGGTACACAGACAACTGCAGTCAAGGGTGAGCAAGGTGTAGAGGAACTTCACTGAGTGACAGAACAGTTCTCAGGAGACCCGAAGTGGGTTGCTCCTTTCCACAGGCAGGTCGTTCTGATGAGCATCCAGCTCTCAGCAGACAGCAGAGCCGCAGTGGGTAGCTCCTTTCTGTAGGCAGGTCATTCTGACTGGCTGAGGAGATGCCAAATGGCTAGCTCCTTCCTGCAGCTGGTAGTCTCCTCTGTGTGAGTCTGGCTGGGTCTGGGAGGTTTTATGGGCTCAGAAGGTAGGAAGTGCCTGCTGCTTGGTCCATGGGCTGCCATGAGTGAGCACAGAAAAAGCACCATAAGTTCTCACTCTGAGTGGCTGACTTCTCTGGAACTGACAGCTTGGCCCTGGGCTTCAGGCCATCCCTGGCTTGAAGGTGGGGCTTCACCAGGGACCCAAGCCTTTCCATCCAGGAACGTTTCTGCCTCCTGCTGCCATCAATCATGTCATTTGTGGGGCCCAGGCTGTTTCTGCCAAGAGAGTCCAGAAGGCCTGTGCAGAGCCATCCTCAGCACCCCCTTGGCCTCCCTCTTTTGCCCGTCGGTGCCCAAATTCCAGAGAAAACCAAGGCAGCAGGGGGCTGGCATGTCAGTGCCTCCTCAAGCACATACCTGGCCAGGTTGGGACAGCACCCATGCTTGGCTTTAACTTTGCTCCCAAATCACAGTGGGTGCTGGGAGTAGGGGAGAGACCAGGCAGTGTTAGCAGACACTTCTGAGCCTGTGAGGGAAGTGGGGTTTCCCAGGCCCTTGAGGGCACAGGGATGCTTGGATCCTTAAGTCGGCAGCCATAGCTAGGGGGCTGCAGCTGTGCCTAGGAGTGCAGGGCTCCACCTGCCAATTTGGAAAGGGGCAGGGCTCCCACCTGCTCCGGGCTCCCTCCAACTCCCCGGGACATGCAGCCCCGGCCACACCTCCCCAGCAGCAGCTGGAATTCGCACAGAGGCTGCTCCAGATGGGCTACCACTCCATCAACCATATGTGTTTAAGTTTCTCTCTCTCTCTGATCTATCTTGAGGTAGACATAGAGAGATCTTATCTTGATCCTCCAAATTCCATGACATTTAAACCAAATATAAATTTAGCCAATGTTCACCTTGAGTTTCATTCTTTTTCTTTGATTTTATATTGTTTTGTTTTTCTTTCCTTCACTCTGAAACAGACGCTTCTCAAGCCACCAGTTCTTCATCACTTAGCTCCCAAATTTCATTTTCAGAGAAAGATAAACTTTTACCTTTTTTTTTTTTTTTTTTTGAGAGTGAAATCTGAAGCCTGTAGCCCCGGACGCTAGATTTGATGGCGTGATCTCGACTCACTGCAAGCTCGGCCTGCAGGAGTTCATGCCATCCTCCGCCTCAGCCTCCCAAGTAGCTGAGACTACAGGTGCCTGCGCCCGCATGCCAGCTATTTTTGTATTTTTAAGTAGAGACAGGAACTGCACCATGTTGGCCGGGGATGGTCTCAGATCTCCTGGCTTGTGATCAGCCTCCTCAGCCTCCCAAAGTGCTGGGATTACAGGCGCGAGCCACTGCACCTGGCCAACTCTTACCTCTTGTGCTTAATTTTGTGTCATATATGTTCCATGTTATTGCTTTTACACTTCTTCTGAGTAAAATTTTCTTAGAATATTTATCTTTTCTTGGCTTCTACCAGTTTGTCATTCATATTTAAGAAGTGTCTTTGTGTATAAAGTTATATAGGAATCTGAGAGAAACACTTTTTTCTAACTATGAAAATAAAAGTGGATGGGCGCGGTGGCTCACGCCTTTAATCTCAGCACTTTGGGAGGCCGAGGCTTGCGAATCATGAGGTCAGGAGTTGGAGACCAGCCTGGCCTACATGATGAAACCCCATGTCTACTAAAAATACAAAAAATTAGCGGGGCGTGTGGCGGGCACCTGTAATTCCAGCTATGCAAGAGACTGAGGCAGGAGAATCACTTGAAACTGGGAGGCGGAGGTTGCAGTGAGCCGAGATCATGCCACTGCACTCCAGCCTGGGCTATAGAGATCAAGACTCTGAAAGAAAAGAAAAGAAAAGAAAAGAAAACAAAAGAAAAGAAAAGAAAGAGAAAAGAAAGAGAAAAAAAAGGAAAAGGAAAAGGGAAAGGGAAAGGGAGGGGAAGGGAGGGAGCATAGCATACAAGCATCTAGTTCTTTCTTATTTCCCTTCCCCCTACAGGCTCGGAAGTGCCTGCTGTATGACTGTAAATTTTAAAGGAGATTACTTCTTTCCTTTTTCCTTAGTTGAAGCCAAATCTTTATTTTTTGGCACCCTATTTATTTTTATTCTACTAATCATGAAGTCTAGTCTAGCTATTTATTTCTTTATTATAGATAAGAAGCGTTCTAAAAAATATTCTTACTGCATGTTTAGCACATCATACTTTAAGTTCTCATTTGAGATTAGCTTTCACATTAGATTCCCTGTTACATACACACATAAACATATAGTAATTAGTGATAAGTAGTTAAGTTGTTAAGTGAATTGTTGAAAACTACATGCTCCTATTTATAAGTTCAGTAGTATTTGTAAATAAATAATGTAGACAATAAAGTCCTATAAACAAGTAAATAAATGTATACATGTATGTTTTTTCCTATTCAAACAGATTTTGGAAAGTGTCTCTTCCTAAGGGAGATGCTAAGGCTCAGACAAATAGTGTCTTCATATTTTGCCATTATAAATATTTTGGCATCAAAAATTATTTAAACTTATTCTTACTTTATAAAGAAAAAAAGTTGCTCTTATCTTAAAGTTTATCTCTTTAAACTATATGCGATGAAAACTGCAGTATTTGCATTTTTGCAAATCTGGTCAGAATCAGTACATTAATTTTGCTAGTTTTGCTGGCTGCGCATAATTTTTGTGCCACTATTAATTTTGTAGGTATATGCAATGAGGTTGTTCTTTGCTTGGCTTTGAAAACTACATTCATTTGGTATACATTTTTAAAAGATGTATTGTGAAAGAGAATAAATTTAAAAGACACAGAAATATAAGTTAAAAAATAGAAATTTATGTATAATTACCCTAAGTTAACCTTGACTGTGAGAGTAATACAATACAAAAAAACCAAAAATATGTGCTAATCATTAAATATTTAAAACTTCATAGAAAAAATGTGAAAGTAGCAAGGCTTATCTTGTTTACTGCTATTACCTCTATACAGAGGAAAAAAACTGGTATAAGTGGTCAATAAATATTTGGTAAATGAAAGAAAAAAATGAGGTAGCAATATTTATAAAAATAATATATTTCTAAAATATAAAAATAGGTATAAAGATATTTATACATACATTAAAAACTAACTCAGTGACTATTATTCAATCACAATATCAAATAAAGCAAAATATTTGAGATTCAGAACATTATTCATAATTGAAAATAAAGCTATTTTCTTTTACAATTTAAGAATGAATTCAATTTTAATTTTTGTAACTTAGGAATTGAATATAGTAAAATAAATAATTCTAGATCTAAGCCTTCTTTAGAGATAAGTGTCCATAATAATCAAACTTCTGATGTTTTCAAAGACATACTTTGTGTAAATACAAGAGTAGAAAATATTGAATTCTTAAATAATATATTTGGCTGGCAAGTGAAATGAGTTCTCTGGACTATATTGAAATCAATATTTTCAGAAATGTGTTCAGGAGAAAGTGTCAAATATTTTAAAAACTATATGCAATATAAACTATTTCTATACAATCTATGGACCTAATTAGTGTTTAAAAAAATGGTAAAGAATGAAGACTGAAGATAATTGACAGGAATGAAATAAGACAAATAATTAAAATCTCAAAAGGGCACATGTTTTGGGAAACACGTCTATTTCTTAATAAAGTTGAACTTATTGATAGAGAAAGATGAGAAATTGATTGACAAGAAGGGAACCAAAGCCCTATATTAATCCCTAGAATTCATAGAGGGATGGAGAGACATCCACGCTGACTTGTCAAAACCAGCACTGACAATAGTAGTAGTATTTTTAAGCTTTTTCTACTACAAGTCCCTACAGAAATCATCTAAATACTGCAAATTAACAACACAATGATAGTTTCTCATACATAATACAATTATAATATAAATACAGTCAAGCTTTTTAATTTTTGAATATGTGGTTAAATGTTTTAGTTGAAAATTACTTTATTTCTTAATGTATACATGTTTTTTTAAGTCTTATACAAACAGAAATTTTCTGATTTACTTAGTAATTACTTATTGTATGATGAATTTTTGTAAATAAATTTGCATTGTAAGGTTTAGGTGACTTCTAGCCATATTTTATAGCCATGTACACTATAAAGAGTGTGTGTGTGTGTGTGTGTGTGTGTGTGTGTGTGTTTCAATGGTTCAGTCTCAGTACATGGGAAACAGACCAAATAGAATTTTAAGTTGCGGCAATATTTGAAGGAGTACCTGAGTTAATAGAATATCTTAATTCTTAGATTCTTTGTTTATAATTTTATAAACATCTGGTAACAAATTTTAAAATGAATCAGTCTTTCCATTGCTTTCTGTCTTAGTATGTTTAGTATTGCTATTAAAAAAAAATACCTGAGGCTAGATAATTTGTAAAGAAAAGTTTATTTGGCTTTTCTGTATTCTGTAGGCTAGAAGATTGGGCATCAGGTGAAAGCCTCAGGCTGCTCTCACTCATGGCGTATGTGTAAGCCAGTATGTGCAGAGATCATACGGTAAGAGAGAAAGCAGGAGAGAGTAGGGAGGTGCCAGGCTGTCTTTCACAACTAGTTCTCAAGGGAAGTAATAGAATGAGAACACACTTCTTACTGTGAGAAAGCCATCAAGCTATTCATGGGGGATCTGTCACAAACCTCTCACAAGGTTCCACCTCCAACATTGGGAATCACATTTCAACATGAGGTTTTGGGAACAAATATCCAAACTGTAGAATTTTCAACTGGTAAAGCATTCTCTTTCAAAACCTAAAAAAACTCCTCATCAACATTTTCACCAGTCATGTTTTTAGTAGCCACACAATTTTAGGGATCTCACACTAAATTAAAAAGTATTGTTATACATTCATTTTCATTAATGGTAATCCTCTTTTCATTATTATTGCATGTTATTCTGATTTTTCTCTCACTAAGAAATGTGCTAAAACTGTATTTTCATGACTGTACTTTCCATTGCTTCAAATAATAATTTGGTGGATACTGCATCAAATCACTAGCCTTTATTTTGTTATGTAACTAGGAAAGAAATCCAGTTATAACTAAGTGGGATTGATCTTTTCTTCAATGTTTAGAAATGTATGCGTATGTATATTATTATGTATGTGTATGTATGTTATTAAGAAAATCACAAGAAAGAGAAAATACATTGACTATTCATTGGATGGAAGTGGATTATCGTAAAGGTGTTCATCCTTATCGTCTTCACACTGAGGAGGCTGAGGGAAAAGAGGAAGTGGAGGTTGGTCTTGTTGTCTCAGGGGAGGCAGAGGCAGAAGAAAATGCATGTATAAGTGAATGTGCATAGTTGAAATTCATGTTGTCCAAGGGGCGACTGTATAATGTCTATATACATATTTCTACATAGATAACATTCTGTATATTTCTAGACATTATTTGTATTTATTTCTAGAATATGTTTTCTGACATAAAATCTTTCTAATTGGAATTGTACAATGAATAGCTATAGTTTTATCAGCAGAAATTATATTTTACTAGAAATACCAAAATATTATGGCCAATTCTATCAACTCTTTATAAAAAGAACGATAACAGATTAATGCTCCAATGTTACTACTTATAGTTTTGTCCCTGAAACTCATGGTTAGTGATAAGCTTTGGCACAAAATGGAAAAATCAATTTCATGGCCACATGTAGGCCACTTTTTCTCACTCACCCGATGTTTAATGTCATTGTCCAAGGCATTTCATTATCTCAGTTCAAAATTTATGTACTTCAGCTTACTATATAATATAATGCATAGTATCTATCCCTTTCAAAATTACATGTCACGTTTTTGTACCATATCACTTCACTTAGATTTTCTTTGTTCTAATATCACTACTACTCTCTCAATGGTCATCATGGTGCAAAGGAAGCCATGGTAAACCCATGTGAATTGCAACTCCCAATTATGGTCAAAGCTTCCTGGATTTTAAAAAATATTAATTAATTTAATGGGAGAATAAGTAATCCAATAGAGTCCTCAGGATATAGCAGTGTTTAACAAATATCAGTTTTATTATTTAACTATTTAATGTAATTAATGGGGATTGCTACCCCTTACAAATTAAGATGTGTGAAATATATTCAAACGATAGTAGCTACCAGTGTAATAAAAAAGTTGACAAAATAAAGAATGACAATAAGAGGAAAAGGATTTAAAGAAAACAAAAAGAGACAATGTATGTTCATTTCTTATACACAATTCATTGTCTCTGTTAATGTCAAAAGACATTTATATGCAGTGAGTTATAAGCAAAAGAGTTAGACTATTGAGCTCTGTGATAAATCAAATATGAGAGTTAATTGGAAGGTTCAGAGTACATAATGCATAGATTACTTGTGTTCAAAGAATAAGAATTTAATAACATATTAAACTATACTGATTCATATTATATTTTCTGTGATGAATATAAACAAATGTTAGGTTTTTACAGCATCTCCTTTTGATTGATAGAACATTAGCTATACTTTGAATTGAAACTACTATAATACTGTTACACTGCAGAACACTGGCTGATGGTAATAGTTGATAACATTTAAGGTAATGGATGTCATTATTCAAGGAAAGTAACAGTGAAAATTAAAATACTAATATATTTTAAACTTTAAACTACTAATGTTTAACTATAAAAACTAAACATTATATGTCAAATCCAAATATATTATTGTTAAAAACAATTATAAGCTGACTTCATCAGATACAATTATTATACAGAATATTTTGTTTTGGTTATGCATTTTAAAAAATATTATATAATGGAAAATATCTAATTGCAAAAATGAGAAAATGAATATGTGCCAATATACTCTACATAAAGAGTTACTACTTCATTGATAGGTAATATTTTAATTAAGAAGGAATTTCTTATAATTAATATAAAATTGAGGAAGAAATAAATAATGGCAAAATAAATTTTCAATCTTTTCTTAATTTTTTTAAAATGACAAGCTTAGGGTATTTAAAATAAATTTAAACAGTATAATTTTGGCAAATATCAAGAGGCCCTTTATATTGTTTCTTACAGGTAGTTTTATATTACAACATTAATCAAACACGGGTCATTCCTCCTTATTGTATAGGAATTACAAACACTTATCACTATGAAGTTGTCACTTAAACAGCTGTACTGTACAAAAGACTTTCCAGCATGATGGTAAGAATTTCAAATAATAATTTTCTCAATAAAACAAAAGCTGAAGTTTCATAAAGTAAGTTGTTATGAAAATATGTATAAGAACATATGTTCTTTTGAAAAACAACAAGTGGAGTATCTTCTTACGGGAGTATTAATGATGATAATGCCTTTAAAATAAAAAACTTCTGTAACTACAGAACTATAAATTTAGAATATCAACTGGAGGATACAGGTGTCTTGACAGATGTGGAATGCAATACAACAAACTTCAAAGAGACAATAAACTGAAAAGAATCTTGCGAATCACACATACACATATCATAGTCTCTCATATGAGTCCACGCTGCACAATGAGATCCACTTGAAGGCTGTGTGGAAAAGAACTGAAATCTATGTGTATATAGTATAAAAGTAATTAATATCAAGATATTTAAAAATTACCATGTTTTAAGTTTTACACATTCTTAACTACAATCTATTTTTACTTTATATTTTTATGTAGGTAAATTTTTCATGAACAAAAGAGAATATATATCTTCTATGTTAATAGAGAATGAATATATACATAAATTATATAATATTTTTAATAAGCTTTTATCATTAACCATGGAAATTTTGTAATTTTGAAGGACTACGTATTTATTTATATACATGTACATGTGCACTTTCTTACATGTGTATTATACTTTAATAATAAGTTTAATTTATATAAAGCTGAAAATCTGTCATTACTTAGGAATATAGTATTTATTAATCTGTCATTACTTAGGATTCTAGTATTTATAACAGTATACTTATTTAATATATTTGTGCATATTTTGATGATTTTCTTATAGGATCATGTATAACTGGTAAGAAGGCCAATATCTCATTTTTCTAATTTACACTAGTGGTTAATACCATGTAACCCTGAAAATTTCCTACATACTTTTTAAAATACATTTTTAGATTTAATTTTTCAAGCATAACTCATAAGTCTTAGAATAGCTAAAATTAATCCTCTACAACCTGGTACTTTGTAAAATTTGAATAACTTGATGTAGTGATCCCTTAACGCTAATGAAGTCTATTTCTTTATTTTAGGTTAGTCCTGTGATTTATGATTCAGACAGTGGAAAATGGCTTTACATAGCATCTTATGTAAAAATGTTTTCTTCTCCTGTCGTGTAGGCTGTTAAGCTGGCAGTGAACACATTTTCTTTTTGACACAATGTACTAATTTTGATATTAGCATATCACACTTAACTGCAAAGTACAAGTTCTTAACATGATTGTATTTTTATACTTAAAATTAAGGTAAATGGTAATTTCACACGGTGCTTCACTTCCCAAGCGCTGTAAATGTTTTATTAATGTAGTTTCAATAAGGAAAAGTGTTAAGCTAAGACAGGTTGTTATATTTATAAATTCAACAATAAAACAAAGGCTCTAATTCAAAAAATAAAACAGACTCGAATTCCTAGGATTTGGATGTATGGTAATTCTAACATGAAAGTCACAATATAGGATAATGATAATGTTTACCGCTTATGTTAAACCATCTTCTATAATGTTGTAATGTGTCTTAGGGTCACACCCTGTTTCTAATATGTTCCAATGAGAAGTGACCTTGGGCAAATTATTTCATCTCTGTGCTTCAGTTATTAGGTCACTTACCTGTTAAATGATTATAATAGTATGCTCAGGTAGGTCTTTTCAAATTTAAATCAGAGGTTGAGCTAAAACCTTTACAATAAAGCCCAAAAATGTAAATATCAATTAAAATATTGTTTTTTATTATCATTATTATTCTTGGTTATTATTACTATATTGTGCTATGGCAGAAGTTCTGGAAAGCTTCCCCAAATTACAATATGGGTGAATATGAAATAAAATATTTTAAATGTCACACTTGAATGTAAACAGCATTCACACCCCCTCAAAATTAAAAATTTCCAAGTCAAATATTCTTATATTCATTAAAATATCAACAAAATTCTGCTGCTAGAGATGAATTTACTGATTTTGGTTTTAAAAAAGAGCATTAAGTGATAACATCGAATACATCCAGTCCAAAATGTAAAGATATATTTAGGCAATTCTAGATTAAATTGAGCTTCACTGAGGTTAGGATCTGAAAAGAATGAGGTCTTCTGGTAATCAGAAAAGCCCCAAGCACAGAAAAGATGAATGTTTTTCCATACTATTTGATTAAAAGTCCATGACATTGCCTTTGAAGTTCTTAGAAAAATTGATGGGGCCAAATATGTAGCAACTTCACCGATAGCTGCTATATTTTAATTATTTTGAAGAATTTGATAATCGGCAGAGACATGAAAATATTTTTTCAGACAAGGATTGAGATAACCCGGCAACAATTTTTACCATAGCTCTGCAAATTGTTCGTTATTATTTTAAAATAGGAGTAATAATGACCTCTTTTCTCTTTCTAAAAAAAGGCTATTTGAAGAGAATTAAGTCAGCTTTACTTACATAGAGAGTAAAGAAGAAAAGTATATAAATAAACGAATTTGGTCTAGTTGATTAAGGTTTGGGGATTTTAGTTGCAATTCTCAAATGATAGAGGTTTGCATACTGCACACATTTTTTAAAAATTAAACTTAGTAGCTTATAAAACTTAATATTAACAAGATGAAAAGAGTTATGGAGAAGGATGGTGGTGATGATTGTGCAACACTATGAATGCGTTTAATGCCACTAAACTGAACACTTAAAATGGCTAAAATGGTAAATTTTATGTTATGTACATTTCTCACAATTAAAAAATTAAACTTACTGTTTGAAAATTAAGCTCTTATTGAATCATGCCATTCACATGTCCTGTTGAAGTTGCCTATCAATAATTTACCTTTGTTTATTATCTAGCATGTGCTTTATCACCTTACATAGGTCATTCTATGTTAAATTTTTGGTAAAATTATTTCAAATTCACTGTGCAAATTACCTATGAATTCGCTTGCTATATCTAATTATGCTTTCATTTGGATGTTTTTTTTTTTTTTTTTTTGAGATGCAGTCTGGCTCTGTGGCCCAGGCTGGAGTGCAGTGGTGCCATCTCGGCTCACTGCAAGTTCTGTTTCCCGGGTTCCTGCCATTCTCCTGCCTCAGCTCTCCGAGTAGCTGGGACTACAGGCGCCCACCACCACGCCCGGCTAATATTTTGTGGTTTTAGTAGAGACAGGGTTTCACCGTGTTAGCCAGGATGGTCTTGATCTCCTGACCTCGTGATCCTCCCGCTTCGGCCTCCCAAAGTGCTGGGATTACAGGCTTGAGCCACCGCGCCCGGCCTCATTTGGATCTTTGAATATGTTCCCTTCACTTTTGTCATATTTTAGAATTCCAGCTACATCACTTTTCCTTTACCTTTCCTTTCTCTCTCACTCTCTTTTTTTTTTTTTTTTTTAATTCTTTTTTTCTGTTTTTGAGATGGAGTCTCACTTTCTTGCCAGGCTGAAGTGCAGTGACCCCATCTCGGCTCACTGCAATTTCTGTCTCCTGAGTTCAATCGATTCTCCTGCCTCAGCCTCCCGAGTAGCTGGGGCTACAGGCAGGCGCCACCACACCCAGCTAATGTTGTATTTTTAGTACAGACGGGGTTTCACCATGTTAGCCAGGATGGTCTAGATCCCTTGACCTCGTGATCAACCCGCCTCGGCCTCCCAAAGTGCTGGGATTACAGGCATGAGCCACCTCGCCCGGCCTACCTTTCTTTTCCTTTTTAATTCACATCAGGTAATGTCTAATTTTTCTGTCTTCTTGTTCTGTCTCTTTTACAAAGGAACACACACTCTCTTCTCCGCCCACAGACTTCTCTCCATGCCTGGTGTTCTGCCTGTTTGTCTCCTAGGACGTTATTTCCCTTCTGGCAGTGGAGCCTCTCCATTCTCAGTTTGCGTGTGTGTGTGTGTGTGTGTGGGTGGGTGGGGGGGGGTCCATGTTTGTTTTTTAATTCTATCTACCCCATTTTTACTAACATATAATGCTCCATTTGGTTATTGTTTTCATTTTTAGAAAAAAAAAAATATGTTTTCTACTATCTTTTCTTTTTTTTTTTTTTTTTTTTTGAGACGGAGTCTCGCGCTGTGTCACCCAGGCTGGAGTGCAGTGGCCGGAACTCAGCTCACTGCAAGCTCCGCCTCCCGGGTTCACGCCATTCTCCTGCCTCAGCCTCCCGAGTAGCTGGGACTACAGGCGCCACCACCTCGCCCGGCTAGTTTTTTGTATTTTTTAGTGGAGACGGGGTTTCACCATGTTAGCCAGGGTGGTCTCGATCTCCTGACCTTGTGATCCGCCCATCTCGGCCTCCCAAAGTGCTGGGATTACAGGCTTGAGCCACCGCGCCCGGCCTATCTTTCTTTTTTTAATTGACATGAAAATTGGACCAGATTAAAGAACATTTTTGAAGGAGCGAAAGATGACGGTCAGTAGACTTCTTCCTGGACTCATCCCCCAACTAAGCTTTGATTTTATCGGATCTAAATCTGATTTTATCAGATCAGATTTGATCTGATGTTCCTTCTTGACATGTCTATGGTGACTACCCTGGGAACAACACATTCCCTTTCCTTCATTCCTCTTCTTTTCCTACTTCAACAAGTCTTGTCTATTCCTCTTTAGCAGAAACATCATGGTAGTTAAGATAGTTATGAAGGTAGGTTGCATATTAGTATAATCTGAAAGACAACAATAAATGCCCCTTTATCAACCAAGGTGGACTCTGAAGTTAAAGAAACAAAAGTTCTCTATGGTTTGAGGGCTCCGATGTCTGCCGGCATGGCAACTCTCTAAGTTCCTCCAGCTACAAGACAAAAAGACTCTCTTGCTAAACACCCTAACAATAGGAGCTGTCAGGCAATTTATCGGACGCCTCCCAATTCTGACTTACAACCTGGACCACTACAACTGTGATGGCAGAGATGACCAGCCTTACAGACATTGTTTCCTGATATGCGACTGCAGGTCTTAAGCCCGTTCCAGCAGCTTACAGAGGCTGGGCACAAACTGTCTTTGTGTGCTCCAGTTCACCTTTTGGTTTAAATAGCCAAATTCCACCATATTTTAATACTGAAACCTGCCCCAAAGTGAACATGAGATATATGTTACATATGTGTTCATCCATTCTGTGTGTTCTTGGCTCACCTCATAAATATGTATAGCTTTTACCTCAAACCTGCTGAATATGTATGACTCTATTGTGTGATACAGGCTCTGTGAGGCATAAAACCCAACCTGTTTTAAAGACAGAGCACCCAGCAAACTCACGCAGGAACAGAAAACTAAACACCACATGTTCTCACTTTGAAATGGGAACTGAATAATGAGAAAACATGGACACACTGGGGGAATAACACACAGTGGGACCTGTTGGAGGGTTGAGGGTGGAAGCAGGGAGAGTATTAGGAAGAATAGGTAGTGGATGCTGGGTTTCATGCCTAGGTGATGGGATGATCTACGCAACAAACCGCGATGGCACACGTTTACCTATGTAACAAACCTCCACATCCTGCACATGTACCTCTGAACTTAATATAAAAGTTGGAAATAAAAAAAAAGTAGAGAGAGCACCTTTAACCCATTATGGAGGCTTTCACTTCCCAGTGTGCAAACTGATGTCACCAATAAAGCTCTCTTGTCTATGATTTTGAGAACCTGGTTGTCTTTTGGCCAATGTTAGTTAAGAGAAGAGGTGTCGGAGAAAGGCTAGTTGGGGTAACACCCTCTTTCTAATATGTTCCAATTAAGTGACCTTAGGCAAATTGTTTAATCTCTCTGTTTCAGTTATTAGTTCACTTACCTGTTAAATGATTATAATAATCTGTTCAGGTAGGTCTTTTGAAGTTTAAATGAGAGGTTGAACTAAAACCCTTACAATAATGCCCAAAGGAGTAAATATCAATTAAAATATTATATTTTATTATTGTTATTTTTGGTTATTATTGTTATATTGTGCTATGGTGAATATGAAATAAAATATTTTAAATGTCACATTTGTTCATTGTTTCTATGACCCCATGATGTTTTACACCATATAAAATTTTGAAAAATAAAAGATTTGTATTTCAATTACATCAACATTTTAATTCAAAGTTATGTAATTGGTCATGAAAAATATTTTTAAACTACCAAAAAACTAGAAAATAGTTTAAAAATAATGACAATATTTTTGAGCCAAAGCTCAAGCTATTTGAGAAAAAGCAAAAACTTTTCACATTTTAGGATAGCATGAGATCGTGATATTATATAACATATAAAACATTTATAAATATAGTATCACCTTAATGTTAAAATGAAGTTTTAATATTATAATTTAATTTTATAAATAATAATATATATTTATAAAATTATAATATATAATATTTAATTTAATATTAAATTAAAATATGGGAAAGATAAAGGAGAATTTATGAATAAATAAAGAGGTAT
This sequence comes from Papio anubis, assembly GCF_008728515.1. NCBI lineage: Eukaryota > Metazoa > Chordata > Mammalia > Primates > Cercopithecidae > Papio > Papio anubis. Next base: position 10,827,130 of record NC_044978.1, read on the forward strand.
AAAATCTATATCCATGGGTGAGGAAAAAAGTTGAAAAAGAGAGGTTACAGGTAATTGAGTGCCATAAGACAGTTGCACATAAAGGGAACTTGTAGCAATGTTGGTACAAAAGTTACTTAGTGTACTGGACCCAGCTGCAAGAAAATGTATTGATTTTTCCACTTACAGACCATGTTGTAGAAATTGTTACAACCTGACATTTACTGGAATGTAGGATAGTGTATCCAATAAGTCCTCAAGGAACAGAGGACCCTCTGAGGAGAGACAAACCTGGATGTCCCCAGAGGCTAATCTTTTCTCCTCTTGTCTAATTTGATGGATCTGCAGAATTATCACAGCCGAAGAACTGGAGACCTCTAGCTGGTACCTAAACTCTAGATTAACAAGCCCATATCTCTGTCGAGAGATGTTCCTTTGTTATACAATGAACTACTCAAGGGATGTGCCATGGGCTCTTCTCAACTTGCCTATAAATTTATTTAGTGGTAGGCAGGTTGGATCCTTCCCTTGGAGCAATTTCCACAGTGGTATCTGATACGTCACTTTCAAGGAAGACTGAGACATCAGAGAGCTGTGGACTACAGTGACGTTTCTGCCTATGAGTACTTCCATCAAATTTACATTTCATCTTCCCCTGAATCTGGTGTGATTCTTTGTCACTATTTGCCATATATACCTCTTTTTAATACAACATAGAGTAGATATAAAATAATTAATTTAAACACTGCCTGTTGATGAACATTTAGGATTGTAGACATCTCCTGTTTTTCATTCATTTTCCATGCCTACTATTGATTCTTGGCAACATTATTACCATCACAGATAACTTAGGGGAACTGATCTATACCAAGCACCAGTTAGAAGATTCTGTTAGTACTGACAATTATATTAGCCCTCCTCCACCCAGTGGGAAATTGGAACTGCAAATGTACTTGCCCCAAATAGACAGCAACCAATCAGGTCAGGTTCTCCTTCATAGATGTTCACACCTGAGCTGAAGCACTGAGAGATGCTCAGCACTGGAGTTTGGTGCAGTAAACTTTATGAAGATATATGAACTCCTTACGTAGAAAACATAATTTTTAATATTAAAATAAACCTTTATTTCAGAAAAATACGGAAATTGTAAAAATGCAGCTCTGTGTATTCCACAATATGAACACACCTATATGTTCATGCCATAGGATCATACACAATTCTCAGTCTGCTGCAGGCTATGTAGAATGTAACCATGAGTTCCCACTGGTAGATTAAATAATTTGCCCATGTTCACTGAATCAGAACATAGTAGAATCAGGATTTGATCTCCAAGGAACTTCACTAGGATGCTTCTTCTGTTAAGGAATAGGCATGCTGCCTCACTATCTTAACTAGAACAGTTTTTCTGATAAATCTCCAACATGAAAATAAGATCTGTTTTCTGATTTGTTGTATTTACCGTAAGACGTTGATTATTTATTTGTTTATTTATTTTTGTGGAGACAGGGTCTCGCTATGTTGCCCAGGCTGGTCTCGAATGATCCTTTTGGTTGAGCCTCCCAAAGTGTTGGAATGATAAGCTTGAGCCACCACCCACTGCCAATGTTGAGAATTTATGACAAATGTTTCCAACCTGTCTTTAGACATTTTATGTAAGAATATCAGAAGAGTATTTGAAAGCAAGCAAGAGTTACTTATTAAGAGTAGAGATGCAAGAGGAAGGACCATGTGTGATTCCTAGGGCACAGCCACTGTGTGCAAGCACAGGTGAATCATCCCAGTGAAATCAATAGGTCCGATAAAGCTGGTAAGGGATGGCTGGGGATGTGCACGTTTAATTCACTAAATACTGTCCAAAATCCTCCAAATGTATACTCCCTTCAGCAGTGTATAAGAGATCTGCTTACTTCACGTCCTCACTTAAAATCGGTGTTTTCAGTCTTTGAAAAAATAATGTATTACCTGCACTGAGGTATATGTTTGTGCTTCACTGTTGTTTTATTTTGCATTTTCCTGATGACCGGGTGGTGCAGCTTTTCGTACGTCTTTGTTAATCTACAAAGCCTTTTAGCTGAAGTACTTTTTCCAATGTCTCTCCATTTGCTCTACCACATTTCTATTTCTTGGTTATTTAAAGGGGTTTTTATATTCTAGAAACAAGTCCTTTGTGAGGTATGGCACTATAAATATATTCTGTTCTTTTTTGTAGATAGTTTGTTTATGAAAAGTTGTTTTAAATTTTAAAGGCTGAATTTACCAATCTTTTTCTTTATTTTTATTGCTCTCTTTTTCTTTTTTTAAAATTTTTCTTTATTTTTATTGCTTTTTGTGTTTTATTGTTCTTTATTTTTTTGCTTCTGGTGTTTAGTCTCGGCAAAGGCATAAACGTATTTTTCTATATTATATTCCAAAATATGTATATATTTTTATCTTCTACAATGATATCTGTAATCAAAGTATTTGGGGGTGTACAGTTAGGCAAACTTTACATCTTGTTCTCTTTTGCTTTGTTTTCCCATTATGGCTAACCAGTTTACTCAGAAAGGTTTATTGGAAAGTCTAATCTTTCCTGAGTGTCCTGTTTTGCTACCTTAATTATAAATCAAGACTCTGCATATGTGTGGTTCTGTTTGGGGGCTTTTCATTAAATTTTGGTGGCTTATATGTTTATGCTTACACTAGTATCACAGTCACTTTACTGATCTTTCTAAAAAGCATTAATGTCTGGAAGTGAAAGTTCTTTATTCTGTTCTTTCTTTTAGATTTTCTTAGCTATTCTTGGCACTGTATTTCCATACAAATCATCTTGTTAATTTACACACACACACACTTGTTGAAATGTTGATTGGGATTTCATGGAATCTGAAGAACAACATGGGTAAAATTCTGTCCTTTGGAATACTGAATCTTTCAATAATGAACATAGTCTTTACATTGATTTGGATCTTTAATTTTACTCCCTTATTTTTTACTATTTTTGGCATAGAGATTTTGTAGCTCTTTCATTCAGCTTATTTCTAGGAATGGGATGTTTTTGATGTTATTGGAAGTAATAACCATATTTTTTTCTTAAACTGTTGTTGGTACAGTGTTTAGAAACACAATTTTTAAAAATATTTACTTGCATCCAGTAAGTTTGCTAAATTTCTTTAGAAATTCTAATAGCCTATCTGTAGATTTTTAATATCCTGTTTTGTATTTATGTAACTTTCAAATAATACTATTTATGTATTTCTATTTGATATTTATCATTTACTTATTTGCTTTATTAAACTAGTTGAGGCTTTACTACAATATTACATAGGAGAATAGAAGTAGTAACAGTGGACAGCAATGTGTTATTTCTGATCTTGCAAGGAAAGTTTTTAAATTGTTTTAATTTAATCTGATATTTACTGTAGCTTTTTTATTTATTTTATTTATTTATTTGTTTGCCTCTTTTCTTTCCCCCTTGGCTCTAATAAAAACTGAAGCTCTGGCCAGGCATGGTGACCCACGCCTGTAATCCCAGCACTTTGGGAGGCCGAGGCGGGAGGATCACGAGGTCAGGAGATCGAGACCATCCTGGCTAACACGGTGAAACCCCGTCTCTACTAAAAATACAAAAAAACATTAGCCGGGCGTGGTGGCGGCGCCTGTAGTCCCAGCTACTGGGGAGGCTGAGGCAGGAGAATGGCAGGAACCCGGGAGGTGGAGCTTGCAGTGAGCCGAGATCGCGCCCCTGCACTCCAGCCTGAGCAACAGAGTGAGACTCCGTCTCAAAAAATAAAAAATAAAAAATAACTGAAGCCCTTAAATAGGAAGTTTCTGCAGTCTTTAGGTGGATAAGGAATGTGAGGATAATATTATGAATTTTATGAAATGGATTGTTTCTGCCTTTATTGAAAATATGACATAAGTTTTCCATTTGTCTTAGCTTCTATTCTGCTATTGTTTACTTATCTTTTGTGAACATGGCATATCATATTGGTTGATATATGAATGCTAAATCCTTCTTGCATTTCTAGAATAATCCCAGCTTGACCACGATGCAGTATTTTGTCATTTCTGTCACTGCGTTCATTTTTATCTGAGGATTAATTTCATATTAGTAGTAGTAGCGGTAGTAATAGTAGTAGTAATAGTAGTAGTTGTAGTATTTGAGTCTCGCTCTGTCACCCAGGCTGGAGTGCAGTGGCACGATCTTGGCTCACTGCAACCTCTGCCTCCCAGGTTCAAGCGATTCTCCTGCCTCAGCCTCCCTAGTAGCTGAGACTACAGTTGTACACCCCCATGTCTTGCTCTTTTTTGTATTTTTAGTAGAGTCAGGGTTTCGCCATGTTGGCCAGACTGGTCTCAAACTCCTGGCCTCAAGTGCTCCATCCACCCGGGCCTCCCAAAGTGTTGAGATTATAGGTGTGAACCATGTACCCTGCCTCATTTCACTTATTTTTAGCATACATGTGTTTATCTCATTCTCTTATTATTCTTTTGATGACCATAAATTTTACAGTGATCTTCTCTGTTTTTACTACTGATACTGATCAATTATGCCTCTGGACTACTTTGGGGGAGGCAGTGGTGTGTATTTGTTTTTCATTCTATTAACCCATACTGTCAGCATTTTTACAAGTATGTATTAGTTTTTTCAAAGGACTCGCCTTTGATTTAATTATCCATACTATACTTTATATTTCATTATCTATCTGTTATTTTCTTTAAGATTACATCTCTCTTCTTTGAACAAAATGCTTGAATCACTGATTTTCAACTTTTCTTTTATCATAGATGCACGAAAGTCTATAAATGTTTCTCTTTTGGATGTGTTCAGTGACTTTCACATCTTTAAGTATGTATTTTTTGTGTGCATATACTCAGTGGAATATATGTCCTAACTTAATCTTTCCTTCATGATACATGTTTTGTGTTTAAATGCATTGCTAATTACTAAACATTTTGGAATTTTAAAAGTTATTGTTTTGTACTTAATTTCTGGATTAATTCTACAGTGGTAAGAAAACCTACTCATTATGATTTCAATTCTTCAACATTACTGGAGTTTGCTTTATAGCCTGCTGTTCAGCATAAAAGTTTGCTAAGTGCTCCTTGTGCAGTTGACAAGCGTGAATGCTGGAGTCATATGTTCACTATAGACATTATTGTCTTACATTTCTATGACATCTCAATTGTCTATTTCCTTACTGACTTTTTTAGTCTGCTTTTCTTACTATTTTATGTTAACTGCTTTGAATTTCTTTAAGATTTTAGGCTACGAGACTGTGTTATGTGCATAGCAGTATAAAACTGTAATATTTCCACAATGAATTGGTTCATTATTGTGAAATGTCTTTCCTTAACTGTAGCTGTGCTTCTTAGTTTCAAGAAGACATTAGCTTGTTTTAGTATAAAGGCACCGATTTCCTTAGGTTACTGATCATAAATACCTTTTTATATATTTTTTACTTACAACATCCTTATTTTGAAAGCAGAACATAAATGATACATGTGTATGTGGATATGTGTAAATCTTTGCCTTTTAATTTCAGCATGTGTTACATTTGTGTTTCATATCATGAGTAATATCAACTCACTGTTCTTTTTCTACTGGGGCCACTTTTCTATGCTACTTTTTTTGTAGTTTCTTGTTTCGTTTTGATTAATCTATACTTTCATTTCTATATTGTTATTAACAGTAATCCCCATGTTGTACAATGGATCTCTTGAATTTATTCCTCCTAATCACTCATTTATCATTTTTATCACATTTTATCACAAATTTTGCAATTTGATTAATGTGATAATTAGACTATTGCTATTTCTTTATTATTTTAGTAGACATTATAAAGTTTTTCCTAACTTACCTTAGTCTAAAACAAATTAGTACTTTTTCTTCTTTCCAAAAAATAAAAGACTCTTGGAATATTTTAATTGTATAACTTTCACTTTTGCTGCACTAGATATTATGTGAAGTATATGTATATATAGACCTATATGCATGTGTATATATACACGTATACATACATACATGCATATAGGTCTATATATACATATACTTCACATAATATGCATGCATATATACATGTGTGTATATATACACATATACATGTGAATATATATACACACATATACATACATATATATGTACACAACACTCCACCAGACATTAGCATTCTTATTTTAATTCAGTCAATATTTATTTAGATACATCTCTAGCTTTATCTTTTATATTATATTTAATTCTTTCTCTATCCTTGATTAGTAATTTTGAATCATTTTTCTTCTGCCTGATGGATGTTCTTTTTAGTTGCCTTCAGGACAGACCCAATGGAGACAGTGCTCACCAAGTTTTTTGCCTGCCTGTGAATGTCTTCAGCTTGCTTTAATTTTGAAAGATATTTTCATCAGTTTGCAATACTAGATTTCCGGTTTTTGTTTTTTAACACTTTGAAGGTAACACTCAATTATTTTACAATTTGCAAAAGCAGTGGTGGCATCTGGAACTGGTCTGCACTTACAGTTAGACCCTGTGTCCTTTAACGCTGGCCTGGCAAGGAAACAAGTAGGCTACGCTGTCTTGCTGTTAGATGCACAGAGTCTTACCCCACACCAACACCAGCAAAGCCCACTCTGCAACGATGGGGAGGCGACACAAAGAAGATCACTTTATAATTTTGTGTCTGAGCATGGACAAAACCAAAGTCACTGTTCAACCCACAAAATACCAAACACAGTCCTCTCCTGGCTAATTTGACTGCTCTTCTTTGCAAATTGAAGCTCTGTTTTTCATTCTAGGCATTCCTCTTCCTAGGTAAGACTTACCGAAATAACCAATCATAGAACAGTCCTTACTTCCTAAGAGCACCAATGCTTAGTGAGTACCTGCTTCCTTGGACGGTCTCCAAAATCATCCCATCAAAGTCCTCGCTAATACTCACTACTGATGCCAGCTGCCTTTCCATGCTGTGTGTCCTTGCTCACTGAAAAGAACAATAAACCCAATTTGTTCAACCATAGGTGTGTTCCTGGTGATAAATGGCTGACTGGCATTGAAATCATAATTTCTTGTAAAAAAGTCGTAGTTCATTTGATTGTTTATCTTTTCATTGTAATCTGCCTTTTATCTCGGGCTTTTAGATGTTTTTCTTTGTACTTATTTTATGCATTCTTACCACATTGGGCCCAAATGTTTTTCTGTTTATTTACCCTGCTTGAAGTTTGCAGAATTCTTCAGTATGTGAGTTGCTGACTTTAATGAGTTTTAGAACATTCTTATTCATTATCTTTTCAAACATTGCTTCTGCTCCACAGTCCCTGTCCTCTCCTCTTAAATCACAAGTACACGAGGCAGGTTTATTCAGCATGCTCCTTATGCCTCTTGCAATGTTTCTGAATTGTTCTCATATTTTTTTCTTGGCGCTTCAGTTTGTGTGTGTACTATCGACCTGTCTTCCAGTAAACTGGTCCTATGTCCTTCTGTGCGCTGAGGGGTGTTCAGTGTCACTGGACTCAGACAAGTTGGTAATTGATACACAGTGAACATGTTTCATGAGCCTCTTCAGCAATTTGTTTTTCATTTTTTTATTTCACTCAATCGTTTTTAGATGATCTTTCTCTTCTGGAGCAAGTTATGCCATCTTAATTTTTCTCCTCCGATGCATATTAATTGTCAATTTACACATATTAATCATTTTTCTCCAAAAATAAAACTATTTTTATAGTTTTGCTATTTTACTATAATCTTAATCATTCATATGTTCTACTACCTTTTTCATTTTCTTTCCTATAGTTTATATCACTTTTTCTTTTTTAAGTGTTTACTGGAGTCAGACATTCCATTTATCTATTTTTCTTATACAAGGATTATATTCTTGTAGAACATGTATTTTATGCTCTGTTTTCATTTGTATACTACTTTAGCTCTGTTCCAAGATTCTAAAATTTGATGATTTCTTTGTTGTTATTTTTCACATGGTCTAGTCACATTGCTGTTTGGCCCACAGTTATGAAGTGTTCCAAAATGCCCCAAATCTCTCTCTCTTTGGGAACCAAATACACTGGGGCTTCCACTGTCATATTGAAATTTATAATAGATTTTTGGATCTCTGGAGTGAGAGAGTACATTATTTCACTTTTGTTCTTTATAATTGTATATGTCTTCCTTTTTTACATTAAATATAACATTCTTTGATAGAGTATTCTTTAATCATCATAATAGAACATTAAACATAATTTTTATAGAAAGATTAATTGTTTAATAATTGTATTAGTTAGCCAGGATGGTCATAAGAAAATGCCACAGATTGCTTGGTTAAAACAACAAAAAACAATAGAAATTTATTTCTGAAAGTTCTGGAGACTGAAAGTCCAAGACCAAGGGATTGATTTGTCTAGTTTCTCCTGAGGCCACTGTCTTTGGTTAGCAGATGGCTACTTTCTTGCTGTATACTCACGTGGTATTCAGTGTGTGCACAATTCTGGTGTCTCTTGGTGTGTCCAAGTTTTCTTTTCTTATAAGGACACCAGTTATATTGGGTTAGGTCCCACGCTAAGGGCTTTATTTTAACTTAACCACTTCTGCAACTACCCTATTGTCCTGGGTGCAATGGCCAGGGCCAGCATCGCTGTTGGTAAAGGAATTTAGCAACACAGTTATTGAAGAAGAAAGGCAGATTTATTAGACGAAAAGTACATTGCGAAAAAGCAATGGACAGTATGGCAGAGAAGGGGCTGTCTGGAAAGTAGCAGGGGCTGGAGGGAAGTTTTATAAGGTGGTGCTGAAGAGGTTATGTGGGGAACCAGGTATTTGGGAATAGAATGTTGTGCCAGTGGGTTGTGATTAGCTGTCTCTCAGAACAATTGTTCACCGCAAACCAGGGCCCCTTCTTCTTTCTTGCTTACTTACCTATCTCAGCTCCACACTTATCTCCACATACAGTCACATTCTGAGATACTGGAGGTTCAACATAGAAATGTTTTTGAGGAAGAGGACAAGGCAGGAACAATTCAGTCCATAACAATATTTTACATAAATTTTCACTTAAACATGTTTACGTGCCTGTGAGTAATGACATAAAATATACAAAGAAATAAATGAATATAGTTAACTTAGAAAATTAAAAATTATGAATTATTTTATGTTCATGTTTTTAATTTTCATACTTAAAATATGAAGAGTGAACTCACCAGTTTCTTTGTGGTTTCTAATAAAATATTTTCATATCTTCTTTCAGTGGAAGAGAAGTTCAATCTTCACTGACTCTTTCCCATTCTCATTTTATTTAGTTACAGGAAATAAGAAGGCCTGGGTATATGATCATAGAAAAATATTCCTCTTCTTTATTGAATGCATTCTAATAAAAGATACAGATTAAAATGTTTTTGAAAATAAAATTAAGAGGTAAATAGAAATTTGTAGGTGCTAAGAATGTTTTTGTTAATTTTGATTTTTTCCAAAGTGTTAAAATTTAAATAAATCTCAATGATAAATATGAACAGATTTGAGGCTGAGAAATCCCACTTTACTACAAACCAATAATTCTCCACACCTATTCCTTTATTTTCATCTACATTTTTACAGTTTGTTCAAATGAATGGAATTCACAGATGTAAATAGAAAAGAAAAATCCTTACAACTTTGAACAAAAGGAAAAAAAAATCATGATTTGTTGAGAAGAAAACCACTTAGTTGCAGTAATTTAGAGGACAAAATCAATGGGTCTATAAAAGGAATAAAAGAGTTCTTTCACCAAAATGACAAACTGTTAAATCATATTTAAGTTTTCTAAATGAAGCACAATGGAACCTTTAAAAAATTATACGTTTGAAAATTTGTAAACTTTTTTTCTTTAGGTGATTAATTTTTAGTTTCTTTACTAACTACAAATTGAATTTCTTTTCCATTTCTTATCAGATCATAAAAGACTTAAGAAATTACCCTGAGTGGGTGGGAAGAAAAGGCCATTTTTTCCCTTTTTGTTTTTTGTTTTTGCACAGAGAACTCTGTGGAAATTACATTGTTTATTCTTTTTTACTAAGCACATTCCACTAATACATAGTTTGTGATATGTAAAGCTTATTTCCGAAGCTCTCCAACGTCCTTGTTTATTGAATCTTCTTCCCTTCAGAGGTAATTACTGCTACCTTTTCTCCTGAGGCAGCCACTTACCACTGTTCAATTTCTATACTTAACCCATTCCAGAATTGACCATGAAATATTCATCCCCAACTATAATAGAGTAGCACTTGAGTGTAAGTCTTTATCACTTGCTATTGCCCTTCTTTACATCTGATACTTGCATTAATTGAAATCAAACTCCTAGCAGGGAAGAGAGTGCCCTGATATTACACTTTCAGATAATCTGCTATACAAAAAAAAGAAAAAAATTCCTTAAGGGGGATCAGTTCTCTCCAATAACTTTATAAATTCTTCACACTGTCAAAGTCTATTTATTTGGTAAAATACAAATTATATGAGAACATTATTTTAATTTGTTTCCTTTGTTATTCTGTGTTTTGAATGGATATTAAAGATAAAAATGTTATTTCATACTTTGTAGTATTTCTACAACCTAAAATAAGACTGATACATAGAAGGCACTCAATAATAATTTATTAATGAATGAATAAACGTAAAACCCATTCCTTTAAAAGTAATTAAAATTTTCAATTGTGTAGAAGAAAAAAATTAAAATTGCATAGGGTTTCAGGGATTCTCAATGCAACACGAAGGCTCAGTGACTGACTAGAAGGACTCACAGGCTTCAGAAAAGCTATTAAATTCAAAATTAATTCTCCCAGCAATTGATATGGACAGGCGACAGGGAAATACAGGGTTGAAGAGGGCGATTCCCTGGCAAAGGCTCCGCCTTTAAGCCTGGAAACCTGTAGCCCTAAATGAGAACAGACATTCCTGCTTTTGTTCCCAAAAGTTACCTTTTGGTCTGTCATGACCCCCATCCTGTACTCATATGAACCCCAGACCCCAGGCTCCAGAAGCAGATGAGAAGGAGACAAAGAGAAGAGCCGAAGAACAGCAGAGTGGTGCAGCAGAAAGAAGAGAAAGAGCATCTGAATGCCGACAGGAGCTTGCCTGGGGACAGTCAGAGAGGAGATCGGCCCCAGACAGCCAAATTCCTAGGGAAGATTGTCTTTCCACTCCATCCCCTTCCAGCTCCCCATCCATCCTGCTGAGCGCCACCTCCACCACTCAATAAAACCCCTGCATTCACAATCTTCAAGTTCATGTGTGACCTGATTCTTCCTGGATATCGGACAAAGACCTGGGTGCCAAGAGGGCACTAAGCTGGTGAACACTTAAGCTGTCTGTGGAAGGCAAAGCTAAAAGAGCATGCGGTAAGACAGGGCACACCCACGTGAGCTTTGGGAGTCACAGGCATTCACCCCCAGATGCTACTGTGGAGCTGGAGGCCCAAAGCACTCAGCTCCTGTACCTGCCAGTCTCACACTCCCCCTCCTGTAAGGGGTGTGAGTGTGCAAAGGGGTCATTAGGTTACGATATTTAAACATATCGCTCACTGCATATTGTATTCAGAAAACACAACTACTAAAATGAAGAACCCTGGTATTTAAACATATTGCTCATTGCTTATTGTATTCAGAAAACACAACTGCTAAAATGAAGAACCCTAATGTATCTTTAATAGATTTCCTCTCTTTATCTCTGTAATTAATGCCAAAGCTGAAAACAAAACAAAACAAAACAAAACAAAAACACTATGCTACCGCCCCTATTAAGCAGTCTGGAGAACATAGGTTTACTTTGCTCCAGTTTCCTTGATTTTTCTGTCTCTATCCACAGCTTCTCGTGAGTGAGAGGTAACATGTTATCAAGGGATGGTTGCTATGAAAGTTGCAAGCCCCTTGGACGTACTCCACTGACTTGCCTTGACCATATCACTTAAAAGAGTTACTAGAGTTAAACATTTCATTGCCGGCACTATAGCAACAGTTTGTGAAATATGGCTAGGTTGTCACTAACAGACATTACCTTGCTTGACATAAAATTTATGTTTCATAGCTGAAGATAGTTACATATCTATCAAAACAGCTGTAATAACGGAAAGTTAGCAGAGTGATAGCAGTCATCAGTTTTGTATTTGTAAAGCTACTGTCAGGACCTTTTATCAGAGAAAATTTCTTCCTAGTTATAGATTTGTTCCCTGAATGGCCACTCCCTTCTTTGCTAAATTAATGTGTATATATAACCTCAGATAAGTATATCGGGGTAGAAAACTAACTCATCTGGTGACAGAGATATAATGTGTGGTCTATGTCCATGGCCTGTCTTTCACCTGAATTGTATATTTTATAGAGTTATTTAAAAGATTACTATTACCATTGGCCCATTTAAGCTGTGAATTTCTTTTAACTCTTCAGGGTTTCTCTTTCATTGGCTCACATAGTTGAAGAAAATATTGATGTTCAGTTCTACAAATGTTTTCTTGTTTTTGGCTTATGTCATAAATCTCATAGTGTACATTTGGCTTTTCACTTAGTGACACAAAACAATATTCATTCTGTGTCTTATAACTTGCACTTGTCCCCTCACCACTTTAGATTCCCTTCCATATCTGAAACATATTAAACTTTGCCCACTATGTGTCAGGTTTCTTGATAGATGGGTGATATTTCAGTGAAGTTGAGCACTGAAGGTGGCTAGCTATACTCTGGTTAAGTCAAGAATTGTATTACTTTCTTCAAAATGTCTAGCATATTATGTGTCAAACACATCTTGGCCTAACTCTTTAGAGAATATTAGTTGCTGAATTACTTTCATCTCATGATATAATATTTTTATTATGCTGATGATTTTGAGAGGAAGCTATTTTCTCACTTTAAGGAAGAACTTACACATTTTCAGTTCAATTTATGTGAGTGCAACTTTCCTCGTGTCAGAGAACAATAGGTGCATTAATAGAAAAGTTAGCAGGTTGTTTAAGAAACTGTATTGTTCAAATACTTTCAGAATGGAAACTTTGGGGATCTTGCATGTTGTCATCTTTATTGAAACAAATAGCTTTAAAGATCACAAACATATACTACACGCACACTCACACAATCACCCACCCAATACTGTTGCTACTAATTGCCACATTTAGTCACTAAGGATAGACTAATGAAACTTTTTATGGACATAATAGAAGCACAACCAACAAAACAATCTGTTTCATTCAAAGTAAAAAGCTCATTTGTCTCATGTGTCTCAGAAGGGAAACAAGAAACTTGGAAACTGAAACTCGCCAAATACTAAACGGATGGACACATTCTGTCACGAGATTTCTGAAGCTCTCAAGATTGGAAATGGTTAAACAAAGTCCAATTTATTTCATTATTAAAATTACTTTGAAAAGATCGGGTAGGATAATTCTTATTTGCAGGTACATAAAAAAAGTGTCATGGGAATTCAACTGATATTTAGCATTAATACAATATTTGTGGAATAAAAGAAAATATATAGTGTAAAATAAAAATGTGTTGCATTCAGACTGTCTATACATAAAAGCACACACATGTCATGTATATATTTTGATATAGGCTTATATTTTTAAAGAAAATAAGCAAAAAGTATTCTTTAAAATATTTCAATTCACAGTTTACAGTTTTCAAAGTTGAGCTTAAAATTTTAAATGAAATGAATTCTGTGGAAAAAAGTATAGGTGAAGTATTTAATCAATTAATATACAAATGTGCCAGTGATTAGTAAAAATTAGTTTTAACATACTTGCAACACAGTTTTCCAAAACCTATACATTATCATAAAGTGTAGACTTCCTCAGTTACAATGGTGCAATTTACATTTTTTTGAGTTTACAATGGTATGAAGGTCATCTGCAAACAGTGATCCACATTCTAAAACATACTTAGAGTATCCATACAGTCATTCTGTTGTTTACTTTCAGTTCACTATTCAATAAATTGCATGAGATATTCAACACTTTATTATAAAATGAGTTTGTGTTCGATAATTTTGCCCAAATATTAATGTAAGTTTTCTGAGCATGTTTATCATAGGCTATGCAAAGATGTGATATTTGTAAGTTAGGTGTATTAAATGCATTTTTGGCTTACAGTATTTTCAACTTACTATGGGTTTATTGCAATGTAACTCCATCATATGTCAAGGAGTATCTGTATTCATGTAACAGAAACAACAGATTCATTTTTAAGACAACCACCATTATAAAAGGAAAGACTATACATCTTCAGATTATTAAGCACTAATACATATTTTATGAGAAAATAAATGATCATGCCAAACAAATTAAATGTCTCAAACAAATTAAACTTTTTTTATTTTAACAAATAAGCATATATTTCAAATTTTAAGCATGATTCAGTCATATGGTACCAAAGTTAGTTTTTTAAAAAATTGTCTAAAGAAAACATACATTTTATTTTTATTACATTTTTCACAACTTATAAATCAAAACCTAGTGAACATATTTACTTCTGGTCAATATGGAATATAGAGACCAAATATAGTCAACTGTTAAGAACAACTCAAATGTGGGCAAAATATTTCAAACAGTGTTGTTTTAAGATGCTGAATATCAGCAAATGAAGGACAGTGATTCTTGACAGACAAGAAACAAATGAAGCAAGTCCTGTGTTTGTCTCAGCTTACTGCCTTGAGAGAATTTCCCGGCTGTAGGACAGGGAGAAGAAACTCAAATGAAACCCAATGGACTCTTGGGATATAGTAGTTGGAATTGAGCCCTAAGGGAGATCAAGAAAGCTTGAGGTCATAGGACAAAGCACCAGACAGGAATGAGCACTGCATAGTTCTGAGAAGGGTCTCTATCAAAAATTCAGCAGTGTATACATAGGAGAAAACTACCCAAATATGGAGAGGTGAACACATCTCAATTGAATTACAGGTAACAGTGCCAGTGATATAGAGGTCCAGGAACAGTTTCTTTTTCCAAACTGAAAAACTTCATGATGCACAAAGCATTGGCTCAGTAATTAACTCTAAACTAGATGGTATTCTGGTCAACACCCTTATAAATCTTAACAATACTGTCAGAGAGAATCAAGTGGTTCCAAAGAACTTAAATGAGTCCCAAAATAAAACTATTCAGTACCTAAAAAAAATTAAATACAATGCCTTAAATCCAGTGAAAAAATATTAGACATGGCAAGAAGCAGAAAAATAAATTCTGTGATGAGAAAAAACAATCAATCAAAATACTGAAACTGATGTTAGAGTTAGAAGACAAGGATCTTATACCAAATATTGCAACTGCATTATATATATTTGATATGTTTAAAACAGAAAATGAAGACTACAGAAGATCCAAATTAAAATTTGAGCAATGAAAACTACAAAATGTGTGATGAAAATTTTTCTACTCGTTAGACATTGCAGAAGAAAATATTAGTAAAATTATTGAGACACAGTAGTTGATGCTATTCTAATAACAGAAACAATTCAGAAAGAAAAAAAAATACAAAGGGTGAAAAGAGCATAAATAAGCTGTGAGATGACCTCAAACAGAAAAATATATATGTAATTTTAGTCCCCAGAAGATAATGGTAGGAGGTAGACAAATTTCTAGCCAGAAAGGGGCAGGTCCCCAGTGAAGCCCACCATTCAAGCCAGAAGACAGCCTGAAGCCTGAAAACCAGGCACCTGCTCCGGATAGAGTCCACGTCCTGCAGTGGGAACTTCTTTGATGCCTTTTAGCCAATCAAACGGTGCTTTTTCCAGGCCTGCCCATGGACCAATCAGCACACACTCTCCCATTCTGAGCCCATAAAAACCCAGGACTCAGCCACAGGTTGGGACTCCCCACCTTCATTTAGGTAGGGGCTACCCACTTTGGGTCACCTCTCTGCTGAAAGCTGCTCTGTAGCTCAATAAAACTCTTCTCCACCTTCCTCACTCTCTGGTTTATCCACATAACCTCATTCTTCTTGGATGCAGAACAGAACCTGAGATCTTCCAAACAGTGGGTGCCAGAGAAGCTGTAACAATGTAGCCCTCCTTCCCTCCATGGGTGCTGGGTGGCTGCCCCACATGATGGGAAGTGGCAGCAGGGCCAGGCTATCCCAGGAGCCACGGAACAGAGCTGGGTGGCAGGATCAAACGAGCTATAACATGAGCGAGCTGAAACACATCCCCCTTGTTGGTCGTTCTGCAGACAGCGGTAAAGAAGGAGCTGTGACACACTGTAACACACCCTTGGGGCTCCACAGTTGCTGGTGTCTCCCAGTTTTCAGGCTCCACTGCGTTCCCCTCATCCAGACTCTGGCACCCAAGGCGGAAGCCGCTTGAGGTATTCCTGGTCCAGCCGCAGCCTCATACGGAGCCGGCACCTGTGCCAGCGCCTGGAGCTGCCCACCCCGCTGTTCCTGGCTGTGCGCTCTGACTGGACCCTGTGCTCACTCACTCACTCACACAACCCTCTCCACTCCGAGCCTGGCTCACCCTCAGCAGGCATGGGATCTGTGCCAGTAGTGCAAGCCGAGTGCTGCCTGCCAGGCCAAGAGTCCAGCAGTGGTGAGTGAAACTCAAGCAGAGGCACTGCCAGCCACAGAGCTTTCAGGGTGGTGAAGTGGCACCCAAAGAGTCCTGTGTCAATAGGAGAAAGGCACAGATAAAAACAATTTTTAATAAATAATGACTGAAAATGTTCAATCTGATAACACCTTCTTGGGAAGAAAATGCTCATGGGCATTAATTTTTAATTGTGCCTCCTCTTGTAATTGTCAGGTCATTTTAGGCCTGGCATACTCCCAGCATCTTTTGTTTAATTAAATTAAGCAATTCCAGTTATGTCAATTTACCTTCATCTTCTATTCATCAGCTAAAATCTGCTGTCAGAGAACACTGAAATTGTGATAATTTGTTTTTAAATCTATAAAAAATTGATATTTTGACTTAGATCTGGGCATTTTTCTGTCAAGGCAGAATATATATAGGTCAATATTTTATTTTAACCTAAAATGAGTTAGACAATTTTTAATCTGGACTGATCAGGCCTTTAATTTAGTGAATAAGAAATGGTTTCTTCGTAACATCAAATTGTTGTGAATTTAAATACTCTGAAAGCGAATTATTTTGTCCCGCATAAGTGACATATAGGTATCTCTGTCTTAAAAATGTATTTAAACAAAACTGATTCCTAACTTTACAAATATAGGGAAAATACACAGATTTGAGAACATCGGTAAACCCAAAGCTCAAGAAACATGAACATTACACTCATTTCATCATAGTCAAGTAGCCCCAAACTATTCATTAAAATATATGGTGGAGCAACCAGAGCTCCAAATTCACATATGTTACAGAAGAAAAGTGTCAAAGATGATGTCAGGTTTCTCATCAGAAACAATGAAAGTTAAATGACAGTGAAGGAATGACATAAAAAGACTGTCAATGTACAATGTTATAGCAGTGAAACTGTCTTGCAGAAACAAAAGCAAATAAAGTTTTTTTTCAGAGGTACAAAAGCAGAAAGTATTCATCACTAGTAAGCACACTAAAATGCTAAAGAACTACATCAGGTAAAAGGGAAATGATATCAGAGGACAATATGTATCTACACAGAGAAATAAGAAGCATCAAATATGGTAACTGTGGGTGTAAATAACAATGTAATCAGTGTTCTAAAACAAATGCAAAAGAAACTGTATGAAAAATACGCAGTGGCAGGGAGGAAGCAGATGGAAGTGAACCATTTTAAGGTATTTATACCATATGAGAAATGAGAATATCATTTACAGGGTAGACTGTCACAAATTAAAGGCATATACTATGAATATAAACAAACTTATCATTAAATTAACAAAACAAAAATTATAACTAGTAAACCTACAAAAAATAAAATAAAATGCAATTATAAAAATTACCCAATTACTCAAAAAAGACAGAAAAAAGAGTAAAAGGAGAATGAAAAGCAGATAGGACAAATAGAAAGCAAATAGCAAGATAATATAATTAAAATTAAATAAATAATAATCAAATTATGATTTAATGACCTTAACACCTCCATTAAAAGGAAAAGACTGTAATATTGGATTAAAAAAACTAACACTATGTTGCCTACCAGAAACACACTATATATAGAAAAACAGTTTAAAAGTAAAGAGATGGAGAAAGATATACTATGCTATATTAGTTTTCCATTGATGTTTAACATATTACCACATAGCACAAAGTTAGCAGCCTAAGACATCAGTAATTCATCAGCTCACAGTTCTGTAGCTCAGAAATCCTGGTATAAAGTGGCTTAGTACTCTTCTCGGAAGCCTAAAATTAAGATGTTGGTCTGCTATGTCCTTATGTGGAGGCTAAAGGAATAGATTCATCGATAAGCTACCCGAGGGTTTTGGCAGAGTTCAGTTCTTTGCGACTGAAGGACTAAGTTCTTGTTGTTCTGTGGTCAGAGATTATCCTCAGATCCTAGGGCCACCCACACTTGCTATATTGTCACCCCTTTACAGATCCTCTCATGCCTCCCATCTCTCTAACTTCAGGAAGGCCCCAGTGCCTTTTAAGGCAAGGCTCAATCACGATGAAGTCAAAGTCTGTTTGTTCATAACCTAATCACAGGAGTGATATCCCATCTGGTTCACAGGTTTATTCATACTCAAGAGGAGTGGATTACACAGGGCATGCACATGAAGGGATCCAAATCATCTTATCGTTTTGCCTACCATAGCCCACTCTCTAGTTCCCAAGCATCGTATTCTTCCAAAATGAAAAATACATCCCTTCAATTCCAGTGTTTTCAAGTCTCATCTCATCATAGTGTCAGCTCTTGTGCAAAATCTCTTATCTAAAGCTAATCACATCTCATCACTACAAAATACGAAATCTCATCTAAATTGCCAGTTCAAATTTCAAAAACCTTGTTATAGAAGTCATCCAAATCCACCAACTACCTCTAGTACACAATTATTCTCCATCTGTGGACACATGAAATTAGACAGCCAAGTTATCTGTCCTCAAAATTTGCAACATACAGTGATGGCAATGTCATGTGTTTAAACCTACAGTCATTTCAGTTCAAAAGAGGGACAACAGAAAAAAAAAACAGACTTAATGTGCAAAGCAGTTGTGAAATCCAACCAGAAACAGAAAAAATGTAGTTTCTTAATTCGGTTTCAAGACCTAGGGATAATTTTCTATGGCTCTTGGCTGCATCATCTAGGTTCTACCCTTTCAGTAACCCTTCCATTGTTCATGAAGGTAACTCATTCATAGTTGAGTAGTTTTATTAGGCTTCTTCCTGATCAGCCAGTTGGGGATCCATCGACTTATTTTTCTTATTTACTCTCTTTCCCTTTTAGGATACTTCATTCGATGAAAGTCACGTCCAGATATATTTTCGTGATAATTCCTTCTCTATCTTTGGCTCCTGCAGAGATAGCTGAGAGATAATGTCCTTAATACTCCTATAGGCTCTCTCATTTTGTTGAAGGAATCTGAGCAGAACAGCTTCAGTCTCTTGAATGAGTCCTTTTGTGACTGAATACTTTGACCTTTTGATATTTCTAAGGTTTTAGCAAAAGATTGCTCAAAGAGAACTCAACTTTTTCTTTAAATCACACTGTTTTAATTTCAGTAGCTTTTCCTGTTTGGAGAGACTGAATTTTTCAGAATCGTTCAGTTCTGGTTGCTTATGTTAAACAATTCTTGTCTCAATTTACTTGCTTTTACTATCAGCGTCAAGAAGGAACCAGGGAACATTCAACACTTTGCTTGTGAATCTCCTTAGCAAGATAACCAAGTTCATAAATTATCTTAAAAATTCTGCTTTCTACATGACTAGAAGTCATTTTGTAAAGCCTTCTGTGGCTACGTAAATGAGGATATCTCTTTCTCCAGTTTCAAAAAAAATGAACACAGATTTTTGTACTTTCCATTTCAAATATTTTCTTAAAATGGAAAATTTTAAAATGCACATGTTTTAAACTAATATTTATTGAAGGACAGTTTGGAAAAACTTTCAGGTAATTAATTTTTGTTGGTAGTTTAAGCAATTTGGGTAGAATTGGTGAGGGACTGGTGGATGTCCCATCATTGATGATGAGTGTTTGTATAATAGTGTTGTGGACATAGTGTATTCTTATCATCTGCCATTCACCACACATGCAGAAGCTGATTTAATCATCATATTAGGCAAACAGCAGTGTGGATGTTTATCCCAAACCCATATATTTTTGTGGCTAAACTTCTGTCAATGTTAACTATTTTACTTTGTGTTACTAGCAATAGTAGTAAAATCTCAGCAGCATTTTCACTGATAAAAGGTTGCTTAACATTACTTTTAAGTCGTTCTCTCAACTTCTATTTTATTATTATTGTACTTTAAGTTCTAGGGGACATGTGCACAACGTACAGGTTTGTTACACAGGTATACATGTGCTATGTTGGTTTGCTGCACCCATCAACTCATCATTTACATTAGGTATTTCTTCTAATGCTATCCGTCTCCCAACCCCCCACCCCATGACAGGCCCCAGTGTGTGATGTTCCCTGCCCTGTGTCCAGCTATGCAGGCTCATTTTTGGTTCCATATGAACTTTAAAGTAGTTTTTTCCATTTCTGTGAAGGAAGTCAGTGGTAGCTTGATGGGAATAGCATTGAATCTACAAATTACCTTGGGCATATGGCCATTTTCACGATATTTATTTTTCCTACCCATGAGCATGGAATGTTCTTCCATTTGTTTGTGTCCTCTTTTATTTTGTTGAGCAGTGGTTTGTAGCTCTCCTTGAAGAGGTCCTTGACATCCCTTGTGAGTTGGATTCCTAGGCATTTTGTTCTCTTTGTAGGAATTGTGAATGGGAGTTCACTCGTGATTTGGCTCTCTGTCTATTATTGGTGTATAGGAATGCTTGTGATTTTTGCACATTGATTTTGTATCCTGAGACTTTGCTGAAGTTGCTTATCAACTTAAGGAGATTTCGGGCTGAGACGATGGGGTTTTCTAAATATACAATCATGTCATCTGCAAACAGGGACAATTTGACTTCCTCTTTTCCTGCAAACAGATACAATTTGACTTCCTCTTTTCCTAATTAATTCCTAATTTCCTAATTCCTGATTGCCCGAGCCAGAAATTCTAACATAATGTTGAATAGGTGTGGTGAGATAGGGCATCCTTGGCTTGTGCCAGTTTTCAAAGGGAATGCTTCCAGTTTTTGCCCTTTCAGTATGATATTGACTGTGGGCTTGTCATAAACAGCTCTTATTATTTTGAGATACACTCCATCAATACCTAGTTTATTGAGAGTTTTTAGCATGAAGGGCTATTGAATTTTGTTGAAGGCCTTTTCTGCATCTATTGAGATAATCATGTGGTTTTTGTCATTGGTTCTGTTTATCTGATGGATTACAATTATTGATTTGCGTATGTTGATCAATACGCATCCCAGGGATGAAGCTGACTTGATCATGGTGGATAAGCTTTTTGATGTGCTGTTGGATTCAGTTTGCCAGTATTTTATTGAGGATTTTCGCATCAATGTTCATCAGGGATATTGGCCTAAAATTTTATTTTTTTGTTATGTCTCTACCAGGCTTTGGTATCAGGATGATACTAGCCTCATAAAATGAGTTAGGGAGGATTTCCCTCTTTTTCTGCTGATTGAAATAGTTTTGGAAGGAATGGTACCAGCTCCTCTTTGTAACTCTGGTGGAATTTGTCTGTGATTCCATCTGGTCCTGACTTTTTTTTTGGTTAGTAGGCTATTAATTATTGCCTCAATTTCAGATCCTGTTATTGGTCTATTCCGAGATTCAAGTTCTTCCTGGTTTAGTCTTGGGTGGGTGTATGTGTCCAGGAATTTATCCATTTCTTCTAGATTTTCTAGTTTATTTGCGTAGAGTTTTTTATAGTATTCTCCGCTGGTAGTTTGCATTTCTGTGGGATCGGTGGTGATATTCCCTTCATCATTTTGCACTGCATCTGTTTGATTTTTCTTTCTCTTCTTTTTCATTAGTCTTACTGGCAGTCTATCAATTTTGTTGGTCTTTTCAAAAAAACAGCTCCTGGATTCATTGATTTTTTGAAGGGTTTTTTGTGTCTCTATCTCCTTCAGTTCTGCTGTGATCTTGGTTACTTCTTGCCTTCTGTTAGCTTTTGAATTTGTTTGCTTTTGCCTCTCTAGTTCTTTTAATTGTGATGTTAGGGTGTCAATTTTAGATCGTTGCTGCTTTCTCTTGTGGGCATTTAGTGCTATAAATTTCCCTCTACACACTACTGTAAATGTGTCCCAGAGATTCTGGTATGTTGTGTCTTCGTTCTCATGGGTTTCAAAGAACATCTTTATTTCTGCCTTCATTTCGTTATGTACCCAGCAGTCACTCAGGAGCAGGTTGTTCAGTTTCCATGTAGGTTTGCTTTATATCTTACTACCAGTAGGAGATATCAAGAGATTCTACTTATTTTCATTTTCTAGAATTTACTAACTTTGTTCCTCTATACATTGAACATGAAACACAAAGTCTGAATGAGATCTATCATAATCAAGACTTATTTTACTATATTCTTTTTCAAAGTCTTTTTTTATGTTTTAAAATTTCTAAATAACTATACAAATAATACGTTAATCAGTGTTTTGGGGAAAATACTTTTATAAATAACTGACAAGTTAAACTACTTTTGAGTTATTACAGCTATTTTTCTTTAACAGTTCCAACTAAGATTACAAAATAATAATTAATAAAAACAATGATACTTCAGTGAATAAGGTGACAATTCATATTTAGCTCACTTTTGTTGGATAAAATTCAGAGTTTATGACAAGATGCCAATCAAGGGCATCAGTTCTCAACTGCAGTGATTCTAGTTTGGTGACATTATTGAGAAAAGTTTCCAGTAAGTTTTTACTTACAGAATAAAAGTACATTCACTATTATTTCCATACAATTTAATAGTCACTTATGAATATTGCAAGATGTTTTAATATTTGAAAATGGAAGGGGTGAGGTTATAATTAACTCAACAAAATATAATATTCTATTTTAAGTTTGTTGAAGCCAATGATGACCAAAGGTTATATGTATGCCTTGAATAGAAAGGACATTGATTATCTCTGGGCTTTTGAGTTATAGTTATTCTCATGTTTTAAACTGACAATCATGATTATGTGTTAGTCAGAAGAGGATAGCTGGAGGAAACAGTGAAATTATACACGTATGCAAATCTACGAAGAAGCATGGATATGCATATTTCTTTTAGTAACAATAAAAAACTTTGTTACAAGCAAATCAAATGCACACCATAGTGCAAGTGAAAGTTTCAAATACAAGATTTATGTCAAATTTTGTAGAGCTGTTAATAATACTTATTTACCTGTGTGACTATTCTTTAATAACTGACACACTTCACTGGGCACAAAAATATTACTTTTAGAGTAGTTCTAGAAAACACACATGAAAATTATTTTCACTTTATTTATTTTTTCTTGTGCTGATAAATTTAAGAATTTAAGATTTACTCAAGTGATAATGAAATCTATAAAATTCTGTTCTTCCATTAGGAAAAGTTGCCTGAGATGTTCTTAGACTGATTTCTTCATGTATTTTGCAGAGGCATATTGTCAAATGTGGGCATATTTTTGGAAGTGTCTTGCAATTGGGGTTATCTTTGAAAGGTGTCCTCACCAGAAGAGATTATGAATCAGAGGTTATAAAGCACAGATATATAGCTGAAAGGTGATGTGAGGGTAACAGGTAAAATACGTTAAATTCATACTATTTTCAACCATTTTGATGAGACTCATATGCCTTCTAAAGTAAATTATATTTGAGGACTCAACTAAAATCATTCATTATCTCTTCCATATATGTATTTTTACTGACGCTCACATGATTTAAAATTTTACTAAGTCTTGACTAGGCTAGCACTAATTTGAGATTCATTGTTGCCTACAAAAACAAAGGTCTTATTTCTCAATTAAAAAAAAAGTCCAAAACCTACATGTTAACGTAAAAATAGAATAAAATATTTATTTGTTTACTTAAAATATTTTAAAAATTTGACATCTTATAGACTTCAATCTTCTCTTTTTATGATTTGCTTCTAAAATAGAAGGTTAGGTAATTTTTTATCTATGTTTCAATTTTTTGTGTTAAATCTCAGCTGCCATATTCTTTGTAAGATCAGCTTACTTTGTGGATCAGCTTACATTTTGGCAACCTTTTATTGATTTCTGCAAATAAATAATAAGAATGAAGAGTTTGTTCTCATCTGAGACAAAGTTTGTTGCATCTGACTCTAATCAGGTATTCTAACACTAAAACTGTGATACAGTTTGCCCTGATTTGAGCCATTTCTTTCCCTTTGAATGTACTTATTCAAAGATTGGCCAGGAACCTATTTGTTAGGTCACGAGAGAGTATAGTCATTAAGATAACTTCAAGATAACTATTTCTTTTAAAAATTTACTGTTTTTTAAAATTTATTTATTGAGCCATTCTATAGCTGCTATGGTTTGGTTATTTATTAGTTTGGGCAGATAGTAAGTTCATCTTCTTACTTAACTGGCCAGGGTTAAGTAAGGAATGGTGAGTCTTATCATTGGCTGAAGTTGTATTCTTACTCAAAACCAGGCAGGCATTCAGAGAATAGAACGAGGAAAAATACAGTATTTTAGATCTATTATTGACTGTAAAGAGTTACATGTAACAGATCACAGTTACTAGGTAGCAGGGGTACCCATAACACTTAGGTAAGTTCGCACAGCAAGAGAACACAAAACAGAACACACAAAGACCAGTTTCCTTTATTTTAATGCTAGTGTGCATGCATTTCTAAGTTAGAAGGGACCAAAACTTGTATACCCAGTTCATGAGGGATGTAGGTTTACAGAAAGATGTTTATGATTCCTTCCAACATTAGAGTTGAAACATATGTCAAGGTTAGGTTTAGATTTAATAATAAATACTAATTTCAGCCAGGTGTGGTGGCTCATTCCTGTAATCCTAGCACTTTAGGAGGCTGAAGTGGGAGTATCATGAGGTCAGGAGTTCAAGACGACCCTGGCCAACACAGTGAAAGCCTGTCTCTACTAAAAATACAAAAATTAGCTGGGTGTGGTGGTGTGCAACTGTAGTCCCAGCTACTCAGGAGGCTGAGGCAGAAGAATCGTTTGAACTCTGGAGTCAGAGGTTGCAGTGAGCCGAGACTGCACCATTGCACTCTACCCTGGGTGATAGAGCAAGACTCTGTCTCAAAAATAATAATAATAATAATAATTTATAATTATCAAACTTATCTTCACAAATCCTGAATATTTCCCATAAATTAATAAAGAATATTATTTTGTGTGTATGATGCCGTATCTGTTTTTCTTAGTTTGATTGGTATTTTATGTTTCTCAAATTTGTTCTTCAAATTTTTCTTCAAGGTTATTGATGGAGCCAAAACATTCTAATTAACTGGGAACTTGAACAATGCATTCAGTGTTTCTCATGATTAGAAAAGTATTTGTAATTATTTATATATGCCTCAATATAATCAATATGTCATAAACATATAACCTATGTTTTATTACATCTATTCAATTAATGCAAATGGAGCATTACTAAGGCCATATAGTTGAGATATCAAAAGTTAAATGCACATATGTGCTGAATAAAAATTACATCCTAATTTTGAAAACACATAAGATCTATCATTTCTGATATACTCATTCCAATAACTAGAAAGTAGATATCAGTATATTTTTATCATAAATGAGAAGATAATAAGTTTCAAAGAGGATAAGTAAATTTACCCTATTCATATAATCGGTGTAACATTGTTGAATAAGCATTTCTTTAATATTTCCCATGGGGAAGACATTACACTAGTCTTTGGGATCATTTCATTAAAAAAATGAATAATTTACAGTTCTTATTCTCAAAGCTTTCATATTTGTTATTTGAATTCATATCTAGCCTTTTCTAGTACATTATACTTCACTGAAGAATATCAGAAACTCTTCTCTGTATTGTTTAAAACAATGAAATCTATTTATTACTCAAGAATTTTACCTTTTATAGAAAACCACCTGAATTGTAAGCAGTAGGAAAGGCTCCATCAAATTTGAATATTTATACAATGTCATTGCAAATTACAATACTCCTCTGGCATATCTACATCAATGTAAATAGCTATATAAGTACTATACCAAGAGAATTTTGATTTTTTTATACCTCATTTCCTCAGCTAGCAAATGGGAATAATAATTGTACCTGTGCCATTGGATTATTGAGGGGATTAAGTGGGTTAAGCAATGTAAAGCACTTCAAATAGAACCTATCTCATTGTAAGCACAGACAAAAAAAAAAAAAAAAAAATCATAGAACTTATTTCCACTCCAAGTAAGAACAAATTTCAAAGCCATTTAACCTACGTTACTTAATACAATAATTTTGAGATAGGTACAAATATCATGATGTCACATGATAATAAATAAACTAATACAGTTTTATTGACTGTAAAAAAACTATGTTATTTCCTATAGGAGATACTAAAGTATCCTAAATAGTTTGGTAGTCTGTAAGAGAAGACAACATGAAACATCTGAATCTAATGCAGAGGAGAGAGAAATATGTGAAATATTGGAGAGAAAAATCAAACTATCATGGGGAGCAAAGAAGGGGATTCTAATCCCCATGTGGCTTTCAAAAAAAGCAGAATGTATTCATAGGTTTGATTATCAAATTTTTTCTTTCTCGTCCTGGAAGCATCTTGAAGGAACACTGACTTTACAATATGGCCCCCACCATTCTAATACAAGCCTAGAAGCTGTCGAAGGGCATTTAACCATAAGAATTTATTCTATATTAATATATTTCCCAGTCTAAAAAGAAAATATCTATTATTCCTACCCCACAACCAGTGGACTTTAATGTTTCACAATGACTGTCTGATGGTAGGTTCTCAAATCAGATTTCTTAATCTCACATTCCATAATTCCTGGCTGCTTCACTCCTTTTTCTCAGAAACAAATTCTCCAATCACTCAGTTACTTTTGTCTTTGGTCCAAACCCAGAACTTCGTGTTAGTCATTTTTCTAACTTTGCCTCTTTCCTTAACTGATGCTCCCAGCATCTGCTACCGAAGACCTCAGACTGGATTCCTCTTCTAGCTCAGTGTTTCACTGAAATTGCCTAGAATTGCCATACTTAAAGTATGTGGTTGTTAGTTCTGCTCTTAGGCTCCTGTACCCATCAGGACTTTTTGTTTTCCCCTTATTGATTACTTCTTATAATAGACTTTCTGCAGTCACGTCCTTGCTCCACTTAAGCAAGTTTTACTTCAGAAGCCATATAACAAACAGTGCTAAATTCCACTGGAAAATCCACATTAAGACGGGGAACCAGAAGACAAGGACTATACTCTCAGGTGTTATTTGTGCAAGCTCGAACAAGCTAGTCCTTCTCTAAATGTCATTTCTTATTTGAAAGACACATTATTTGAATGACATATCATCTTTCCTAGATCTAAAATATAATGACTTTATAGATAGCAACTCAATCCTCTGTAATAACATAGTCATCTATTGTCCAAGTACACAAGTATGTTACTCTTATATTTCATTGTCATATGTATTTTATTCTGATATATAAAAATTTTAAACTACTATCTTTGGAGATGATCTCAATACATAGAATATACTTTGCTTGTAGGAGTGAACCAGGATTTAAAGAGAAACCAGAAAGATACATTTCAATGCTATGTTTTTGTGAATTATTATCTTGAATTAGGTGAAGTATTTCAAAATTTTTGTTCTATAAAATGGCAATTTTACATGGCTCAACCTAATGAAGTTTGAATACAAAATCTCTCTTTTTTGGCACCCCCAAAACTTTGAGATTTTGATACAGGCATGCAATGTGTAATAATAACATCAAGGTAAACAGGATATCCATTACTTTAAGCATTTATCTTTGTGTTTCAAACAACCCAATTATACTCTTTTAATTATTTTAAAATATACAATTAAGTTATTTTTTATTACAGTCACACTGTTGTGCTAGTAAATACCAGGTCTTCTTTATTCTTCTGTTTTGTGCTAATTAACCATCTCCCTTCCCCCACCCATTATCCTTTCCTCCCTTCCCCTACCCATTATCCTTTCCTCTCTCTGGTAATCATCCTTCTCTCTATCTCTATGAGTTTAATTGTTTTAATTTTTAGGTTCCGCAGATAAACGAGAATGCACAATGTTTTTAAATGTTTACAAAGTTTAACATTCATTGTAAACAGAATTTCTTTTATTTTGGTAATTTATCACAGTTAATAATTCACCTTACTTTATCTGATTTGTTCCTTGACCTGCACATTATTTGCATTGTTGCACATTTAAATGTTCACTTAAAAATTACATTATCTGCTGGGTGCAGTGTGTCATGCCTGTAATCCCAGCACTTTGGGAGCCAAAGTGGGCGGATCATGAGGTCGGGAGTTCGAGACCAACCTAGCCAATATGGTGAAACCCCATCTCTACTAAAAATACAAACATTAGCTGGGCATGGTGGTGCGTGCCTGTAGTCTCAGCTACTCAGGAGGCTGAGGCTACTCAGGAGGCTGAGGCAGAAGACTGACTTGAACCTGGGGGGCAGAGATTGCAGTGAGCCTAGATCACACCACTGCACTCCAGCCTGGGTGACAGAGTGAGACTCTGTCTCAAAAAACAAAAATAATATATTTTCATAGCATATTTTAAATTGCATATTTAAATAGAAAATAAGTTTACAAGGGAAATACAAAACTAGTAGTATAATATAAATTGCTATTCCATGCAATGCAAATGACACCATATTACTTATAAAGTCTATCATTTGGGCATTATTCATATTTGAAATCAGTGACATGAGAATAAATACCCTTGACATATTATTTTACTTGAAAACAAAAATGATTGTAACCAAAACTGAAACATAGAGGGATGCTACTACAGTATGTGCATTTTATTTAAAATATTTCATTTTGAGAGTCAAATCTATGGAAGAAAAATAAAAAATAAAATGTATACCTATTTGAGAGAAATATTTATTTCTAGAATAGAGATAGAGCTAAAAACTCAAAGAAATATATCTACACATACAACCAAGGTAATAATTTCTAAGACAGTTTTTTCCCTATCTTAGGATGAAAAGAAAATTAACCTGGCTAAGCTTAGTATTTATGACAAGTTTTCACTTTGGCATTTTACTAATCCATGAATATAAGGATTAATCACTTCTTCCAGTGGCACAATATGCTCCTGTCAAGTTGAATTCTTTTTAAAAGAAAATCCACTAGCCTGAACATTCAAGATAACAAAAAATCAACCGAAGTTTGTTAAACTTTCCCATACTTGCAAGTAAATATGTCTTACAGATACATTTGTAAAAATATTATAATCCTGATGCAAAAATTAAATTACATTGTAACCCAAATTGTATATGACCTATAATTTCAATAAATTTTCTAATTATATAAGTTATTTAAATCATTTAAATGAATATATTGCTAAATATGCAATTAGTGCAATACATTGATATACTATGTTATTCTGAATTACAACAAAATTAAATACCCCAGATTCTGAAGCAAATGGTAACCTTTCAATTATTTGGATATAAAATATTCTTTATAAAAAATACTCTTTACATCAAAAGATATCCAACTCCTACCTGTCAATGACTGACTTTTTTTATTACTAGTAGCTGAACATAGATTAATTCTAAAGTCATATTTCATACATTTGGAGACCAAACACAATAACTAGAATCTTATAGTATGTTAAAAATCAAATACAAAATTAAAAGTGACAACTAAAGCACTATTTGCTCATGATGACAAGGATTGCATAATAATTATGAGCACTATACACTAAACGTCTGAGCAACTCTCATGTTACTTATTCCAGTTTAATTTAAAAAGCATACTGAATATTTGTGTGAAGAAATGGGCTAAAGAAATACAGGGGGAACTGCATTTTGTCATATAAATTAGGTTTGTTGAGTTCAACAGTAAGTTATTTATTGATTTATTTATTTGAGAAAGAGAGACAGAGTGTCATTCTGTCACTCAGCCCAGAGTGCAGTGGTGTGATCATAGCTCACTGTAGCTTCCAACTCCTGGGGTCAAGCCATCCTTCTGCCTCAGCCTCTCAACTATCTAGGACGACAGACGTCTGTCACCCATCTAATTTTATAGTTTATTTTTGTAGAGACAGGGTCTCACTTTGTTTCCCAGGCTGGCCTCAAACTCTCGGCCTCAAGCGACCCTCTTCCTCCAACCTCCCAGAGCACTGGAATTATAGACATAAGCCACCACACCCAGCCCCCAACAGTTTTTTGAACATCAGCTAGGTGCCAGACACACTATCTCTGGAAGAACAAAGATAAGGTAAATATGAAGGTTTCCTTGAAAAAATTACAATTATGAAAATTCCCAGAAACCCGTGATCTATTGAAAAAATTCAACAGCAAAATCAGGAAAAAATAATTTTAGAATTAGGAGAAAAAGCTAACATTTAGTAAGTATGTATATGGTGGGGTTTTGTTTGTTTGTTTGTTTGAGACAGGGTCTTCCTTTGTGGCCCCAGGCTGGAGTGCAGTGTCATGATCTTAGCTCACTGCAGTCTCTGCGTCCAGGCGTCAAGCAATTCTCATGCCTCAGCCTCCCAATTAGCTGGGACCACAGGCACTCACCACAAAATCCAACTATTTTATTTTTAACTTTTGTGTTTTTTTGTAAAGACAGGGTTTTGCCATGTTGATCAGTCAGGTCTCTAATTCTGAGCTCAAGTGATTCGCCCTCCTCAGTGAAGTTCTGGGATTATAGACGTGAGCCACTGCTCTTGATCAAAGTGTATATATGTGAATAACCTCTTTACTTAAGGTATTTCTCTATAGTTTTACAGGTGTTATTCACTTTCCTCAGATCAACAATACCAGAATATAAAAATAATGTGATTTTCTTTTCTTTTCTTTTTCCTTTCTTTCTTTTTTTTTTCCCCCAGCAGTATAATAATAGAAGTTCTGAATTACGTTTACTTAGTAAATGGACTAAATTCTTATCTACTTATCAGAGTCAAAACCTTGTCAGTGCCAAGTCAACTCCACTAACATCCTTTCAAAAAAGTATTAGTAGAAAGTATTCTTATGAATCTGAATAGGTCATATTATACTAATTAGCTATTGCTAATATCAATGGAAAAAGTCACAAAATCTCTAAATTTAGAAAGGAGACCTTATTTCTTAAAAAGGTAATCACAACCTGCAGGCAGGAAGCAGAGCTTCCTGATAAAACCAAAAAGCAGTTGTTTCAGATGAGGAAAAATGAAACAGGAGTTTATACTGAAAGAGCTGGCTAAGTATTCATATTCAACAGGTTATAGGAGGAGCTATGAATATTCATGAGGGGACAGCATGCTCCATTTGGGGTGGAGATTTAACATTTAACTGTATAACAGTTCAACTGTATGTATCAAAAGGTGAAGCAGACGACACACGGGCACTAAGAGTGCAGCTTCCAGAAGCTGCTGAGAGCCCGTCCATGGTCAAGACTCTCATCAGGAAGGAAAGCTCGTCCTTTGCTGCGTTGAAACTGCATAAAGGAAGGGGCAGCGTCACCCCACAGGAGCAGGTCTAGAAATCAGTGGTGGAGCAAGACTTCCCAAAGGGCCGGTTTCCGTTCAACTCTTAGGAAAAAAATCCTGATGGCCGGAGGGAGTAGAACGAGGACCGTCTTGACCTCCTGTCCTGTCAGGGCTGGGAACTCAGTTTGTAAAGTTTCTCTGGGGCCTTGCCCATTCAGTTGGTTGGGAGGGGGCTTAGGTTTTTATTTTGATTTCTCATTAATTATTTCTCGAAAGAAATAAACAAAAATGAATAGTATTTGGTAACTTATTGGAGTCAGTTAAATGAGTCATAAAAAATGAAATCTGTAGACCTTTCTATACTGGAGGAACCAATGTGATTTCTTAAACTGTAGGAATTCCAAAATACAAGGTGAAACAGGCCATTCATTCCTCTCCATTGTACATTCTTATTTATCTATAACAAAGTAAGGCAATATAGGGGAAACAAGGGTGCGGGAGGAGAAAATTATTTTGGCTTCCTTTTTCACAAATTTTTTAGCAAGATCATTGGCATTGAAGTGCATTGTTGTCTGTAAAGTTTCAGCCTGACTCTAGTTTTTTGATGCACTGATGCACAACAGAAGTAAATTACTTTTGTCCTTGCGATGAATGTTTCTTGTTTTTGTGTACCTTCTTGATGTTCTTCAAATTGAAGGCTTAAAACCTATAAACTACATATCCCAAATTCTATTTAACCAATGCAAAATTCTATTTTAACCTACTGCAAAATCCTGTTTTAACCTATGGCATTGATATACATAACCTTTAAGGAATTTAAAATTTTATTTATAATTGCGATGAAAATATTTGAAATTATTATAACTTATAGGAAAACAATTTAAAATGAGTTACTTCAAAAATTAAAAGTGTGTGTGTGTTTGCTCTAATATAAGCCTATTATTACCAGCACATGGTAATGCTCTATGAACCACATATCTGAATTTTCAGAAGTGTATATGGAAAGGGTTGAAAGTAAGTACGTCATAAAACCATGACAGATTTGATAAAGGGTATTTTTCTAGTAAGTAAACAATTCCCCGTGAGAGTAAAACATAAACAACAGATACTTTAATTCAATTTGAAATCCTAGTTAGTTCAAATTGACAGTGTAAGTATTTAAGCAGCATTACTTCACTTAGGTCAGCATTGTTGCCTGTTTGCTTGTTAAAATAACCTTTGAGATTGTATAAGTGTGTGTGTGCCTGCATGGATGTATATACGTGTGACTTGGGCAGCTGTGGTGATTCTAACCACATTAAGCAATGGCAAGAATCTCTTCTAATATTAATACTAAATCTCTTTTAATACAAGCCTAACTCTTAAAACCTCTCTGTCACTCAGAATATTAGAAGAACTATCAACATGATTTTCCAAATAAATACGTATGTCTTTAAGGTGTGCCATTTCAGTAAAGGTATTCAATACTTTTAAGACCGAAATGTTTACCCGTGTAATGTATTTGAAGAATTGGACACACAATAATGGCAATATTCTTGAAATGCAGCAATATACTAGTTATAGTATATGCTAAACTGATATAGGGGCTTGTGTTCTCTTACTATGAACTCTAATTATTTCATTCAGATTCCTCTCACACATATGATGAAACAATGATTTTTTGATATAATTTAGCAACATTGGTATTAGCCTAAATTATTGCCACTGATTCCAAAATAATTACTTCATACCCTGCCTTCTCCCTTATACTGAATTCCACTTTTAAGCTTAAGTATGTTGAAAATATGAAAGCATATCTCATGACTGCAACTACAAAGTAGTGACACAGAAGTGTCTATGAAATATGGAGCATCAGTTTAGATGGTCTTGACACTCTTTAGATGAAGTTGATTCTTAATTCTAAAGTACAGGAAGTAATTATGGGGAGAAAAAGCATAAACAGGCCGGGCGCGGTGGCTCATGCCTGTAATTCCAGCACTTTGGGAGGCTGAGGTGGGTGGATCATGAGATCAGGAGATCAAGAGATCAGAAGATCAAGACCATCCTGGCCAATATGGTGAAACCTTGTCTGTGTTCAAAATACAAAATTAGCTGGGCATGGTGGCACGTGCCTGTAATCCTAGCTACTCAGGAGGCTGAGGCAGGAGAATCTCTTGAACCCGGGAGGTGGAGGTTGCAGTGAGCGGAGATTGTGTCGCTGCACTCCAGGCTCAGCAACAGAGCTAGACTCTGTCTCAAAGAAAAAAAAGCATAAACAAAAGTTAATGAAATAACACAGTAGGTATGCTAAGTATAACTACAAACTAGTTAAAATCTCACACAGAAGGAGCCAATCAAAAACTGTTTAGATGACAGAGTTTCTTGTACTTTACTTATCAGTAGTGTTGCTTGCCCAGGTTATAAGTATTAGAACCTCTGTGGGGTAATGGACAGGAACAGTAAATGAAGACAACAAATTAAACAAACAAAAAAAAAACCTAACACAAAGTATTTCTGCAAATTTATAAGTAAAATAACTCAGGTAACTGACATATAAATAAATCTTAAAGAATATTAAACATAGGAAAAGGATCACAAATTCACAAAATGTTCCAAAAATTAAAAGAAAAATAATGAGATATTAAGTATATTTTGTACCTATATTGTCAGCACTTAAAATAAGAATATACTAATATAAATAATTATATTTCATGTAAAAGATATATATATGAGAAAAATGTCAAGAAATAAGGCACACTATTTATATTATTTATCCCTGGGATATGGAATTGTAGGGAGCAATAATATAAAATGATATGTTTGTCTCTCAATTTCTACTGAATACAATTTTATTTTTGTGACCTTTTAACTTTATTTAGTATGTATGAAATGTACAATTTTATATACAGAATGATTGCTACCTGGGAGTATGTTTTGCTATTTTAAGGAAATGCAAGTTACAAACACTGTAAATACTGAAAATCAATTTGGGAAATATTCCAACTACTTTAAAACATATTATTAATATAGGTCTTTTTCTCTTCAAACGTGAGAGATGGATTCTGTGATGTATTACAAAGGTGTCCACTGCAATGTTATCTATAATCTTAAAATGTAAAAAGAATATATATGATTTCCAGCCATATCTATATTAGGAAATACATATTATAAAACCATTAAGTTAGACTTGCAGAGAAAGGAGCAGAAAGTCAAATATATGAAGTGTAAACTCCGATGGATAAATGATTTAGGTTTTATAATTTTATTATGTTTTTCCTATATCATTTGAAACCTAGCTTACATATCAGGTACTGGTAATATATTTCGGTTCTATAGGAAGACAGTAAAACAAAAAGAAAATTTTTCTTTTTTTAAACTCCCAGACTTTCAACACAAAATGTCCTAATGACAACAATATTTTTCTGAAATAAAAGCAAATGTCAGATTAATTGCCTCATTATTTCTGTATGTATTGAACACATACATAAATGAAGTCATACACATTAATTTGCAGTTCATTTATTGGAAATATTTTGTTGCCACATATAATTCTGCTTTTGTATTTAAATCTGTATATTATTCTATTGGCTATGTTTTATAGTTTATATGACAATTGATTCATCCATGAATTTTTATACTGTCTTCAGATTTTTCTTTTATTACGACTAACATTTCAATGACTAAACTCACAAATATATTTTAGTGTGCTTTTCTGTATAACTAGTCAATTGACAGCAAGTCATTTCTGGTTTTAAAAATATATACATTTTAAATTTTTTAGCAAGTTGTCAAATGCTCCAATTTATAATATCAACCACAGGTATGAAAATGCACCACCTTTAAACCATTAAGAAAAATGAGTGTTATCAAACCTTTTCCAGTTTGATAGGTAAAAAAATTAACATGTTTTGAAATTCTCTTTTTCTTAATTTTCAGTGAGATTGCACAACTTCTACTGTCTACTCTTAAGAGATTTATTTTCCTATCCTTGAGTTTGTGTAAATTAATTTCACATGAAAATCAATAATTTTCCTAAAGTTGTTTATTCTTCATTTTGATTTCTATTAGATCTTTGTATGTTACAGTTACACATATTCTGTAATTTTTTTCAAAATACATATTTTTTAATTTTTCTAAAGCATGGTAAAGTTTATCAGCAAGGACTGCACTGATGCTGGATCTTTGTCCTTCATGACAATAATTTTTTTACATTATATAAGTATAATTGCATTTTATTGTGTGGTTTTGTTTTCAGATTTAAAACTTTGACTAGCATTTGTTTTATTGTAGAACAAGGTAAAATTTCCAATTTGTTGTTTTCCAAATAACTTATAGGTTACACTAACATCATTTTCATGTTTTCTCTAATTATATAAAATCAGATTATTTGCTGTAGACAATCTCTAAAGTTTTCAGCATCCAAATTTGAATTCTGATATCTGCTTTGAATATTTTTCTCAGAAGTATTCTGGTTATCTTCATTTGTTTTTTTAAGATGATATTTTTTCAGATTCAAACATTTTGTCCGTAATTTTTTGTGATCAGATTGTTTGATTAAAAATTATCATTTTATTACAAAATTGACTTTCGAAACATGAACATAATATATATTTCAAGGTAATTATCTTCTTTAAATCCAAGAAAAGAGTTGTAAACTACTCTTTCTCTACATATATGAGCTGACTATTTTTAAACAAAAATATGTAACCAAGTAAAACAAATACTTTTTAAATATGTTTGGAGATGATCCTGTGGTAGTTTTCTTGACCTATAAATTGAAAGAATTTTATTAATTACTTGTATTGTTTTGAATTATTATTTCCATGTCATTTTTAATAGTACTATAGAATTGTATTAACTAACATTTAATTTAAAAAGCTATATACTTGTTTACCAATTAGATTTCCTGATTTTATATTTCAATAGACTTTTAGAGAAGTGTATCATAGGTAGAGACAAGGACACAATTTTTTTTTTTTTTTTTTTTTTTTGAGACGGAGTCTCGCTCTGTCGCCCAGGCTGGAGTGCAGTGGCCGGATCTCGGCTCACTGCAAGCTCCGCCTCCCGGGTTCCCGCCATTCTCCCACCTCAGCCTCCCGAGTAGCTGAGACTACAGGCGCCCGCCACCACGCCCGGCTAGTTTTTTTTTTGTTTGTTTGTTTGTTTGTTTGTATTTTTAGTAGAGACGGGGTTTCACCATGTTAGCCAGGATAGTCTCAATCTCCTGACCTCGTGATCCACCTGCCTCGGCCTCCCAAAGTGCTGGGATTACAGGCTTGAGCCACCGCGCCCGGCCAAGGACACAATTTCTAATTGCAATAATGCTGATATTATTACACAGAGAGCAGGCACATGTAGTACCATCCAGATCAAGAATCGGAAAGTAATCACAACTACAGACGCCCCCACATTTTCCTTCCTATTACTATCCCACTCCAATGACAAATATTTCAGACTTTTGAAAATACAGATTAGTTTCGCCTGCATTTGAAACATTCAAATGGAATCACAAAGTGTTACAATGTAAACCGCACTCTAATGATGTTTTGTCATTAATATTAGACTGGCTTTATATAAAATGCTCTGAGAGTTTGAGGGTATTCTTGAAATCTGACACTCAATCAATTTTCCATTTATAGCCTCTTTTTCCAGTTAGAAGAGTCAGTTTATATCCACTGGTAAAAATTAATTTTCTAATCTTCTTCATACTTGCTTTAGTTCTACTTAATTTGCTATAGGTTGACAAAGGATAGTTAACAATTCCTGTTTCTATGGTATTTCTATCAATTCAGTCTTAAGCCTTTCCTCTGCCATGCATGCATTATGAGTACAAAGGCTGTGCTATTTAGTTCATAAATATTTGTATTTCTTTCTCATTGTAGATTGTAAATGTCATCTTGTTAAAATTACTTTAGTTACCTCCTTTAAAACTACTTATCTAATTCTGGAGACAATATTGGTGACATTTCTATTAAACCTTTTTTTTAGTTATCAAATTATACTTTTAAATCAAACACAGATGATACAAATCAAAAAAATAAAATCTATATTTTAATAATCAAAAACAGTCCAATTGCTTTTTATGTTGGGTGCTCACTGTTTGGGACCTGGGGATGATCTCACCATACCATGTATGTTGTAAATGATTCATTGAAGTGGTTATAATAGCGGCAGGAGGGGCGGGTCCCTGATGAGACCTCACCTTCAAAGTAAAGACAGTTTAAAACCTGAAAGCCAAGTTACAAGTCTCAGATAAATCCACGGACCAGATTGTGAACCTCCCTTCTTGTTTGGTGCACTTTCCTCTGATCGATCCTCACCCTTCACCTATTTTACACATAACTACCCTTCCCTAATTGCTTTTTTATTTTTTTATTTTTTATTTTTTTATTTATTTTTAACACTGCTGTGCCTATCTTTGAGCGGCGTCTTTGTTTTAGCTTTTTTTTTTTTTTCATACTCACAATCCAATCATCATGTACTCCCCCATTCTGAGTCCGTAAAAGCCCCTGACCCAGTCATACTCAGTGAGACCACCCAACTTGAGGTGGGGGACCGCCCCCGCATCCCCTCTCAGCTGAGAGCTGTTCCGTCACTCAATAAAATTCTTTTCTGCTCTCCTCCTCCTTCAATTTTTAGCATAATCTCATTCTTCTTGGATGCGGCAGAAGAATTCGGGAACTGCAGAACATGGGTACACGTTTTAACACAGGTGAGCTCCGGCACGCAGCAGCCAGTGCGGGACCCAGGCCAGGCGTGGCCCAGCAGGTGGAGTGGACAGGGCGCCTCTTGCGGCAGGCCTGGGGGCCAAGGGAGGCCCAAGCAGGGACATCACCAGCTGTGGAGGTTCCTGGCCGGCAAAGTGACCAAGAAAAATCCTGCATCATTTCGATGAACTGAATAACTTGCCAGGAGTCTCCTTTTTTCATAGTTTTGTCGGAGATGATGGCATTTGTATATTTGGGAGGCCTTCTGTTTTTACAGAAGTGTACAGGCAGTAATACCTTTTTACAGTACTACCACTCACATTTCATGACGTCTTTGTAGTAATAATTAGAAAGTGGTTAGTCTTTGGGTAGACTTTGGATACAAAGATGAACTGTAAAGTAATATTATCAGCTACATGATGCAATCTGTCAACATTATTAAAACACATAGAATCATTTTAAATCCTGAGATCCATAAACAAAATTGCTTATGTAAAAGTTATTTGGGCAGGTTGCAATGGCTAATGCTTGTAATCCCAGCAGTTTGGGAGGCCGAGATGGGTGGGCTTGAGTCTAGGAGTTCAACACCAGCCTGGGCAACATGGCAAAACGTGGTCTCTATGAAATATACAAAAATTAGCCTGGCACGGTGGTGCAAACCTATAGTCCCAGCTACTTGGGAGGCTGAGGTGGGAGGATCCATTGAGCCCAGAATGTTGAGGTTGCAGTGACCATGATTGTCAAACTGCCCTGCAGCCTGAATGACAAAGCAGGACTCTGTTTCTTAAAAAAAAAAAAAAAAAAAGATAGAAACAAAAAAAAAAAAAGTTATTTATATAGTCAAATATTTTGGACAATTAATCTGCAATATTATTCTTCCAAAATAAAGATGACTAGTATTATTTTATTACATCAATTAGTATATTTTGGAATAGATATGGCAATATTTTATTAAATGATATTTCTATGAGCAAAAAGTAAGCTTTTAATTTTTATCATATAAAAATGTGCTACTTCTTGACCTATTCAGTTTTTCCTACACTTTCAAAAATCTGCTTAAAATAAAAAAGTGGAAACACATTAGTGAGCTTGAGAGAGAACCTGAGTATCAAAATATAGTTATACATTTTTTCAAATGGTATATTTGAAAATATAATGATACGAATCATCAGCATACTCCTTGGCACCATTGCAATACAATTACAAAATTTATCATTGAAAATATTCTGTTTAAGACACAGTACAATATAATGAAATAAACACTATGTTGGCATTTTTTAAAAAGCAGTGCCATTGCTCTAGGTGGGTCATTTATGACTTAGGTAATTGACTCTAATTTAGCTTCCTATTCTGTAAAATGAGAGTAATGATGTTTGGCTAATATCATCATGAATTTCTTGAGAAAATAAGTAAATAAAAGCTGAAAAATTATTTGAAATTATAAAGCACCACTCATAGATAAAGAGAATAAGGGCTTAATGACAGCACACCAATGAATTCAGTAAATTACTATGACCTGTATATTTCATTTATCTTATAAAAGCAATGTAGGTTTCAACATTCATAAAATTGTTTTTCTGTTGACATTTATTATATGTTTTTATTCAGTCATATTTCTGGTCAAAATGTAGGAAACAAAAGGGAAATTATGTGAACATAAAATTTCATGATTTATTTGTCCAGATTGTTCTCCACTTAAACTGATTTTCTCAATCAAACTAATTTGAATCATTATTATTATCATCATCATTTAATATATCAGTAAGTCTATTGAACATTATCAGAATAAATGATTATATTTTATTTTAAATTATGTCAATATTTTCAAGTAAGGGATATATAAAATAAATCTCCAGTTAAATATTAATATTTACCTGTAGATTTTCATTTGTATATGCAAATATGGTTTAAAAAATGCTTGTTAAGCTCAAGATTAAAAATTGTATAGCATCAGAATCTCAATCAATATTTCTCTTCAATAGCAAACTTAATCCTAATTTAAAACGCAGTTGTTTAGTACTCATTGATAGAAATTGGCTTGACATTTAGACATTTCCCACTAGCCTTAATAGCATCAAATAAAACTGTTATGTCTGTGTACTGTTCTGGGCAAGGTGGGAATGAACCTTTACTCATTCTCCATGTATATGCTCAATGGTAAAGTCTATTTACATTTCGGTCTAGTGACAATCACAGGCTCACAGCTGTAGTTGCAACAGGCAATCTGGAAGAATTTTAATAGATTAGAAAAAAGTAGAAAGTGAGAAGATGGCTGAATTTCCCCCCAGCACTTTGTGACATCCACATACTAAAAAGGCTGGTTCTTTCATACCATATGAATAAAATTGTTCTGTTACACACATTAGTCAACTGTTTTTATTTTTTTGTACTTTTTTATTTTTATTTTTTTATTATTATACTTTAAGTTCTAGGGTACATGTGCATAATATGCAGGTTTGTTACATATGTATACTTGTGCCATGTTGGTGTGCTGCACCCATCAACTCGTTAGCATCCATCAACTCGTCATTTACATCAGGTATAACTCCCAATGCAATCCCTCCCCCTCCCCCCTCCCCATAATAGGCCTGGGTGTGTGATGTTCCCCTTCCCGAGTCCAAGTGATCTGTTATTTTGTATTCTGAGAAACCAAGATAATATTTCTTGGGGACCCTTACAAGAAAGGAAATCTTCACTATGAGCAAAAAGACAACAAACCATGCATTTAATATTTTGTCTGTCTAAATACACTTTGTAATATATCAAGGCTATTTCTTTTTAGTAAAATTAACTTACTTTTATTTTTCAAATGTATTGTTGAACCTCGCCCGAGAGTGTGTGCATATTTGCAATAAAAAGACTGCCACTTTCTTACATACTTTGGCCTCATGTTTAATTATTTAGCTCTCCTAAATTAAATTAAATTAAACAAAACAATAGGTTTCAAGCAATTAGTCATGCTGTATTATATTAGATTGAATATTACTATTTAAGAAAGTAGTTAAAATGGTATACAATACTGGAAAATTGGGTAAAAATCATATGTATTTTTAACTGAATCCTAAAATTAAAATTTAAGTAAAGTATTACTTTGCATTTGAATCCACGGCCACATATTTTTCTAGATTGTCATTCTGGCAAAGGTATGACTACATTTGTAAAATATTTGTTACTCAGAAATGTGTTTTTTAAAAGCCTGAAACTTGAAACTTAACACATCTATTAGTTCCTAGGTTTTTGTCCTTTGATCATGCTTCCTACTTTATATAAATCTTTTCTTAATGCCACTGTGAAATAAGTTTGGTTTAGCTTTATTTTACTTGACCTCAATGAGTTCGTTGGTAGGAGAAATAACGTGTAAAATGGTAATTACAATCTAATGCTAGTGTGGAAATAAAATGTTTAAGATACAATAGGAGAACAGAAAACATATGCATTCAAACACAGAGGTTGGGTTAGGGAGAATTTCCTAGAGAATTTGCATTTTGTAGGAGTTAATTAGGAGCAAAACAGAGACAGGAGGTGAGGGAAGGTCGTAATTGTTGTAAAGAAAGATTTGGGAGGGGCAGCTATTAGGTCATATATGGCCCTCCTAGTCGATCTCCTCTCTGTGTCCTCAATTAATTAGTCAGTGAATGCACATCAGAAAGCACAGTTTACCCCTTCCCAAGGGTGTAAAATTAGCATTTCAATTCTGTTGATAAAGACTATTATTTGGCTTCCAGAAAATTGTCATGATGTCATCTAGTGCCCCAGAATTCAATGACCATTATCAATGGAGCCTCCCTGTATATCAAATAATGAAATTCCAATTTTGATGCCACCTTCATGATAAAAGTCAATAAAAGGACATAAAATCCAG
Source organism: Papio anubis (assembly GCF_008728515.1). NCBI lineage: Eukaryota > Metazoa > Chordata > Mammalia > Primates > Cercopithecidae > Papio > Papio anubis. The sequence goes on from NC_044978.1 coordinate 10,869,196, forward strand.
AATATTTTTGTCCCAGTTCTTTCAGAAACGAAAATATATTCAATCCTTTTCTGCACATAAATTTAAAGGGATTACACTCTTCTGCAGTGTGTACTCCTCTCCTCCTCTTCCCTATACATCCCTCTTTTCCCCCATCAAATTTCCTGTTTGATTAATTTTTGCTAAATATTAAGTTTCTATTTTAATGCACCACCTGCAGAGAAGATATCTGTGATATCTGTGAGTTTCTAATCTAAATTAGTCCCTATGTGTTATATTCTCAATGATCATTAAACTTCTGATCAGTTCAATGCTTTTCTTTTATATTTACCTTGCATATGTTTCCATTAAGCTTATAGATCATAAACTTCATGGAGGCAGCAACCTTGTTCCTCTTATCCACTTCTGTTTCTATGTACATATCTCTTAGGAGAGGCTCAAAACATATTTGTGAACATAATGAATTAATGGGTAAGTGAAGAAAAGACAAAAAATACTCTGTATTTTCTGTGTGTGTGTGAGATGGAGTCTTGCTGTTTCCCAGGCTGGAGTGCAATCGTGCGATCTTGACTCACTGCAACCTCCACCTCTCGGGTAGCCTCAGCCTCCCAAGTAGCTGGGATTACAGGTGCCCACCAGTACTCCTAGCTAATTTTTGTATTTTTAGTAGAGACAGGGTTTTGTCATGTTGGCCAGGCTGGTCTCAAACTCCTGACCTCAGGTGATCCTCCTGCCTTGGCCCCACAAAGTGCTAGAATTACAGGTATGAGCCACTGCACCTGACCAATACTCTCCATTTTACCACTACAATTCTACAAGTTACAAATACTTTCTTTTTGTCAGCATCGTCATTTTATATCGACTTGCATAGAACTTAAAGAAAATAGTTTAAAGTTTCATGTTAAGCCCACTGGCTCCATCTTATACTTAATGCTATTGATTTTCAACCACTGTCAGACTTTATACTATTTGGTATTGAATTTAATCTCAGTAGAACCTAATGTATTGGTTCTGGCATCAAACTACTTTCATTTTAATTTTTGGTTCAGGCTTATTGCTCTGCAACTTTGGGCAAGTTACATAACATCTCTAAGTTGCAGTTTTCTTATCTATAAAATTACTAATATAAACCTACTGTATCAGAACCCACGGAATGGATATATATAGCACAAGATTTATTATAAGAAATGGGTTCATGGGATTATGGACGTTGACAAATTCAAAATTTTCATTGTGAGCTGGCAGGCTGAAGACAAAGGAGAACCTATGTTCCAGTTCAAGTCAAAAGGCAGTCTACTGTAGAACTAGGAAGAGCTGATGTTGCAGGTGAAGTCTGAAGGCAGTCTGCTGGAGAATTCTCTCTAGCTCTAAGGCCAATCTTTTCATTATAATCAGCTCAACTGATTGAATGAGGACCACCAACATTATGGAAGACAATCTGCTTTACTCAAGGTTCACTGATTTAAATATCAATCTCACCCAAAATACTCTCACAGAAACACCCAAAATAATGTTTGATGAAATATCTGGGCACCCCATGGCACAGACAAGTTGACAGATAAAATTTGCCATCACACCGACTAAAAAGGGCCTTTGAAGGACACCAAAAAAAATCTATAATAAAATGTCTGAGACATATTAAATTCTCAAAAGATGTTAGTTACCATGATTTTTTCTTAAGTTAGTAATGATCATTAGTGCTTTTGTCTATTTTGTTCACAGCTTATCATGGAAACTAAACATGTGTCTTGTGAGGTAATGAAAATAGTTATTAATTTTAAAGTGATATAGACAACAAAACTTATCAATATCTTTTAAACTGTTAATAAGTTTGGTTCTTTCAGCTCTTGGGCTGTCTCCCACAAACTGTAGGCTCTCAATAATAAATACTTGTTATGTTTCCAAATATTAAGTTTTACAGTTTTACTTAGGTACTCTTACTTATTAAAGTCCAGCTCAAATGTTGTCGTCTTTTAAGTCTTTTATAATATTTATTAATGCCCTCAACTGTGCCCACAAATCACAATACCATGCTTCTAATTTTACCATAGTATATTCATCAATCAATTCATCTTCAGTGTTCAGAATTAGATTCAAAAAAGCTATTATTCTAAACAAGTTGAACTCATGGAAGTACAGAGTAGAGTAATGGTTACCAGGGGATGGGCTGGTGGATGTTAGAAATGTTGGGAAAAGGCTGGGTGCGGTGGCTTACGCCTGTAATCCCAGCACTTTGGGAGGCCAAGGTGGGCAGATCACGAGGTCAGGAGATCAAGATCATCCCGGCTGGCTAGCCGGGTGTGGTGGCGGCGCCTGTAGTCCCAGCTACTCGGGAGGCTGAGGCAGGAGAATGGCGTGAACCCGGGAGGAGGAGCTTGCAGGGAGCCGAGATGGCGCCACCGCTCTCCAACCTGGGCGACAGAGCAAAGACTCCGTCTCAAAAAAATAATAATAATAAATAAAAAGAGAAACGTTGGCAAAAGGACACAAAAATTTAGAGAGAAGAAATAAGTTCAAGAGACCTATAGTACAACATGAAGACTATAGTTAATAACAATATATTTTATTCTTGAAAATTGCCAATAGAGTTGATTTCAAGCGTTCTCACCACAAAAAAGTGAGATAATGCATATGTTAATTAGCTTGATTTAGCCATTCCACAATGTATGTGTATTTTAAAGCAGCGTATTGTGCACAATACATGTGTAGAATTTTATTTATCAATTAAAAAATAAAGCAAATGCGCCATTTAAAAAAGCTATGATACTGGGCATTTATTTTGATTCACTGAGAAGTAAAATCTAGATTAGGTACTATTCAAAAAAGTGATAATAAGATGACATTTTGGCTACACAGCAGCACTAGAAATTTGCCTTGACATGGTTACCCCTCAACCCTGAGAGATTCCTGGCGGCAGGAAGTAAGCATATGAAATAGTGTAACCTTTCATCATAAACTTGGATGTTAATCTAAAAATAAAATTCACCAGAATGTGGGGTTAGACCATGAGGGTACTTATCTGTCCAAGTTTGCAACAGTCACCCGCAGGACCAAAGCGAGACCCGCCATTCACCAGAATGTAAGTCTGTATCACTAGAATTTTCCACTCTAATAAGAAAAACGTTTATTTGTGGAAAAACATAAAGACTCCACTAATAATAGGCAAATATGTTTAATTTGAAAATAATAATCTAATTCCTTAGACTACCAATGTTTAGATATGTAAGAGGGTTTTGCCCTCCCAGGTTTTCCTTACAGCATGTGTTATAGGGCTGGGCTCATGACTCAGAGGTGAAAAAGTGTAGATTTTAAAGCCAGAAGGCTGTTCTCACTTCCAAGTCCTGAACTAGCAGAGAAATATAAAGAAAAGTCACTCAGGGTACAAAGTATCAATCTGAAAAAGCTGGATTTTGAACTGCTTTGGACATGATGTCAAACTGAACTTCTTTCTCTCCTTGGTCTGGGGCTGTACAATTGGGAGATTTCAGTGTACAAGGCCGACCATGACCTTGTCATCCATGCTGGGATCACTCATTGCCTAACACCATCAATGCAGACGTCTCCAAAAAAGCTCCATGTAATTGGCAACATTTAACAGAAGAATCTTGACCAACAGAGGGCACCAGAATAGGGCATGTCTCTACCTTTAATAGGGTGTCCAAAGTGGATGAAAGTTTACTTTTTATAAATTGAGGAAAGACATATGAATAGAGACAGAATGGAAAGTTACCCCTCATATTTCCTTTAGTAGATTGAAAGGTATGTCTATATGGTAAGTATATACAAGTAAAAATTAAAATAAATATTTTATGATAGTTTTTTCCAAAATATGTAATCTTTTATCAAAAAGCTAATTAAAATGATTCCCAACTAGAACATATTCAACAGAAAACTATGTGTGAATAAGCGATTATATTAGAAGTGGCCTTTTAAGAAGCTTTGAACAAGCTTAGATTCAGATAATTCAAATCATTTTGGCTTATAAAAATATAATGTTAAATCCTTAAAAGCAATATATGCTCTGTATCTAGCTAAAGCAGAGTTGACCAGTCACACTGTGTCATGTTTTCCATGAAATTAAATGTTATCATTCAAGTCACATTGCATTAAAATATGACCTACCAGCCTAACAATTTAAACTCAAGTTCTTTGAAGGGTAATTTTCAAGTTGATTAAAACACCCATCCTTGTGAAAAGATATTAAATGGACATCAAATATCCATACAGTCATGTTTGGCCTTCTTATCTATCTCACATTTATTTTCAATTGGAATACCAAGTTGGAATACAAAATGCTTCATCCTTGCTGATATACTTGAGGAAATATTTCAGTTGACATTATTTATATATCAACTAAATTTTATGAGCATTTTTCACATACCTATGATTGGCATAAAAGTATCATCCCAGTGTTGAGTAGATATTACATTATCCAGACATTTTTGTTGTTACACAGCCAAAGTTCTCTAAATTATTGACACATAAATAAATACACCTTGATGTGTTAAAGCAAAAGCCCAAATGCCAAGAATTGAACACTTGGAAGACGGAAAGGTCTTTGAGAATACATATGAGAACAGACTTGGGACATAGGGTTGCAGATGAAAGAGAACTACACTGAAAATCACCATTGTCTGGATAAGGAATTGTGGTAAATATCCTTAAAGAGTTCAACCTCGAAAGACAGTTAAAAACTCAAATTATTTTAAAGCATAGATTTAGTGATAATTAAAGGGTAATGCTAATATTTTGGAATTTTAGAGTTGGAAAGGAGATGAAAAAAACACCTCCTTTTCCCTTACATACAAAAAAAGCTTTGTGAGAAAAGAGAAAAAATTGAAATGCTCCACATTCTTCACTCATCCCCCCGGTTATTCGAAAATGAAGAACTGATTTTCTCGGCCAGGCGCGGTGGCTCAAGCCTGTAATCCCAGCACTTTGGGAGGCCGAGACGGGCGGATCACGAGGTCAGGAGATCGAGACCATCCTGGCTAACACGGTGAAACCCTGTCTCTACTAAAAAAAATACCAAAAAAAAAAACAAAAAAAAAAAAAAAAAAAAAAAAAAAAAAAAAACTAGCCGGGCGTGGTGGCGGCGCCTGTAGTCCCAGCTACTCCGGAGGCTGAGGCAGGAGAATGGCGGGAACCCGGGAGGCGGAGCTTGCAGTGAGCCGAGATGGCGCCACCACCGGACTCCAGCCTGGGTGACGGAGCGAGACTCCGTCTCAAAAACAGCAACAAAAAAGAACTGATTTTCTCTCAAGGTCTTTGGTGCCTGGTTGTTGTGACTGGGAAGCTTCAGGTCAAGGACAGGCCTGGAGTCAGGGAGTCAGAATAGAAAAAGAAAAAAAAAATGAGGAACTTCTAACACACTTTACAAAACAACACTCCTTTTCCTGGTTCTTCTATATGGAAGAGGTTTTCATTCTCTGAGTCTCAGGTATCTGTATCAGCACAGGCTGCATTGCTGAGGCAGTTCAGCTCTACGACTGGGGCTGACCTCAGTGCAAGATTGGGAGAGGGAAAAAAAAGAGAGAGAAACAAAAGAAAGTTTGCCTCTGTCAGTTCCAGATGACAGGTAAGGGAAAACAGGGAACTGCTACCAGGATAATCATTTTTCTAGTTTTTGACCTCCCTCCTCCATCCATGTGCTAGCATTTGCTTTTCAGGTTTTCAGCCAGTTGTTTTTGATATTTTGTACACATATTTTATTTTACATTTTACGGATGCATAATAGTTGTGCATATTTATGGGGTGCATGTGATATTTTAATACAAGCATACAATGTGTCATAATCATGTCAGGGTTATTGGGGTGTAATCACTTCAAGCACTTATCATTTCTTTGTGTTGGGAATATTTCAATTCCACTCTTCTGACTATTTTGAAATAGACAATGAATTAATTATTGTTGACTATAGTTGCCTCATTGTGCTGCCCCGAACTAGATCTTATTCCCTCAAACTGCATTTTCTTTTCCCATTAACCACCTCCTTTTAATTCTTCTCACCTCACTACCTTTCTTGGCCTCTGGCAACTGTTATTCTACTCTCTACCTCCATGAGATCAACTTTTGTATCTCCCACATGTGAATGAGAACAGGTGATATTTGTCTTTCCGTGCCAGGCTTATTTCACTTGACAAAATGTCTTCTAGTTCCACCCACACTGTTGTAAATGACAGGATTTTATTCTTTTTTTATGGCAGAATAATATTCCCTTGTGTAAATATGTCACATTTTCTTTATCCATTCATTCATCAATGGATACTTACGTTCATTCCATATCTTTGCTATCATGAATAGTGCTGCGATAAACGTGGAAATGCAGATATCTCTTCCGTATACTGATTTCCTTTCTTTTGGAGATATATCCCATAGTGGGGTTGCAGGGTCACATAGTACTTCTGGTTTTTAGAGTTCTAATCAATGGGAAGTACAGGTCACAGTCGGATTACTCAACTTTACCATTAGACTCTAAAGGTCCAATATTTATTAATGAAATAAGGGATTTAAAAGGATGAAGAATAAATCTATAATCAGAGCATATTGACAAATACAGAAAGTATAATTCTAAAAATTTTGGTCAATATATAGGTGTCATTAAAAGATTTAACGTTACTTTTTTCAGCATTTTGCTTTAGATAAGAAAATTATGAATGCAACATTGATGCTGCATCAAAATTGGTTCATTCAGAAATTACTGAGTTTCTTTAGCTGTTTCCTCAATTATGTGTGATTAAAGATGGGAATATTTTAAGCTCAAGGAACATAGCCAACGTAACTAGGAGCTTAACATAGAAGATCTTAAAACCCTGATGGGCATAATATCCTTGCTTTTCAAATGGCTATAGCAGCCAACAAATGTGGGTAGAAATGCTGGAAAAGGAAAGAAAATATAATGACATGAAGAACCTGGTCTGAATTTAAAAGGGATCAGAGTGTTTCAGGAAAATTTAGTCAATTTCAATACACAACACAATTTGCTATAGTCAAATTACTACAATTCAAATGTAAAGAATATTACAAACATCCAGGTGAAAACACAGATTTTTTTTTTCCAGTATGCAAACAAAAAAACCAGGCTGAATCAAAATAAGATTTGTGGAATAAATATTTAAACGAAGTATTCTTTACCTGGCAAAGTCACCATTTATATGAGAAGGCAACAGAAGAAAATACTAAAAATTTAAAGACACCTGTATATTCTCTAGCAAATATTGATTCGAAGTTTCATGACAGCCAGATGTCATGGTCTAAAATGCCTAGCAGTGAATAACTAAGCCATTAAAAAGAAACTTGAAATAGCAATTATAATGAGATCTACACCGTGGTGGAGATGTTATTATTGTTTGATATTTTTTCCTCTCCCTTTCATCTGGGCACACTCAAGGATTATCATGCCAATCCCTTGAAGTTAGACATCACCATGTGCATTGTTTTGATCAATGAAATGTGAACAGAAGAATTAATGATCTGGCGTATAGTTATTCATCCTCCCTTCCTCTTCTATATCAAACCATGAATACATTATAATAGTGGCATGTTAAGATAGCGGAACTGTGCTCAAATTAGATCATCTCCGAGTGACCACAATAAACCAATCTGTCATGGTCAGGCAAAATGATGACTAAATAAGTCTTGTTATTAGTAACTGAGGGTTAGAGTTGCCTGTTACTTCAGAAGAGCCTAGTAAATACTGAGAAGCGCAATACAGATGTGTAAATTCTAGGTAAAAATAAACTTAGTAAATAAAAATATTTAATTGCTCACTATATCAGGCAGAATATAAATACAAAACTTACCAACAGAAAATTAAGAGAAAGACTTGTTAGGTGTTTTGGTTGCTAACTCTGTTGTAGACATGATTTATTAGGATTGAATATATAGTGCTTTATTTTTGAAATTTTGATGTATTCAAAAATTGTGGCTCAAATTAAAAATACATCTCTATTACATTTTTAAATTACAAAATCCCAAAGGGGGTAAATAAAACAACACATTAAATATATATAGTTATTGATGTGTATAGTCAAATATATACAATAATAAATGTATTTGCGTTACTTTTGCAACTGAAATTCAAAAAAAAATTTGAAGTGGCAGATTAAAGAGAGTAGGATAATTGTAAATTAGATTAATCTGTCTATTTAAAGAAAAACGGACCCATATAGGATCCAGAGTCTTTTACCTTAAAGTTATGATCTCTGTGCTTCTGTTTGAGAATGCTTATTCTCTTTCATTGGTCTACTCTCTTTCCTTACGTCAGTAACAGCATCTCAAAATGCCTAAGGAAGAATTCTCATAAGCAGATTTTCAAAAAGCCATATGTGCTTATTTTCAATAGCTAATTGCACTGGGCTGTTGCCAGTAAGACAACTGATCCTTTGTGTAGTTTTCCTGACAGAGAGTGAGAGATACTGCTTCATTATCCTCCCCTTTCCTTGTTAGACTCAGTAGTTTGGAGATTTTCTGAGGGCGCTGAGTTCAGCCATGCTGATGCTTCAATGAAGCATGTCTCTCAATTTTATCTCTGCCTATACCTGCTCAAAATAGGATAGAACCATGCTTCCTCAGTCCAAATCTTCCATGTCCAGTGACTTGAGTTCCAAAATCTCTAACGTATGAATACCAACACTGTATTAACCCAAAATAATTATTTGTAAAGTTCATCAGCTCTGTTTCTAGAATGCATAAATATATGTTCCAAAGGTTCTCAAATTTTAAAGCATGTAACATATCACCTTGAAATTTTATTAAATGAAGAATATAATTTAGTAGGTATGAGATAAGCCCCAAGATTTTTTTTATTTTGAGGAGAGGTTGTGCTCAAAATATTCAATAACTTAATTTGTATTTATTTCGGGAGCCACACACCCTCAAAAGCCAAAGTTTTAGGGATTAATCAGGAGTTTCCTATTTGCTGTCATGTATCCATATATGCATCCTACTAACAAAAATTCATACATTCATTCAACAAATGTTTATTGTAACTCAGCTCTGTTCCTGTGCCATTCACTTTTCTAGGTGCTGGATATGTGTCATTCACAATACAGAATACATTCCAACTGTGCATGTTTGTGCGTGTGTCAAACCAAAAGCAAGAGTTTCATGTTCAGGAAATTCACTATTTCTGGTAGGTCATAACTTAGAATATCATATAAAACTCTTTCCTGCTACCAGAAAATTCTTAGGCAGCAACTCTAGTCTTGGAGCATAGTATTGTAACTGTGCTCGCAGCACTGTCGCAACATTGGGTATTGTATCCCTCCATCTCTAATAAGATATCAGTCCGGGTGTGGTGGTTCATGCCAGTTATCCTAGCACTTAGGGAGACCAAGGTGGGTGGATCACTTGAGGTCAAGAGTTCGAGACCAGCCTGGCCAACATGGTAAAACCCCATCTCTACTAAAAACACAAAAATTAGCCGAGTGTGGTGGTGCGTACCTGTAATCCCAGTTACTCAGGAGGCTAAGGCAGGAGAATTGCTTGAACCCGGAAGGCAGAGTTTGCAGTGAACTGAGATGTTGCCACTGCACTCCAGCCTAGGGAAAAGAACGAAACTCTGTCTCAAAAAAAAAAGTTATCAGACAGACATATGTACACAAACACACACACACACGCACACACACACACACAGGAGATAGGATAAATTTATATATAAACATACTGGTATTTTTAATTTTTCAAACACGTACACTCACTTTCCTTGTTACAGACTATAATTTCTTACTTTATTTGCCTTCTTATTCTTATAAATGAACTTACTTCAGTTTGATTGTCATCTTTCTGCAAAAACCAACATTCATTGAGCACCATTTTCAGGCCTTTCTATTTTGGTTACATAATCTGTTAACATTGTACTTATAAAACGTTAAGATTAAATTCTGTAAACTACAATTTTTGCAATCCGCTCCCTTTTCAAAATACCATTCCCTTTGCTCATGAACCAAGTCCTCCACCACCACTTTTGTAATCTGTGTGTCATTTCCTTGACCTTCTCCCAAGTTAATCCATAGCACTTGCCTGAAACTCCTACTAATGAATTTAATGAATTTATAATACTTCTATGACACTATGACAATTTTTCTTTTCTTTCTTCTTCTTCTTTTTTTTTTTTTTTTTGACAGGGCCTTGCTCTGTTGCCCAGGCTGGAGTGCAGTGGCACAATCTCAGCTCACTGCAACCTCCACCTCTTGGGCTCAAGCGATCCTCCCACCTTAGCCCCCTGAGTAGCTGGGACTACAGGCATGCACCACTATGCCCTGCTAGTTTTTGTATTTTTTTGTAGAGACAGTGTTTTGCCATGTCACCCAGGCTGGTCTCGAACTTCTGTACTCATGCAATCTGCCCGCCTTGGCCTCCCAAAGTGCTGGGATTACAAGCATGAGCCACCATGGCAGCCCTATACTTTACCTAATGCACAATTCCTACTATTACAACCTGACTGCTTAAATAATATCATTGAATGTTGTCTAAAATCACATTGGATTTCCAATTCGTAACTTGCTTTATTATTTCTTCTTTTTTTTTTTTTTTTGGGGGCCCAGTCACCATCTGTTACTCAGGCCCGAGATTTGCAGTGGCGGATCTCCGGCTCACTGCAAGCTCCTCCCTCCTGGGTTTGCAGCCATTCTCACCCTCCAGCCTCCCGGTAGCTGGGACTACAGGCGCCCGCCACCTACGCCCGGCTAGTTTTTGCGCCATTTTTAGTAGGGGCGAGTTTCACGGGTTAGCCAGGATGGTCTCGATCTCCTGACCTCGTGATCCACCCGTCTCGGCCTCCCAAAGTGCTGGGATTACAGGCTTGAGCCACCGCGCCCAGCCTTGCTTTATTATTTCTTGATTAACTGACATCCTCTTTCCTTACCCACCTTCCCTATGAACTCAGATTTTATAATGCTTCTTTCCACTATACTCAAAGAAAAAAATTCGACTCTTTCAAACTCTTGTTGCCTTTAAATCTAAAGTGTGTCTCTTATAAAAAGCATAAAAATGGATTATTCTTTTTAGCTATTCTGTCAATCTCTGCCTTTTGATCAGTATGTTTAAATAAATTTATTTAATATAATAATTGATAAGGTAAGATTGACATCTTACATTTTGTTACTGTTTCCTATCTGTCTTGTCTTCTGTTCCTCTGTTCCTCTCTTACTGCCTTCTCTTTTGTTAGATATTTTCTATTGTATCATTGTAATTCCTTTGTTTTTTCTTTTTATTGAGTTATTTTTTCAGTGGTTGCCCTAGAGATTACAGCTAATCTTTTAAAAATAAAAGCCAAGTTTAGATTAATATCAACTTAATTTCAATAGTTTATGAAAAATTCCTTCTGTATATTTCATTTCCTCCTTACTCCTTTGTGCTATTATTGTGTGAAAACTCCAAACTCCATTTTTTTATGTTATATGCCCCTCAACACAGATTTATAATTATTCTTTTATTTTGTTATCTTTTAAATAAGATAAAAAAGAGTAAAAAGCACACTTACTTCACTCTTTGAAATTGTGTATGTAGATATTTTACAAGTTTTTAAAAAATTTTTTAACATTAATTCAATTTAATCTCTAATATCTTTTTATTTAAAGTTAAAAATTGCAGCATTTATTGCAGTTTAGGCAGACACGCTAATGATGATTCTCTCAGTTTTTGCTTATATAGCGATGTCTTACTTTCTTACCTTTTGAATGATATTTTTGCTAGAAATAGAATTCTGGTTGGCAGTTTTTTACTTTTAGCATTTTGAGTATGCTGTCCCACTGCCTTCTGGCCTCCATGGTAGTAGATGAGAAATCACAAGCTGACCTGAATTTGGATTCCTTGAACTTGATGCGTTGCTCTTCTCTTGCTTCTTTCAATATTTTCTTTGTCTTTGGTGTCCAGCAGTTCGCTTATGAAATGTTTAGGTCTGAATCCTTTTAAGTTTATGCTACTTGGATTCATTGAACGTCTTAGGGGTATAACTGGTCTTTTCTTTACATTTTGGAATTTTTTAACCATTGTTCATTCAAATACTCTTTCTGTCCCTTTCCTTCTCTCCTCTTCTCTGTGACTCCCGTTATGTATACGTTGGTAGATTTGAAGGTGTCCAGAGGGCCTTGAAGTTCTATTATGTTTCTTTCTTTTTTTTTGTATCCCTAATTTTATTGCTTCTTCATTTTGACAGTTCAATTCTGTTATTCAGTCTGTCAAATACATTTCTTAGTTTAATTATTACATGTCTTAACTCCTGAATTTTTATTTGTTTTGTAATGTTTGTATTATTATTGACATTCTAGCTTTGGAGAGACATGGTTCTCATACTTTGCTTTAATTTTTTAGATGCTAGTTGTTTGAATATATTTAAAATAGCTAATTTGAAGCATTGTCTAGTACATCTAACATCTGGGCTCCTTCATAATTTCTACTGATGTCTCTTTTCCCGCATAGGCCCATACTTTTTTTTTTTTTTTTCCAGATGGAGTCTCGCTCTGTCGCCCAGACTGAGTGCAGTGGGGTGATCTTGGCTCACTGCAAGCTCCGCTCCCGGGTTCATGCTATTCTCCTGCCTCAGCCTCCCAAGTAGCTGGGACTACAGGTACCTGCCACCATGCCTGGCTAATGTTTTTGTATTTTTAGTAGAGAAGGGGTTTCACCATGTTAGCCAGGATGGTCTCAATCTCCTGACCTCGTGATCCGCCCGCCTCAGCCTCCCGAAGTGCTGGGATTACAGGCGTAAGCCACCATGCCCAGCCCGGCCCACACTTTTTTTAATGTCTTGATTTTTTTTCCTTAAATGCTGGATATTTTAGTAATATAATGTGGCAACTATGGAAAACAGATTCTACCTCTCTCCTCAGGTTTGTTCTTGGTGTTTTTTCCCAGATTATATCCTTGAGAAACTTAGGATTTTTTGACATATAAAAAACTGTACTCATTTAATGTGTACAATGAAATGTACTTGGAGTTAAGTATATATAGCCATGAAACAATCACAACATTAAAGCTATATAATAGCTATATTATTATATAGATAATAAATATATTATCACTTCTTAAAGTTTCTCACCACCCTTTTATCATTATCATCATTATTTTTCTCCATGTGTTGTTAGAACACTGCAAATCTACCATATTAGCAAATTTTAGGCATACATTGCAGTATTGTTAGCTATAGGCCCTACGATGTATAGTAGACCTCCAGCACTTATTTATCTTGCATAACTGAAACTATCCATCCTTTGGCCATCACCTCCCCATTTCTCCCTAGTCCTTGTCAATTAGCATTCTATTATCTGTTTCTGTAAATCTGACTATTTTAGATTCCACATGTATGAGAGATTATACAATATTTGTCTTTCACTGCTGGCTTATTTTATTTAGCATAAATTTCTCCAGGTGAATCCATCTTGTTGCAAACAGCAGGATTTCCTTTTTCAACCCTGAATAGTATTCCATTATATATGTTCAGATTTTCTTGATCTATTCATCTATTAATGGAGATTTGGGTTGATTCTGTATCTTGGTTATTGTGAATGATCCTGCAGTGAATGTGGGAATGCTAGTATCTCTTTGAGATCCTGATTTAACTTCATTTGGATAAATACTCAGAAGTAGGATTGGTAGATCACACAGTAGTACCATATATAACTTTTTGAGGAATGTCCATACCATTTTTGATAATGGCTATACAAATTAACATTTCCACCAACAATGTATAAGGACATCTTTTTCTCCACATTCTTGCCAACATTTGTTATTTATTTTTTATTAATAGTTATTCTGACAGACATAAAGTCGTCTTTTATTTTAGTTTTGATCTGCATTTCCTTGATGATTAATGGCATTCAGCACCTTTTCATATACCTGTTGGCATACAATTACAAAGGATCAGAAGAAACTACTATGAACAATTACATGCCAATCAATCTGATAACCTAGAATAAATGGAAAAATTTTTAGAAACATATAACCTACTAACACTGAATCATTAAAAAATACAAAATATGAACAGACCAAGAACAAGTAAGGAGATTTAATCAATAATCAACAATCTCCCACAAAGAAATGCCCAGGACCTGATGGTTTCACTGGTGAACTCTACCAAACAAAGAAGAAATAATACCAACCCTTCTCAAATTCTTTCAAAAAATTAAAGAGAAGCAACACTTCCAAATTCACTCTGCAAGGCTCTCATACCCTATAATTACCCAAAGCCAGAGAAGGACACGATAAGAAAAAATAATTATAGACCAACATCCTTCGTAAACATAGATGCAAAAATCCTCATCAAAGTACTAACAAGCCAAATTCAACAGTGCATTACAATGACCATACATTGGGATCAAGTGGGATTTAACCCTGGTGTGTTTGAATGATTCAACAAATTCATATCAAGAAATGTGACAAACAATATTAACAGAATGAAAGATAAATACCATATGATTCTTCCAATAAGTTCAGAAAGACAGTCATGGTGGTGTGTACCTGCCATCCCAGCAACGTGGGAGGCTGAGGTGGGAGGATCACTTGAGGCCAGGTATTTGAGATCAGCTTGGGCAACATAGCAACTTATCTCTTTAAAAAAAAAATGCAGAAAAAGCATTTGATAAGATTCAATGTAATTTCATGATTAAGAAAAACCTTTCAACAAATTAGGTATAGAAGGAATGTACCTCAACATAATAAAGGCCATATATGACAAGCCTGCAGCTAACATCAGACTCAATAGTGAAAAGTTGTTGCTGGTTTTTTGTTGGTTTTCTTGTTTGTTTAGGACTTTTAAAAGTTAGTTTTGTAAAATACTTTCTTTGCCATGTGTGGTCAATGAAGCCCCTCCACATGGTGGCTTAGTTGTCGGCTAACCATTGGACAAAGATTTTCTTAAATGTCTGGAATCAATAAGTCCCCCAGTCTTTGGCAAGTGAGTCTGTGTTTGGGGGCATTCACTCAGAGATCTGGAAGGCTTTTTATAGCTATGCCTTAGACTTCACTTCTTGCCTGCACAGAATCACTAGGAGAAACAAAAGTGAGGGCTTAGGGCCATCTCATTATTCCTTGTTATGCTGTTAGCCCTGGGCATGCACACAGTCCTATTACCATCTATAGTCACTGAAACATGTCAGAACGTTTCAAAGTCTACTATGCTCATTTAATTTTCAAGCTTTTCCTTTTAAGGTTTTTGATCATTTTGTCATTTGTTGCAATAACTGTTATTGTCACCTAAGGCAGCCACAACGTTAAACAATTTCCACCGGTTGTTTTTGATAGTGATGGTGGAATGTACAATTAGAGGAGCTCAGAACTCCAACCTCTTTCTTCCCTCCCCAGTGCCTTCAGAGTTGAAGAATTTCAAGGCTACTATAGAGGTAGGTGGAGGCTACTTGAAATTGTACAAATTAAAACAACACAAAACTTACTGTTCCTCCCAACATTTATCTCTTTTTCTAAAATAAACATCCCTCAGATAGTTGCAATTCTTCCATTCATTTCCAGAAATTTGACTTTTTTTTTCTTTGCCAGTGTTCTCATTGCTTTTATGAAAAACAAGATTTTCAGAGGTCCTTTCTTGGCTACTTCTAACATCACTCTTCATTTTCTATTGTTATCAAACATGTAATGTTTATATTTACTGTAATGTTTTACTTCTTGTCTTTTAAAGGCCTCAGCCATATTACTATATTCCTTGTGCAAAATTTATGTCTAGTCTAAACATACTTAATCTTAAAAGATTTTTAGGTTCCTCTTAATATGATACAATCCTGTTATAGATTACCACATAATCTTATGCTTTAAATTAAAATCATAATTTTCAAATTTTTTAAGTTAAATATCTGTCATCTTTAAAAGGTTGTAAGGTCTGAGAAAGCATGAATCAATTCTGGCTTGTTTTATGGATTATTCCTAGGAACTAGTACAACTCTTGAGTGACTATCATCCATTAAAATACTTGTAAATATAATAATACTTATTGAAAAAATACATACATAGAAAGTCAGGTTTTTTACATTCAATCATTTATTGGTTGCACGTTTAAATTGTTATTTCATGATTTTTAATTGATAATTTTTTGGGGAGAAGTATAGTATTTATAAGGACTCCATTCCTATAAGGACTCCATTCTTCATATAAACATTAATGAGAAGAATCACTACACATTATTTTGTTACCCAGACACACAAAGTCAAAAGGATGACTAGAAGTTGTGCCTTTTTTATCTTGAGAATATCATGTGTTTCTCCTGAAAATTCTGAAAAGGGAGATGCTATTCTCACATTTTTCCTTTCCACATCCTAACGTTTACCAGTAGAGAATTAAGACAGAATTCTTAATGTGATCAATAATGTCTCAGAACATATTTTTCTGGAATGGTTTTTAGCAAGCAAAGAGTACATTCTTTAGAAAGGAGTATATTCTTTATGAGGGAACAAAATTAGCAATGAGTATGTAATGTTGCATTTAGGTCATATTGCTACAGTAAAATAATAGAGAGTAATGAAGATCTTTGCTGCTTAGTGTTAAGTGATTTTATTACCAAGTCAATTTTAGCAAGGCTTTATAGTAGAATTTTGCTACTTTATTTCAGGTAGGCAATTTTTGGGCACTCATTCAAAGATTCACAGTCAGCTTCTCATTAATGCTATATTTTACATGTGGATTATGGGCAAATTATAATTTCTAATAAGTTAAAGGGGCTATTATATTTGGAGATGATAATTGCTGTTTCTTTGATTTCTGACTGAAGTTTCTTAATTGAGCAAGCATATTATGCTGCCCTAAAATCAAGAGGTTGGTTACCTTGGACTAAATAATTCTATTACTACACATCATGGGAGACTCTTCTCCTTTTGTTCATAATAGGATATCATTTGAAGAAGCATTAAAATGTATCACTAAAAATATTAGGAAGAAATTAGGCCCCAAACTGTGAAGGATCGGATTTTCTTTCACTTTCCAGTTGCCACAGGTACTCATCAAGAGCGACTTGTCAGGTTCTTTCAAATTAAAATAATTTACTAAAGTTTATTGCATACTGAAGCAGTCATAAAACAAATGCATTTACAGGTAAAAAGAAAATGTTGATCTAATCCAATTTGGGGTCAAAAATATTATATCGCACGCTTGTAATCCCAGCACTTTGGGAGGCCCAGGCGGGCGGATCACGAGGTCAGGAGATTGAGACCATCCTAGCTAACATGATAAAACCCCGTCTCTACTAAAAATACAAAAAATTATCCGGGCGTGGTGGCGGACACCTGTAGTCCCAGCTACTCGGGAGGCTGAGGCAGGAGAATGGCGTGAACCCGGGAGGCGGAGCTTGCAGTGAGCTGAGATGGCGCCACCGCACTCCAGCCTGGGCGACAGAGCCAGACTCCATTCCCGCCCCACCCCACATACAAAAAAATTATACCACAATAAAAGCAAAGATACAAAACATAATATTGGAAGAATAGATCTAGTAGGTAACTATTTAGTATTCATGTGAGACTTTACATAAGTCAGTCAAACAATGTCAGAATGCCTGTGTTAATGTGTCGGAAATTGGTGGGTTGTTGGTCTCACTGACTTCAAGAAGGAAGCTGCGGACCCTCGTGGTGAGTGTTACAGTTCTAAAAGATGGTGTGTCTGGAGTTTGTTCCTCTGCTGTTCCGACATGTCTGGAGTTTCTTCCTCCCCGTGGGTTTGTGGTCTCTCTGACTTCAGGAGTGAAGCTGCAGACCTTCCGGGTGAGAGTCACAGCTCTATAAAGGCGGCTCCACTGAAGTCCTTCATTCCTCCCGGTGGGTTCATGGTCTCCATGGCTTCAGGAGTGAAGCTGCAGACCTTCTCGGTGACTGTTACAGCCCATAAAGGTGGTGCAGACCCAAAGAGTGAGCAGCAGCAAGATGTATGGCAGAAGAACAAAGCTTCCACAGCCTCAATGGAGACCCAACAGGGTTACTGCTGCTGGCCAGGGTGGCCAGCTTTTATTCCCTTATTTGGCTCCACCCATGTCCTGCTGATGAGTCCATTTTCCAGAGCACTGATTGGTCCATTTTACAGAGTGCTGATTGGTCTGTTTTTACAGAATGCTGATTAATGTTTTTACAAACCTTTAGTTAGACACAGAGTGCTGATTGGTGTGTTTACAATCCTTTAGCTAGACAGAAAAGTTCTCCAAGTCCCCAAGTCCCCTGGACCCAGGAAGTCCAGCTGGCTTCACCTCTCATTAGTAGCCATAATTAACAGAGAGGATTATTTATAGAAATACTTAAATCTGTAGGAAGGCAGCCCAGATTAGGAATAGGGCTTTCTTGCTTATTCTCTGTGATATTAATGAGGGCTCCAGCACCTTCACTGCATTGCAGTTAATTCACCCACAGTAACTGCGTTATCTTACATCTCACACTTTTAGAATGATACAAGAGTTTAGGGTGTTAGAGGACGTTTATTCCAGTTATTTTTCTGTAGTTAAGCAGGGATAAATAATTCATATGAAGACAAAAACTAATTATTAAAAAATTAACTAAGACTAAAACTTCATTTTCTTTACTTCATATCTGGTGTTTTTTCACCACATCCAAATGTCTTTTATCTCAAGACCTTGAATTGTTCCTACACGTTATTTTAGTTCAGGAATTAAACTTTAGTTAGGTTTAGTCCTACACTAAAATAAGACACTGTAAGTTCCAGAAAAAAGACACTCTTTTAGGGTCTTAAATTGTTCCTTTATTTCTTGTTCCTTTATTTCTGGAACATATAAGTGTGGATATATGTACATATACACACACACGTATATATACGTATATATATATACGTGTGTGTGTATATATAAATAAAATTCTTATATTTTTCTTATTTATTTATTTTTACTTCTGTAAGTACTACCTTCAGGCTTGCCTAAGTGCACGCAATTTTCCGTAGGAAGAAAATACACAAATGACTTCACGTTCTTTTCATCATGATGGGGTGTGCAGAGTTCTAAAAGGCTGCACTGTGCCCATCTACAACCCCTCACTGAACCATTACTACTGTTCTACCCGGGCACGCCATGACATGACAGGTTCCCCGATGCTGTCACGGGAGGGTGGCACACAGACCCTCTCTCCCTGAGACTCTCTGACCTATCCCCAGCAAGAGGTCTCCGCTCACTGACACTAAAAAAATAGAACTCAGCTGCTCTCTGAGCATTCCTATAGCCGTCAACTGATTAAATGTATCTCTACTTTGAGAGAAAACTAGCTCTTAAGTTGTTGCCTTTTATTTCCAATTCTAGAGTTTAATCTAAAAAATCCTTCAGGCCGTTTTTTTCTTCAGTGCTAAGGTTTTGCAACATTTTCGTGAGTTTGAAAAAAACTTTATTGAGGTAAAATGTGTACAGAATAAATTCAACAGTTTTAAGAATATAATTCAATGAATTTTAGTAAATTTATAGAATGTGTAACTTTCAATTTTAGAACATCTTCCATTAACTCAAAATCATCTGTCATGGCAGTTTAGTCAATCCCATCTCCTACCTCATTCCAGTTATTTTTCTGTAGTTACACAGAGGATAAGTAATTCATGTGAAGTAAAAAACTAATTGTTAAAAAAATAACTAAGACTAAAGGACTCAGGCAACTTCTAATCTACTTTCTCTCTGTACATATTTACTTTTTCTAGATATTTCACACAATATGTGGCCTTTTTATCTGACTTCTTTCACTTTCACACTGTTTTTGAGGTTACGGAATTTTGATAGCAACTGTACAGCATCTCTAGATCAATTTAGGAACAATTGCCATCTTACTTTTCAGTCATCCAATTCAATAATTTAGAATAGCTCATCATTTCTTTAGATCTTCTTTAACTTTTTGCAATAATGTTTTCTAGTTTTCAATGTAAAACTTGTGCACTATATTTTATTTATGTGTTATATAAAAATACATATAATAAAGATATATTGTTAATACATATCTTTAGAGTGTTCTTATATGTAGAATTGTTTTCTTAATTTTATTTCCAAATTATTCATTGCTGATGGATGGAAATACAATAGAGTTATTTTTAAAATATTTGGTGTATTTTACCTGTGAAGAGTTTTGTGCCTGAACTTTGATTTCTGCAAAAATTTAAATTTCTAATTCAATCTTGGTCTGAAAGAGCTAAGCATTGCAAGAAAATGAAAATAAACCTAGCAGATAGCTTTTATTTTTTCCTTTCTAAATATTTATTACATTCACTTTCAGGGAAGCTCTAAATGGTTATTGACAAGTTATTTATATCCAATATTATCTTTATTTTTACCTCCTCAAAAGTCTGGGTCAAACCTTTTTATCATTGTCTTGCAGTGTCAAGGTCCTCTTTACCCCCACTCAGCTTGTATATGACTATGTTCATTCATTTATTTAACATATGGTTATTAAAATCCCTATAATATGCTAAACTCTGTGCTAAGTTCCCAGCATGTAAAAGTAAATATGACCTTTTAGTTTTTTTCAAGTCACCTAAAACTTTCAGGTAAAGTTACTAATTCTATCATCATATCTCACACAACATGCTAAGTGGTATGATACAGACATTGCAGGCACTAATGCAATAAAATGAAGGAATGTCCAATAATGGGAAGGTTAGTTCAGAGAAAGTTCTTCCAGCAAGTATGTGAGGAGAGTCTTGGTGCTTAAATTAATATGATGGCATTTTCCAAAAGAAATCAGCATTTTTCATTAAAACAATACAAACAATTTGATGTATTTGGGTCATAGAATTATCTGGAACTTTGAATATTGTTTGAACATCTCAATGAACTCAGATGACTCCAGATCCACTTTTTTAAAAGGAGTTAATTCTGATCTGTATAAGCCAAATTGGCATCAACTGCTCAGGTGCATTTTTGAATTACATTCAGAAATATACATATATAAACATACACACACACAAATATACATATGCACACATACACCTATACACACACACACACAAATACAAATAGATATGTATATTTGTCCCAGGCATTTTACTTTTAAGAAATTACTCCAATACAAATAATAACCATGGATTATAGAAATTTCTGCTTACAATAGCAAATCTTTTCAAAAAACTTAAAATCCAAACATATTGGATGAACTGCATATATTATACACACAAACATAATATTTTCCTAAATAATTATACTACATAATATTATTTATATTTACTCAAATGTTTTATATAATTTTCATAAGTAAAAAACAATCAGATTACTTCAGTGCTTCTAGAACAAGATCCTGATTGATGAGATGCAGCATAACAACATTTTAGAAGTGTGAACTCTGTGTCCAGGTTATATGGATCTAAATACCAGTCCTAACAGTGAGTTCATGTTCCCTTGGTCAATAAAATTAATTTCTCATGTGTGATTTTCCTCATAAGCAAATATGGATAATAATAACATCTACTAGACACTATTAGACAGAGGCTTAGTCTTCATACCACACAGTGTACATTTTAAGGAATTATTCATTCACTGCATATTCTTAAACTGTAAATTTTCTAGTAGCCAGTTTAAGACAACAAAGAAAATCCATTTTATAAATTGTTTTGTAGCTAACAAAAAGATTTTTATATAATTCATTGAAACACATACTAGACTACACCTTTGTTAGTTGTTTTTAGTAAGTTGTAAAACTGTTCTTTATATAATCAATGTCTCATTCAACAGAAAAATATACGTGAGCAAGTACGGTATACCATTAACAACGTAGGCATAGAGTCAGCGAGCCCCACACAGTCAAAAATTTACATAGAACATTTGACTTCCTCAAAGCCTAACTACAAATCGCCTACTGTTGACGAAAAGTCTGACCAATAACATTAACAGTTGATTAGCACATTTTTTATAGGTATTACATGCTATATTTTTATAACAAAGCAAACTGGAAAAAAGAAAATATTATTAAGAAAGTCGTCCCTGGGCACAGTGGCTCATGCCTGTAATCCCAGCACTTTGGGAGGCTGAGGCAGGCAAATCACTTGAGGTCAGACGTTCGAGACCAGCCTGACCAACATGGTGAAACCCCGTCTCTACTAAAAATATAAAAATTAGCTGGATGTAGTGGCACATACCTATAATCCCAGCTACTCAGGTGGCTGAGGCATGAGAATCTCTTGAACCCAGGAGGTGGAGGTTGCGGTGATCTGAGATCACGCCATTGCACTCCAGCCTGGGTGACAGAGCCAGACTCTGTCAAAAACAAACAAACAAAAAATCGTAGGAAAAAATATATATATATGTATTATTGATTATGTATGAGTGGATCATCACATAGGTCTTCCTCTTTGTCATCTTCACATTGAGCAAGCTGAGATGCTGGAGGAAAAGGAGGGGTTGGTCTTTCTGTCTCAGGGATAGCAAAGGCAGAGAAAAATCTACATATAGGTTGACCCAAGCAGTTCAAAGCCATGTTGTTAAGGGTCATCTGTGTTTTACTGTATCTTAGGTCAATACTTGAGAGAATAAAAGTAGTATAGTTCAAATTAGTATTTTCTTGGTGATATGTCTCATAAATTCTAAAAAATAATAAGTAAGCAACAAACACTCAAATGGATCTTGACACTGTTTATTATTGGAGCTTTAAACAATGCAGCATACAAGAACTATTTTTTCTATGGTACACTTCTCATTATTCCATTCTCCTACTGATATTTCTAAAAGTGTGTTATTTATCACAGAATTAAAGCCAAAATCATAAGGATGACATTCAGTAATCTGTAATGGAGCTAAATTGCTAAATTGGTATTCACACTGAATATTTTTTTTCTTTCTTTTTTTTTTTTTTTTGGTGGTGGAGTCTTGCTCAGTCACCAGATTGGAGTACAGTGGCATAATCTTGGCTCACTGCAACCTCCGCTTCCAGAGTCCAAGTGATTCTCCTGTCTCAGCCTCCCAAGTAGCTGAGACTACAGACGTCTGCCACCATGCCTGGCTAATTTTTGCATTTTTAGTAGAGACAGGGTTTCACCATGTTGGCCAGGATGGTCTCGCTCTCTTGACCTCGTGATTCTCCCACCTCAGACTCCCAAAGTGCTGGGATTACAGGCCACATTGAATAACTTTTGACATAGACTTTGTTTTCTGTTTTCTGTCTTTGCCCACATTTAACTTTTTCTTCTAAAATTCACTCTTCATAATTACTTCTTATCCTTCTGTACCAGGACCTCCCTGCTCAAAGCATCAACATACTTTCCCATACCTGTCTTTGGCTAACTTTAGACTCTCCTTTTTTGCTCCTTAAGTGTGTTCCCATAGTAACAATTATAGATAGATAGATGATAGATAGATAGATAGATAGATAGATAGATAGATAGATAGATAGATAGACAAGATAAATAGACAGACAATATTTAAATACATATATTCTTCTCTGTGTCCTTTACTGAATCTGAAATCATTTTCTGCAGATTGATAAAGTTCGTCATCTGTGATACTATTATATTTATCTCCTGACACAAAAAATGTTCTAATGTGTAGTTCTTAAAGCGACATAATAAATGGAAGTGTTATGTATCAATGAAGCAAGACTCTGATCTTACTGTAACTCTCTAGATTAATTTTAAACTTAAAATTTTAGTGGCATTGTATTAAAATCTAAATGTCAAAGGAAATTTATATTACATATAATCAATCATATGCCTTTATGTAGACTAACTATAAGGGGTATGCTATTGCATTTAGAAATATCTTTCTCTTTTTCTACCTTCTAGCTCTATCTCTCATTTCCTCATTCTTCCTTTTTTGTCTCAATCCTACTACCACTCATTCAAATTCATTTTTTTAAATTATATGTGTGCTGGTTTTTGAAATGTTTATAGTTGAAAATTAATTTTGAGTAATGTAGTATTCATATTGCTGCTCTGCAACTCTGTGAGATTTCCTGCTTGCTATGGATCATTCTCTATTTATTCTAGACAGAAACTCAACCTAAAAAATGGAGATATAATTTGTTTTAATCAATAGATTTTTTTGCTGGGCACATATGCAAAACTTCCTTTATTTCAAGTTCAAATGTTTGTTTTCTTCTGGGGATTGCTATGCTTTGCTGGTATTTATTCAGTTGCCCATAGTTTAGTTACATTATTTGTGGCAAGTAGCAGAAGAAAATTGTCTGTGATTTCAATTTAATTTTGTTTTACTCTCAAATATTTATTTATTTTGTGAAATATAACCAGATAAAGTTCCTTACATTACACAATCACAACTAATTTATATTTTTCTATATTCATAATGTTTGAACTATTAGATTTTTCATTTTGCAGTTGGTAATTTTTTTCAAATAGATATGTTAATTTTCTAGTAGTAATTGCAATTATTTCATTTCAATCCGGTGTTAATATTAAGGCTTTATCATTCTCAACTTGTAGAAAATCAAACTGTGAATGCAATAAAATGACCCTGGTTAGCCACTGCTCTAGATAATTGGATAACTGCTTTTGGTTCTTAGAATGTATGGATCAGTACAGGTTATAATATACAATTCAAATATTTTTAAGTTATGTTATTGCTTCTCATGGTTTTTACATTATGTTTATTTCTCTATTGTTTTTATCAATATAAAACTAAAAATAACATTATTATAATAAATTAAGCCTGTTGTGAAATAAGAATCACTGAGACATTTTTTGCCTAAAGAGAAAATAACAAAAGAGACACTTGGCAATCCAGCAATGCGTTCCTTGGTATTACTCAAGGGAATTGAGAAAAGCTGCACGTGGATGTTCAGAATAGCTTTATCTACAATTGCCAAAACCAGGAGGAAAACAAGATGTCTTTCGGCAGGTGAGGAGATAAATTAGTTGCAGTGCACCCAGACAGTGGGATATTACTCAGCACTAAAAAGAAATGTCAAGCCATGAAAAAACATGGAGGAAACTTAACTGCATATTACTAAGTAAAAGAAGCCAATGTGCAAAGGCTACATACTTTATGATTCCAACTACATGATATTCTGGAAAAGGTGAAACTAAGGAGAGAGTGGAAAAAAAGAAAATGATTTCCAGGGACTTAGTGGGGACGGAGGGATGAATAGGAAGAGCAAAAGAGCAAAGAGGATTTTTAGGAAAGTGAGTGTTCTAATACTGTAACAGTGGATACTCACCGCCATTTTACATTTGCTTAAGCCCATAGAATGTACAGCACCAAGAGTAAGCCCTAACATAAACAACAGAGTTTGCGTAGTAATAATGTATCAGTGAAGTTTCACTGACTGCAACAAGCATACCACTCTGGGGGCATGTTGATAGTGGAAGAAGCTATGTACGTGTTGTGGGGAGGAGGCTCGTGGGAAATTTCTGGACCTTCTGCTCAATTTTGCTGTGAACCTAAAACTGCTCTAAAAACAAAAATCCATTTTTAAAAAGGGATATTTGGTGGAAAAATATTTAGAAATACATATCCTACCCAAAATGTATATTTTCTAGAATATATAATTTATTTCAAGTTGTTCATTTAGACTGTGGCATATTTGTCCTGTTTCTTTATTAATCAGTATTGAAAAATACTCACAAGAAAAAGGTATGTTGGACCTAGAAGTTACCATTATGAATGAAAAGTGTTTTCTACACTTAAGAAGCTTACCATCAATTGTTTGGGAAACACAAAATGTAAATTATTGAAAAATCCCAGGACAATATAATATTAGATATATAAAAAGTGCTTTGGAACCAAGAAAAAGAAAAAAGAAAAAAGAAACACCCTGTTACTGTGCATTGGGTAATTCATTTTTTTTTTTCCTTTTTTTTTGAGGAGGAGTCTCACTCTGTTGCCTAGGCTGGAATGCAGTGGCACAAGCTCGGCTCACTACAAGTTCTGCCTCCCGGGTTCAAGTGATTTCCTGCTAATTTTTGTATTTTTAATACAGACAAGCTTTCACCATGTTGGCCAGGCTGGTCTCAAACTCCTGACCTCAAGTGATCAGCCCACCTTGGCCTCCCAAAGTGCTAGGATTACAGGCACGAGCCACCGTGCCAGGCAGTAATTCAAATGTACAGGCATTGTAATTGAGTGGAAATAATTACATGGCCAATTAATCTCTAGTAAGGCCTTCATGCATGTCTTTATTTTCACAGAAAGATCTCCTACATAGACTGTATTTTCAATTATGAGTGAACTTTTACTACACACCACAGGGAAGACAGACAAAAGACAAGAGTATTCTTTTGTAAGTGGGGTGGGTTGATAGTAGAGGGAAGTAGATAACAACAAAATAACAAATCTTTACTATTAATGTTCAAGAATATTCTTTAATTATTGTGATGATTAATTTTATGTGTCAGTTTAACTAGGTTAAGGGATTCCCAAATACTTGGTAAAACATTATTTTTGCATACGTTCTTGAGTGTATGTCTGGAAGAGGTTAGTGTTTGAATCAGGAGACTGAGTAGAGATGATTCATTCTCACGGATGTGGGAGGGTATCACCCAATTCATTGGCGGCCCAATAGAACAAAAGATTGGAGAAAGTGTGAATTCACTCCCTCTTCTTGAGCTGGGAGATCCATCTTCTAGTATGACTTGAAGTATCACTGCCAGTGCTCCCATATCTTGGGTCTTTGGACTCTGGGACCGAGAATAACACCTTCCCTGTTGCTGCCCACCCCACCACCATGCTACTCAGGCCTTTAGCTTGGGATTTCAAGTTGCATCATTGACCCCCTGACTCTCAGACCTTTGGACTCTAACTGAATCACACAATTGGCTTTCTTGGTTCTCAAGTTTGCAGGCCATATATTGTGAGACTTTTCAATCTAATTACATAAGCTGATTCCTACAATGTATCCCATCATATACACATATTCTATTGGCTCTGTTTCTCTGGAGAACACTGACTACTACAATTATCTTTCTTTCTCCCCCCATATATAGGCATAGAAGTAGTGTTTAAAACTTACTCTCATATGCAGATAAGTACCTCGTTTCTGATTAGTTTATATTTTCAAATTTTTCTAAGCACATAAATAAAGATGACACTAATCTTCCAATAAAAGCTCTTAATACAATTTTCACTAGATTCTAGAGGTTTTGGAATCAGGAATACTTATAGTAAGTGTTTGAAATCAAGTTACAAAGTCTAAAAATATGTGTTCTTTTAAAATGAGGCTAAAATCTTTAGTTAAACAATGGTAGGAAACAGGTTCATATTAATAACAAAAGCACTTAGTTACACTGAAGTTTATTGTTGCCTTCATGTATTTGTTTTGTTGTTGTCATGGTGGTGGTTCGTTTTGTTTGCTTTTTTGTTTTTGTTTTGAGACAGAGTCTCACTCTGTCGCCCAGGCTGGAGTGCAGTGGTGCAATCTCAGCTCACTGCTTCTGCCTCCCAGATTAAAACCATTCTCTTGCCTCAGCCTCCTGATTAGCTGGGACTACAGACATGCAACACTACAGGCCTGGCTAATTTTCCTAGTTTTAGTAGAGACGGAGTTTTGCCATGTTGGCCAGGCTGGTCTCGAACTTCTGGCCTCAAATGATCTGCGCAGCTCAGCCTCCCAAAGTGCTGGGATTACACGAGTGAACCACCATGCTCGACTTTCATGTGCTTTTAAATAATTATATACAATCATAAATGTTAATGTTAACCTTTTCAGTTATATTTTTCATAAATCATGATTTATTCACTAAAATGTCAATGTTCTCCTTGCAGAACTGTGTTATAAATGCAGAAATTGTACCTAGATTGAGAAGCCGCAGCTTGGCACATAAAAAAAACAAAATAAATGTAATTATTTGATTTTGTTTTGAAGAATTTAATACATAAAAATAAGTGTGAAAACAGAGAAGTACACAAATAAAATGTGTACAGATCTCAGTATACATTCACAACTGAACACTACAAACTTTCCAGAAACTCATTTCTACCTATTTCTAGGTACTACACCATCCAAGAGTGACTTCTATTCTAACTTCTTATTTATTTATTCTCACTTCTTGGCTCATTTTTGAACTTTTTGATATAAACGAAATCATACAGTATTTTAACTCTTTCATCTGGCTTTCTTTGCTCAGCATTATGTATAAGAGATTCATTTGTATTAATATTGTTATGTATAATTATAGTTGATTATTATCACTGCATTATAGACCATATTGTGAATATGCCACAATTTACTTACCTTTTCAGCTGAAAGGCATTTGTGTAATTTCGACTTTAGGGCCATAGTAAATAGCCCTGCAATGAGCATTTTTTACGTGACTTTAGTAAAAACATATACACATTTCTTTTGAGTGTATACCCGGAAGAGGAATTTTTGAGTCACGTAGTAGGCATATGTTTGCTTTACGAGAAACTGCAAAACTGCTTTTCAAAATGATTTTGCCAGTGAACAGAACTACCGGCCTTGTACAAAAGACTTTATTACTCCCCAATCTATACAACACTTGGTATCACCTATCATTACATTGTGGTTAGTGTGAAGTTGTATAACATTGTGCTTTTATGTCTTATTTGCTTGATGACTAAGGAAATGAAATATTTTTTCCTATGTTTATTAGACCTATTGGTGTCTCCTTTTGCTTCATGCCTAGTTAACTCTCTGGCATCATTATTTCTATTTTTATTATTATTGTTACTACAATTTAGTCATGCAAACTCCTACATTGAAAGTAGCCAACATCAGCCAGGCGCGGTGGCTCACGCCTGTCATCCCAGCACTTTGGGAGGCAGAGGCGGGCGGATCACAAGGTCAGGAGATCGAGACCATCCTGGCTAACACGGTGAAACCCTGTCTCTAATAAAAATACAAAAAATTAGCCGGGCGTGGTGGTGGGCGCCTGTAGTCCTAGCTACTCGGGAGGCTGAGGCAGGAGAATGGTGTGAACTTGGGAGATGGAGCTTGCAATGAGCCGAGATGGCGCCACTGCACTCCAGCCTGGGCTACAGAGCGAGACTTTGTCTCAAAAAAAAAAAGAGCCAAGATCATCATAATATTATGGAAATGATAATGCTGATATACAATGTATATATTCTTTTTTTGAGATGGAGTCTTTCTCTGTTGCCCAGGCTGGAGTGCAATGGCGTGATCTCTGCTCACAGCAACCTCTGCCTCCTGGGTTTCTGTCGCTAAGCACAGCTATTTTTTGTATTTTTTTAGTTGAGATGGGGTTTCATTATGCTGGTCAGGCTGGTCGCGAACTCCTGACCTCAGGTGATCCACCCTCCTGGGCCTCCCAAAAGCTGAGATTACAGGTGTGAGCCACTGCGCCTGGCTACAATGTATATATTCTTACAAAGTTTAAACAATATTTATATATTCAGGTCATGCTTGGTGTTTTGACACATAGTTATACATTTCTAGTATGGGTTGCCTGCAAAGTCCTTTTGTTATATGCAAAAAAAGGACATTTTGCCCAGTCCACTAGGTTTAAATACCATTTCTAGACCAGCACCTGATTTTATTTATCCAGTTTGACTTCTCTTCTAAATAGATTTTAACTCCATTTCCCTACTTGACATCTTTAAGTGAATGCCTAGTAGACATCTTTAACTTAACATGACACAAACAGAATTATTGGTTTCTTCTACAGATCTACTCCTTCACAAATCTCATGACTGCAAATGGAGGCCACTATTCAGTTAATTACACAAGCCAAAAAGCTAAGAGTCTTTCCTAATTCCTATTATCCATTAGCAAGCTCTGTCAGTTCTATCTTCAAAATAAATCTGAAATTGGATGATGCCTCACCTACTTCACTACTGCCAACCTAATTCAAATGACCTACTTTTCCTAGACTTGAGATATAGCTGCTTCTTTGCTCTTTCTGATTCCACTGTTACATCTCCCACCGTCTGCCCCACAGAGAAACCAGGGTGTGTAAACCTCCTAGCCTTACATGAACTTCTATAGGTGTCCAAGCCTGAAGATCTGTAATGGAGAAAAACAAGAGAGAGAACGGGTAAACAGATGTAAGGAAGGCAGAAGAATGGGACTCCTTACAGATGGCTCCCTTTAACAGTAGAATAAAATCTGAAATATATACAACATCCTATTACACCCTACATTATTTAGCTTTTTTCAGCCCCATCTACTTCCTAAAACCTTGAGTAGTCAAAGGTGTGTCATGATTCCAGCTATGTGAATCTGGAGCTCCGTGTGTGGTCGTTAAGGTGTCTTGGCTCATCTAAGTCATGTATAATTTCTGCAGCTACCTTCATTATTGGAGCTTGCTTAGTGTCTATTCGGACAACCACTGAATCAGTGATATTATTTGGTAAAGAAAGTGCTGTTTTCTAAAATTTTTAACTAGGTATAGACAATAAATTACTAATTGGTAAATTCTTTCTCAATAAGCTAATTTGGAAAATTCTGTTTAATAATGAAATTAATACTGTTTAGTAAATGAAATTAATTTCATTCATTTTGATCTATACTTAAGTAAATTTTTAAAATATACTAATATCAAATTCTATTATTTCATATGTCAATCACTTATTTGTAAGACTAAAATATGTATTAGAGATGTGTGTGTGTATATATATATGTCTATGTGTACATAAGTTTTATGTATACATAAAACTTAAAAAAAGTTCAAGATCTGCCTAAGTTACTTAATGTCTCTGAAACACAGCATCTCTTGTGCTTATTTTGGTCTTATTTTTTTATTTTTTCTTTTTTTGAGACAAGTTCTCACTTTGTTGCCCAGGTTGGAGTATAGTAGCACCGTCCCAGCTGACTGGAGTCTGAACCTCCTGGGCTCAAGTCATTCTCCTACCTCAGCCCCCAAGTAGCTGGGACCACAGACGTGTGCCACCACATCTAGCTAATTAGTTTTTCTTTTTTTTTTTTCTTCTTTTTTTTTTGTAGAGGTGGGGTCTCTCTATGTTGCCAGGGCTAGTCTTGAACTCCTGGGTTCAAACCATCCTTCTGCTTCGGCCTCTCAAAGTGCTGGGGTTACAGGTGTGAACCACCACACCCATTCTGGTCTTGTTTTTCCTTCTTGTTTGTGCTGATCTCTTCTTTTATTTGTAAAACTAGAGCTTTGTACACAGGATAAATAGCTATATCATTTTTGGCTGACAGTCGATATGTAAAATTCTGTAACTTTTCACCATAAGCACCTACAACAGTGTGTATATTAGTTTTGTGTTACTGTGTTACAAACTACCACTCATTTAGTGTCTTAAAATAGCAAACCACTGTGAATTCCATGGTTACTGGGGTTGGAAGCCCAGGTACAGATGATTGCATACTCTTCAGGGTCCCACAGATTGAAATCACAGTATTGACTTGGCTACAGTTCTTTCTGGAGCTAGGGGTACTCTTTCAAATACGTGTGCTTTTGATGGAGTTTAGTTCCTTCTGACTGTGGGACTGAGGCCTCCGTTTTTTGCTGGCTGAAGTCTAGGTGTCACTTTAGGCTCCCAGAAGCCACCCACAGCTTCTTGCCTATATGTTCCTCCAAACGCTTTCTCACACATTGAGTCTCTTCAACTTCCCCTTTAAAGCCTCACCGAATTGGGCCAGGATGCTCTTTTGGTTCATTCAAAACTCATCACCGGAGTGATGCCCTATCACAGTCACAGGCTCTGACCACACTCAGAGAGGGAAGTTATATGACGGGTACACCGCGGAAGGCAGGTTTTTTTGGGCCGTCTTGTGATGCTGGCTGCTAACCTTATGTACTTATACTCTACTGATTATAGTGGGCAAAGGAATCTATCTCTGGGAACCCTGCAAATGTGGATTTCATTTCTCTGATACAGGCAAACAGCTAAAACAAGACAGGTCTGCTTCGTGTTGCCTCTTTCATTTTATCTATTCTAAAACAAATTATCCTAAATATGTATCTACCTAAAGAAGCCTAGATCGTTAAAACATTAGAGCTGCAAATGAAATTGAGGCGTTCCATCCTGGCTTCCCTACTTTAGGTAGGCAGGATTCAGAACATGTAGAAATTTCAAAATATAGGAAAGACATTCAAAAGATTCCGGGGAGCCATAAAAAGGCAAAAGTCTATTATATCTCACAAAGTGCCACTTTCTCATTTCTGTGATGCTTGGGGGAGGCGATTTTCTCAAGGCAACTATGGGGAACGCAAGATCAGACACAGCTACCTTCCATCCTCTGCTGCTTCTACGAGGTCTTTTAAGTTCAAAAGAAATTTCGGCTTCTGAAGGCATTTCTCAAGTTCTATGTTAGTTTCACATTTTTTCTGAGGTTTGTCTTTTGCTAGTTCTTAATATTTCCTGAAATGAAGCTGAGGCTTGCTTCTCTTTTGGGGGAGTGGCGGGGACGTGGAGGAGGGTATGAGCATAGTTCTTGTTGGTAAATATTTTGTGTGTTCCAAAAAATATATATGTTACCTAATTTTTAAGTTCAGGGTTGTGTGTATCTCCTTTCAATTAGGTTGTTAATTTTATATTCAGACACTGTAATTTTATTTTTTTCTTATTGACTAGTGGAATCTGTTCAAACATCTCTCTTATGTTAACGTGTTTGTCAATTCCACTTGTACTTCTAACAATTTTGTTTTCAGTCTTTTATGATCATTTTATTTTTTTACATGGATGTTTGAAATAGTCACAATTTCTTAGACAGTTAAATATACCTGACATTAATAATCTTGGATGTGGCTTAAAGTCTATGTGGTCAGATATAAATATATCTACTCTGAATTTTTTAACTGTCGTTTTCCACCTTTTATTTTCATTCTTTACAAACATCCTTTTAAACAGCATATGGTAGTATAAAAAATAAACCTATCTAAGTTGTCAATATTTTCAATAGTGTATTTAGTTCAAAAACACTTATTTTGATTATTAATATACTTAGGCCAATTTTGTGTTTTACATTTGTCCTGTTTCAATGTTTTGTTTTTAAATTTTAAACATTTGTGTTTCTAGGAAGGATTTTTTATTTCTTACCACAATTTTCTTCACCTAATCTTTTGAAACTTATATTTCTTTCATTCTGTTAACTATTTTTCTTTAAAATTAACATAATTTATAACACATTAGAAAAGTCTAATGAAAATCAATGTCTCAGTTGTTTTCTTGAAAAGACTACCAAAATATACACTTTTTTTTTTTTTTTTTTTTTTGAAACAGCGTCTTGCTCTGTCGCTCTGGCTGGAGTGCAGTGGCATCATCTTGGCTCACTGCAACCTCTGCCTCCCGGGTTCAAGCAATTTTCCTGCCTCAGCCTCCCAAGTAGCTGGGACTACAGGTGCACACCACCACACCTGACTAATTTTTTTGTATATTTAGTAGAGACAAGGTTTCATCATGTTGGTCAGGCTGATCTTCAACTCCTGACCTCAAACGATCCACCTGCCTCAGTCTCTCAAAGTGCTGGGATTACAGGCATGAGCCGCTGCGACTGGTCAAATATACACATTCTTTAGGGGATTTCAATCTCCCTCGTATTGCCTGGACTTACATGCAGTTGATGTTCTCAATTTTAGTCTTTTTAAAAAATTCACCAACTAGACATTATTATAGAGACAATGTATTTACATTAATGTACAGCTTTTCTTATTCCCTTGCTCATCTTTCCTCTTGTATCACAGATTTTTCATGCAGGGTCCTTTGTTGTTGTTGTTGCTTTATTTCTCTTCCTCCTCCTCCTCCTTCTTCATGAAGTGTGTCCTTCAGAACTAGGAGGTTAGTGGCTGGTAAACTCTGTAGGTTTTTGTTGTTCTGAAATGTTCTTATTTTATCCTTGTTCCTTTAACCTCAACAAATAGTTTGATTATAAACACATTTTTAGTTCACAAATATTTTCTCTCAATGTAGATATTTAGATTAGTCAAAATAAACATGCTTGTTTTCTACCTTTTCCATTGGTGATGTTAACATCTTAATGACCCGTATTAAAAATTCCCTGCTTGTTGGTTTCAACACCTATGTTACTTATGGTCTTCTCTCAATATTTTTCTACTGTGGATCATCCTCTTGGTATTATAGCTAAGCTATTCTTTGCCTAACTCCATATCTCAAAATGTTTATTTGTAGAAGTTTCAGAATCTTGGGTTATCTCTGCAGGTGTTTTGTCTATTTTGAGTTAAATTCTGTATATCTTGTGAGGTATAAATCAAAGTTTACTCTTTCTTTTTCCTTATGAATATCTAATTTTACTGGCACTGTTCTTGAAAATAATAAACTTTTCTTTGTTGAATGATGCTCACATCTTTGTCAAAACTTAGTTGACTCAATTTGTGAGTTTGTTTCTGGGTTCTCTAATCTGTTCAATTGACTTGTATTTCTGTTATTTGGTAAATATATTTTGCATTCACACCAGCAATGAATGAGAATTGCTCCACATGTTCACCAGCATTTGGTATTTGTCAGTGTTTTGGATTTAAGCCATTCTAATAGGTGTGTTTGAGTTTCACATTGTGTTTGTTTTGACTTGCAATTCCCTAATGACATATAATGTTGAATACCGATGCATATGCTTATTTTCCATGTGTAAAATTTTAAGTAAAGTTTCTGGTCAGAAGTTTTACCCATTTTTAGTTGTGTTGTTTATCTTCTGATTATCAGGTTTTAAGAGTTCTTGTATATTTTTTATAGAAATCATGTATTAGATATGTCCAAATGTATCACCTTTGTCAAAAATTATTTTATTCTATTACTGAGTCTGTTTTCTGAGCTCCTGGTTCATTAAGCCTTTCCTCTATTTATTTTACCAATACCATATTATCTTAATTACTGTAGCTTTATAATAAGTCTTGAATTCAGGTAATGCCAGTCCTCCAACTTTGTTTTCCTTTTCAGTATTGTGTTGGCTATTTGAGGTCTTTTGCCTTTCTATATTAACTTCAGAATCAGTTGGTTGATATCCACAAGAAAACTTGTGGTTTTGTTGGTATTGCATTGAATTTACAGATCAAGTCTTCCTCTTAATGAACATGGAATATCACTTCATGTATTTAGGCCTTTTGAAAAATATTGTATCAAAGTTTTATAGTTTCCCTCATGTAGATGTTTAACATACTTTGTTAGATTTATAGCAAAATATTTCTTTTTTGTGTGCTAATTTTATCCACTATGTGGGCATAGAGTTGTTCATAATATTTATTTATTACGTTTTTAATATCTCAGAATGAGTCGTAATAGCCCCTCTTTCATTTCTAATATTAATCATTTGTGTTTTTAAAAATTTTCTTGGTTAGACTTGCTAGGTATTTTTAAATGTTATTGATCTTCTCAAAGTTCGAGTTTGTGATTTTATTGATTATCTTTGTGCTTGTTTTTAATTACATTGATTTCTGTTCTTATTTTTAATTATTTCTTTCCTTCTGTTTATTGAGATTTAATGTGTTCTTCTTATATTAGTTTCCTAAGTTGGAAATTTACGGTATTGATTTTAGATCTCTCTTCTTCTCTAATGTACACATTCAATGCCATATATTTCCCTCAAGCACGGCTTCCACTGCAACCCACAAATTATGAGAAGTTATAATTTCATTTCTATTTCCAAATGAATTTTTAAAATTTCACAGAGATTGAAAGTGAACCAAGCACTTGGTACTACATTAGTTATCTCTTCTATCATAACAAATCACTTAAAACTTAGCAGCTTGAATAATAAACATTTAGTATTGTATGGTTTCTGAGGGTCGTGAAACTGGGAGCAACTCAGCCACATGGTTTGGTGTCAGAATCTCTCAAAATATTTCAGTTTAGCTGTCAGACTGGAATACAGTCATCTCAGGGCTCAATTTGAGCTAGAGAATCCTCTTCCAGATTTAGTCAGATGGTTTTTGATAGTTAAGAACATGTTTTCTTTGATGAGAAAACAACCTCATCTGACTCATGATCACACTAGAAACTATGCAGTTCATAGGGGAAGGGAAAAAAGAGACAACCTGAACACAGGAGTAATCAGTCAAAGAGTTAAGTCCCTTTGTGGGCTGACATCAACAGTTTCCTGGTGAGTCACTACTGAAATGCACTTTATGCATTTATGCAAATATATTTATGCATTCGTGACTGAGAGATCTATTTCCCTAGCAATCAAAGACTGCTGAGCATGGTGGGTCTTAGTCAGCTTCTCAATTATCTTCAAACCTTACAGAAATGGGTATGAACATCAAAACTCTAAATCTGCTCAGCTATTGGAAAGTAGAAGTGCATAGATCGTAACTGGATAAAGGAATTTATCCAATTCCATCCATAGACATTAAATAGAGTAGAATCTTGAGAATATTCACAACGTTATAAAAAATATTAAATTATCCCCAAATGTTATGCTTTTGGCCCAAGTGATAATTGATACTAGAAGAGGGTCTCCCCATAATTTATTGTGCTCCTTATAAGCCCCTGTTATTCACAAGACAGGCTGATGTGGAAATGTTGTATACACAAAAAGGAAGAAATAAACCAATGGGGAAAACGTTTGAATAAATTAAGCTATGTGTAAGTATTCAGATGATTAATTAAAAATGGCAAAAAAAGAAAGAAGTGACCATTAAAATGGTAATGTTTTAATATAAGATATTAGGTGGTGCGACTGTTCTACCACCTCCTCAGATAATAAAGGATTATGACAAATTTATTCAATTTATCCCAGCCCTAAGGAATTTATCAAAAAAAAAAAAAATCTTAGGAGGATGACGCAAGAGAAGTATCTATAGGTCCTCTGTAACCAGTGCCAATCAATATAGTATGAGGTAAAAAGTGTATTCTGATTCTGATTATAGAATTGTCCATATTCTCTTGGCACAACCGCAAGAAGAAAGGGACCTGAAATTGTTTGTTCTATAAGTAAAATGCCGTTGGCATAGTGGAGGAATTTTATGGTTATTACTGGACACTGGTGTACAATGTAATACCACACAAAAACTTGTTTATTGAAAGGTAAAGGCAATATAATTGTTAGGGGGATCAGATGATGATATAACTATAGAAGGAATAAACAGTAAAATAAACAGTAAAGCTATGCATCAAAATAGGAGCTAATAAATAAAAGTTATAATGGTTTTTACATACTGATATAATTTGGATGTGTGTCCTTGCTCAAATCTCATAATGAAATGTAATGTCCAGTGTTGGAGGTGGGGTCTGGTGGGAGATGATTGGGCCATGGGGGCAGAATTCTCATGACTCACCATCCCACTTGGTACTGCACTCAAGATAGTGAGTTCTCTGGCCTTATACCTTGTCTACACCATCCCTGCACAGAGTTCCTGACCTGTGGCAGTAAAGAATGTCACTTTCTAACAGGTCTGGGAGCTCCAAGTTTATCCTGGGGCCTCACAAGCAGGGAATCTCCCAACTCACAAGTATTTCAGGATACAAACACATGACTGGGCTCGGCATTTTTTTTTCCCAAAGTGCTAGAATTACAGGCGTGAGCCACCACACCAGCCCTGGGCTCGGCTTTAAAGTCTTACCTGAAATTCCTTGTGGAACAGAGTTCCATCAAAGCCAGTTCAAAAGGCCTATGTAGAAATAACTATCCTTACTGCACTTTATGCAAATAATCAGGCCAAGTATAACAATAAAGTTTATACTACAATTAACACACACGGACCTGTCATAATTTATTTTTACCAAAAAATAAGGACTAGAGAAAGGAATTGTGCTCCAAAGCGTATCATACTTTTGTCATTAAAACGTCTCATTAATTGTTTTTAAGCTTTTGCCTACATTTTAGACTAACCCTGCCTGTTCCTGTGAATTAAGTGGTAATCTCCTGAAGCTTGGAAGAAACAGAAAGGGATGGGTAATGTACAAATCTGGATCAATATGCTAGTTCTGGGCAATTATCCCGCAAATTCTGCCAGGTGATGAAAGTCAGTAGGGTGCCCACAACCTGGAGGTTTCTTTGTTTGGGAAAATGAAGCCAAGAAACTTCATAGACCCCCGCAAAGGGAAATTCTATAACTTGGCAAGTAAAATTTTAGATGGAAATTGTCTACTACGCCACACTTGTGAGAATTGCTATACTCAGTCTACTATTTACAACAGGGCTATACACGGTAGCACCTCCTAAGTGAAATATTGGACAGAGAGCTTATGTCTTTTTTTAATATTTGGACACTGTATACTCAATACTATAACTCAAATTGTTTCCTCTAGCCTAGAAGCAATCAAACTCCAAACGGTGCTGCAAACTGAATCACGCACGGACACACCATTCAGCAGGAAGTAGCCAGAAAGAGTTGTCGCCCAAAACCCCCTAACAGCAGTTAAGGTGACATCTCCACAGGAGGAATATTATATTATTAAACTCTCCACTCTTTAAAACAAACAAAACAAACAAACAAACAAAACCAAAACAATAAAAAAGATAGTTCTCATGAGATTTGGTC
Source organism: Papio anubis (assembly GCF_008728515.1). Taxonomy (NCBI): domain Eukaryota; kingdom Metazoa; phylum Chordata; class Mammalia; order Primates; family Cercopithecidae; genus Papio; species Papio anubis. The sequence goes on from NC_044978.1 coordinate 10,907,395, forward strand.
GTTTAAAAGTGTGTAGCAGCAGGGTGGTAGCAGAGCGCAGTGGCTCACGCCTGTAATCTCACCACTCTGGGAGGCTGAGGCTGGTGGATTGCTTAAGGTCAGGAGTTCGAGACCAGTCAGGCCAACATGTTGAAACCCCACCTCTACTAAAAATACAAAAAAAAATTAGCCAGGCGTGGTGGCGTGTGCCTATACTTCTAGCTACTCAGGAGGCTGAGGCAGGGGAATTGCTTGAACCAGGGAGGTGAAAGTTGTAGTGAGCTGAGATTGCGCCACTGCACTCCAGCCTGGGCGACAGAGGGCGACTCAGTCTCAAAAAAAAAAAAAGTGTGTAGCACACCACCCCCAACATCACTTTCTTGCTCCCACTCTTGCCATGGCACTATAATGGGTAGTGCCTGCTCCTATTTTGCCTTCCACCATGAGTAAAAGCTCCTTGAGGCCTCCCCAGAAGCCAGCAATGTTGGTGCCATGCTTGTACAGCCTGCAGAATCGTGAGCCAATTAAACCTCTTTCTTTATAAATTACCCAGCCTCAGGTATTTCTCTATAGCAATGTAAGCATGTACTCTTACACATACCCATACACAAATATATTACTGGAATAAATGTGATGTCTGTATGAAGTGTGATGAATATGGGTTTGCAGGTGAAAATATTATCTTTGTCTTGTTTTAACTGGATATTTTAGGTGGAACTTTTAGGTCTATTTACAAGCATTCACATGGTTATTTTTAAAACGATAAAAAATACTTAGAGACAGACTATCAAGAATTTTTGTCTTTACTTTAAAAACATGTTAAATGCAATTATAAAAATAGCCGCAAATCTCTTCTTTTGTGGTTTGTCAGAAAGAAGACCTCTAGGAAAAACTTATAGATCCTCAAGTCTAACTCAAGACTACAAAGGATTAAATACGTTTGAACATACAAAAGTATCAGCTGGGTTCAATACAGTACTAACAATTCAGCCAGGCACAGTGACTCATTCCTGTAATGCCAGCACTTTAGGAGGCCAAGGTGGGTGGATCACAAGGTCAGGAGTTCAAGACCAGCCAGACCAACAGAGTGAAACCCCGTCTCTACTAAAAAAAAAAAAAAAAAAAAATGCAAAAATTAGTTGGGCATAGTGTAGAGTACCTGTAGTCCCAGCTACTTGAGAAGCTGAAGGAGGAGAATCGCTTGAATCTTGGAGTTGAGATTGCAGTGAGCCAAGATTGCACCACTGCACTCCAGCCTGGGTAACACAGCCAGACTCTGTCAAAAAAAAAAAAAGGCAACCTGGGCAACAAGATAAAGGAGATTGGTATTCTGTGATCAATTGGACTAATGTTATGGGGAAGTGGGAGGGGTTCTTGCTCCCAGAGCTTCCAAGATGATGGCGGTGGCTTCTAAGATGGTGGCAAGCCTTGTGTTCTCTGACCTGGGGTTCTCGCCCTCAGGGATTCCAAGGAATGGAATCTTGGGCCATATGGTGAGTGTTACAGCTCTATTAGAAGCTGTGGGTCACAGAAGAGAACCGTGGAACCCAGTGACTAGTGTTCAGCTCGATTAGGACGAACCCAGGCACTCAGCCATGCAGGAACAATGAATGGTGAGCCTTTAGTCCGATTGGGAGTGGCAGTGGGCACCTGGCTGGATCAGGAGCACAGCGGACACCCTGCTGGATCCAGAGGGATGGAAGTCAGAGGCAGGTTTGTGAGGATGGCAAACAGCAGTGGTGGCAGCAAACAGCAGTGGTGGACAGCGAGTGAAAATTCAGCTTGAGCCATAACAAACACGGACCAGAAGAGTGCAGTTGCAAGATTTAATAGAGTGAAATAGAGTGAAAACAGAGCTCCCATATAAAGGGAGGGGATGCAAAGAGGGTAGCCATTGCTGGCTTGAATGCCTGGGTTTATATCCCGATCATTGTCCCTCCCACTGTGCTCTCAGGTGACAGATGATTGGCCATTTCTTTACTTCGTGTTTTGGCCTAATTAGCATTTTAGTGAGCTCTCTGATTGGTCGGCTGTGAGCTAAGTTGCAAGCCCCATGTTTCAAGGTGGATGCGGTCACCTTCCCAGATAGGCTCAGGGATTCTTAGTCGGCCTCGGAAATTCAGTTAGTCCTGTCTCTCACTAACACTTTCTTCTTAATTTCTGTCTTGCAAGAAAATCAAAGCCAATTTGAATTCATGTGTGATGGACTCCAGTATTTATTTACTGTGCTTTCTTAAGCATATTTAAATTTTTCTGCATATTTCTATAACCTGGTGAGATAAGACTTAAGTTTTATTCAGGTTAGAAGTATAATTTGCTATCTTTAATATATATTACTCATATCTCAATCTGAATATTAAGCTAAAACAGAATCTCTAGTGCCAGTTAATCATATGACCAAAAGGAAGTACATGTACCAAATAAATGTTAAAATGAAGAGGAATTACTTATTCCTCAAGCAATTAAAAATAGGTTATTTTCTTGAAATCAAAACAAGCAGGGTAAGGTTTGAATGTATTGTTTGATTTGTGAAGACATCATCTGTCACATCTGGAAATTTCAGTAACCCTGACTCACAAAGATATGAGGAAAAAACTGAATTTTCTTGATGTTCTGGACAACTGCAGGCTCTCTTGAAGCCTCAAAGAACTAACACCCAGTAGATTCCTTTGAGACAACACTAGCGTGATGTTCAAATGACATTGTGTCAGCAACTTACACACAAACAGAAGCCTTTGGCAAAAGCCCATGATTGCCAACCAGTGGCTATGGTGGGGACTTGGGATTAGAAATTATCTGGGTTTACCTCCAGGCATAACTTTTTAAAAGACAATTGCTAGCCTATTATTGAACTTCAATGGAAATTGTTAATGTTACAGAAAGACACAAAATTATTTTAACACCTGAAAACTCCATAACGTCATGAATTATATCAGAACAACATTCTAAAAGGAAGGGAAATGTATCCTAAAATAGAAAGGGTATATTCAACAAGATATGTCAGGGCACCCTTGAGGACACCTATCATAACTGAAGAAGAGGCTCTTAGCCTTTGAGCTCTACATTAGGCTTTCCTGATTATTTATTTAATTAACCACTGAAGGCACCACTTTCTATAATTGTTTAGCAGAATATGACAGAGTGGTATGGTTTACAGAGGGTAGTAAGTAATAGAGGACTGAAATTCAAACTGAAGGCAGCTGTATTGCAACTGTTCAAGGTTGTATATTGACTGGAGAAGGAAAAGAAAATCTCAACAGACAAGATAAAAAGTGGTAATCCGCCGAAACCAGCTCGGTAGGAGAGACCCTAACCCCACAGCGCTAGAGGAATTAAAGACATACACACAGAAATATAGAGGTGTGAAGTGGGAAATCAGGGGTCTCACAGCCTTCAGAGCTGAGAGCCCCAAACAGAGATTTACCCACGTATTTATTAACAGCAAGCCAGTCATTAGCATTGTTTCTATAGATATTTGATTAACTAAAAGTATCCCTTATGGGAAACAAAGGGCTCCACCAAAATAAAGGGGTTGGTTGGGCTAGCTATCTGTAGCAGGAGCATGGCCTTAAGGCACAGATTGCTCATGCTATTGTTTGTGATTTAAGAATGCCTTTAAATGGTTTTCCGCCCTGGGCAGGCCAGGTGTTCCTTGCCCTCATTCTGGTGAACCCACAACCTTCCAGCGTGGGCATTATGGCCATCATGAACATGTCACAGTGCTGCAGAGATTTTGTTTGTGGCCAGTTTTTGGGCCAGTTTATGGCCAGATTTTGGGAGGCCCATTCCCAACAGTAATCTTCATAACATCATAGAGAGTAAATAATAGCAGTCACTATATTAAGAGATGTCAGGCCAGGCACAGTGGCTCACGCCTATAATCCCAGCACTTTGGAAGGCCGAGGCTGGTGGATCATTTGAGGTGAGGAGTTGAAGACCAGCCTGGCCAACTTGGTGAAACCTCATCTCTACTAAAAATACAAAAAGTTAACCAGATATGGTGGTGGGCACCTGTAATCGCAGCTATTTTGGAGGCTGAGACAGGATAATCGCTTGAACACTGGAGGCTGAGGTTGCAGTGAGCTGAGATCGTGCCACCGCACTCCAGTTTGGGTGACAGAGTGAGAGACCCTGTCTTGAAAATAAATAAATAAATAAATAAATAAATAAATAAATAAGATGTCCATAAATGCAAACCTAGCAGACCATTCTCCTTTGTCTAAAGTTAATGGTATAAATTGGTATGGGGAAGATTTAGGAAGTATTCAATTCAGAGTAATCAATGTTTTTGATGTAACTTGATACTGGATGAACATTTACAATGATTCTAATGTCACCCTCTCCTTTGGTTTCTATTTTGCAGGTTTTAGCTATTACACAGGGTGCATTCTTAGGTAGTAAGTAGGAAGTGTTGCTTCCCAAAACAGAGGACTTTGTTCAATAGCAGAGATGTGGAAAATACCTAACTTTTAAACTAATAAATGCCCTTTTAACAAAGGTGTCTATACATAATGGTCAGACTATCTCCTGCTTTTACAACTCCTTATAATATCATGTGCCCTAATGCTTATAAATTATGTACACATTTGTGGATGGAGGGCAATGGTGAAGGTAAAGTGTCATTTGGGGCGTAACTTGGAGCCCTGTGAGTCCTTTCAGTTATTCAACACCATGTGATTGTCACATGCACTGCCTCTCTAGCCATCCCCAGCTTCAGATTACATCCACTCTATTCCCAAAGCATGTGAAATTTTGCTAATAAGTGTCTTTACAGGTGAAGGCACTGCATAAAAATTTATTTCTTGTAATTTTCAAAAATAGAGGGGGAATCCACATAACATAAAATTAACCATTTTAAAGTGAACCACTTAGTGACATTCTCTACCTTCACAATGTTGTACAATCACCACCTCTCTAGAAATCCCATGCGTATCAAGCATTTATTCCACAATCTCCATTTCCCCAGCCCCTGGCAACCATCAATTTTCTTTCCTTCTTTATAGATTTCCTCTACACTGGATATTTTATATAAATGGAATCACACAACTTGTGACCATTTTTGTGCAGCTTCTTTTACTTAGCAAAATGTTTTTGAGGTTCCTCCACTGTGCAGTCCAGCACTGTCACTGATGCTTGGGAAAAGTCTGTGAATAAAGTAGATGCACATTCACACTCTCAGGAGTTTGTAATTTAGCAGCTAAGGAAAGTCAATGGCAATAAATGCAACATAGAAACAAGTTTACATTTTATAGTATGGCGGAAGATGATTGCTATGGGAAAAAGTAAGGCAGGGTAGGTGGGATTTTGAGAGATGAGGGAGGAGTGGGTGCAATAATATATGATTGACTAAGTTAGGACTCAAAGAATGTGGAATTATACTAAAGAAGACAAAGAGGTGCGAGCATTAGTTAAATTGAGGTGATGGGGCACATCCAGTGCAGAAAAAAATAAGGCTGTGGAATGCTCTGATGTGGAAGTGTTCTCAGTGTGGTCAAAAAACAGCAAGGAGGCCGATGTGGCTGGATCCCATAGATTAGGTGAGGGTGATAGAAGGGTAGAGATGTAAGGGTTGGGAGGTGGCACAGATCACATACAGCAGGGTCATGTATACCATTGGCAGGACCTTGACTTCTACTCTGATCTGAGGACTCCTGGAAGAATTGTGATAATATACTTATGCTTTAAAATTACCTAATTGCTCTATTGAAAATAGATTGGGTGATATGGTAGATTTAATATTTCAGAGAAGAGATGATGATAACTCAAACTATTAGGTAGCACAAGGATGGTGAGGCATGTGTGTATTCTCAAGCAGTATTAACAATTCCCTGATGAACTGGATGTAAAGGGAAAGAGTGAAAAGTGACTCTGGTATTTTGGGACTGAGCAATTGAGAAGTGAGATGTGATAGGAGCATCTGGATGTGCAATCACTGGAGATAGAATTTAGGTCCAGCGTGTAGTCTCTTGGAAGATTTGTGGGAAAGTTTAGATTTAGCTCTTGGTTTTGAAAACTGAAAAGTCTACCAGGAGGAAACCAGCAAAGGATCCGATGCTGAGATGGGAGATTATGATACACATTAGCCAGGCTGCACAAGGAAAATGCCTGGTGTTAATGCCCAAGCACAGCACATAGAGGAAACATGGCATCTTTCCGATTTGGAATTTAATTATCTTCTTGAGAAAGTTTAGTCCCTCCGAGAATCTCAGCAGTGGAAAAAATTCAGAGAATGTGGGAAAGCAGGAAGTTCGGCACATATTGGCAGGTCTTGGCACTCGTTATTCTAGAACAGGGACTGGGAAATTATGGCCCACAGGCAACATCCAGCCTGCTGCATGTGTTTGTGATAAAGTTTTATTGGAACACAGTCACATGCATTTGCCTACATTTTGGCTATGACTGCTTTAATGCTACAGTGCTGGAGTTGACTGGCTGCAGTAGAGACCATGCAAAGCCAAAAATATCTGCTATCTACTGTTTTCCAGAAAATGGTTGCTGACCTCTGTCCTTGAATAAGTTTGAGGGAAAAAAAAATCAGCTCACCCTCCTGATTAGATGCTGCAGTGCAGATTCTATAAATGCTCCTATTTTCATGGTTTCACTTTTTGTTTATATATTTCTTGTCTTATGATCACTGTCCAAACAAATTCAAGATTTAATTAGAGTTTATGTCAGAAATCAGTGCTAATAACACTTGTACAAATAATGGTTGTGACCAGGCTTGAAGATTCTGAGGCTCTATTAATGACTGATTACTGAGGTAAATAATCTTTGTCAAGGTATTCCAGGCTCATGGAGGAATTTATAAGATTCCCCAAACAAAATTATTTGGTAACTGAAGTTGGTACAAAAGTTATGAAACAATACTTTTTGGTATTTTATTTCCCTTTTTCAGACCTGCAGAAAAAATATATGAGTATTTACATGAATGACTCATACCTCTGACAGCAATGTTTATTTGTTTGTTTGTTTTTATTATTATTATTTTTGAGACAGGTTTTGCTTAGTCACACAGGCTGGAGAGGAGTGGCATGATTATAGTTCACTGCACCCTTGACCTCCCAGGCTCAAGCAATCCTCACAACTCAGCTTCCCAAGTATCTGGGACTACATGTGTATGTCACCATGCCCAGCTAATTTTTATCTTTTGTAGAGACAGGCTCGCACTATATTGCCCAGGCTGGTCTTGAACGCCTGGGCTCAAGCAATCCTCCTGCCTCAGCCTCCCAAAATGCTGGAATTTCAGGTGTGAGCCACCGCACCCAGTCATAATGTTTAAAGAAATAAGATAATGATATATTAGAATCATATACAACCATCTATTACTCTTTGCTGCTCAGGCAATGTCTCATACAGCTTCATAAAAAGTAAGTATCCCAGGACTCGGGAAGCATGTAAAACCTTTAAAAACATATAAAAGTTTCAAATAAATCCTGGAAAATGTTAGTCAAAGGCAAAGAAAGTGTTTTAATTACTTCATTCTAGAATTTCTAATGCCTTTACACAGAAGATATCGGCCAGCTGTTCTTCATTTCCACAGAGAGGAGAGCAACCGATGCAGACTTAACTAGCAGCAATAAAGCGAGCAATAAGGAGATTCTACCAAAAGCGAGAGTGAAAACATTTTAGGGTACATGAAGAAACCTTCTCTGGAGATTTTTTTTTTTTAGTCATGGATAGATTCTCATTTGTCTGGAATGGTGAGCATGTGGCCCAGGAAAAAGTTAGGGAGAGGACTAGACGCACTTTTCTGTCCTTAAAGTTTTGTAGGTGACTTTAAAATTTGCAATGTATTTCTCAACACTTCCAACATATGGACACTAATTCATGCAAGACATTTCATAAATTGTGGGTTTTAGTTTAGAATCATAAGATATACTTTCCACCCTTGAACAATGAGTAGAAAATTGAAAATATTTTAAAGACAATGCTTAGCAGATAACTCCAAAAATTAATTTTATATGTTTTCTATTAAAGATTTTAAATCATAGGAAGAGATAATGAAGGCTGCCTTTAATTTTTCACAATAATTTAGAAAATAGGACCAAGTGTTTTTAGGTCTCATTTCAAATTAGGAAAATAAACTTTGGATGAAAAATAAAATGTATAAGCAATTCTCTAGATGTTTGGTATATGTGGTACATTTTTTTTATATGAAAGTATTTAATTACCTGTGGAATAAAACTTTTTTATTATTATTTTAGCTGTTTAGGTGAACTATTAAAATAGGCCCACAAGAAGAAAAAATAGATATAACAACAAAGCAAAAAATAAAATATTAAAGGAAGCACTTTCAAAAAATTGTGGCAAAATATTCAAATTAAAGAAGAGAAAAGCAAAAAAGGCAAACAAAATTCATTTGGATTATTAGCCTAGTTCTTAAGGCTTTTTCTGTCAGGGAGGCATTTCAGGAGTCGTGGATAAAGTATACTTTGAAGTGGAAATATCAGATTTCATATTCTGGTTCTAACGCATACAGATTTGTGATTAGGAAAGATATTTCATTTTCCTGAACCTCTGAGACTCCATTTTTGAAAGAAAAACAAGTTTCATGGTGTTAACAGCAGCAGGAGACAGTCAAATTCCTAAGCAGATAGGGGCGGGTCCCTGGTAAAACCTGATCAAGCCAAAGACAGTTTTGCCTGAAAACCAAGCTGCTGGACCAGAGTGAGAACTTCTATTTCGGTTTGTCCACTCTCTCTCTATTCCTTCCTTCCGGTTTGTCCACTCTCTCTCCATTCCTTCCTTCCGGTTTGTCCACTCTCTCTCTATGTCCACGCGCGCTCGCTCGCTCTCATCCTTCTGGATGAAGCTTTTTAACCAATCAAATGTTGCCTTCTCCAAGGCTACCTTACAGCCCACACCTCCTCACTGAAAACCTATAAAAACCCTGGACTCAGCCTTTCAGACCTTTATGCACTTTGAGGCTCCTTCTCACACAGAGGGCTACCCACTTCGTGTCCCCTCTCATTGTGGAGAGCTTTTTTGTCACTCAATGAAATTCTTCTCTGTCTTGCTCACTTTCCGGTGCCCACGTACCTCATTCTTCTTGGTCACAGAACGAGAACCTGGAACCTGCCGCCTAGTGGGAGTGAAAAGGGCAGTAGCACGCTTCTGGCTGGCTCGCCCATCTGCAGGCAGTGGGACCAAATGAGTTGTGACACGCCCTCGTTTGCTGAGCTGTGAATGGCGGGAATGAGAGAGAACTGTAACACTTCCTGGGGGCCCACACCTCAGAACTCCCCGAGCAGAATCTGTGGCACCTCCTTGGAGTTCCGTGGTCACTGTTGTCTCCGAGCTTTGGGGCACCACAGCGTCCCCCTTGTCTGAATGCTGGCTCCCAGACACGGAAGCCACTTGTGGCACTCCTGGTCCTGCCATGGGATGGACCATGGTGACCACACAGCCATGGTGGTCATGGGATCCAGGCCAGGGAGTGAGTGGAGTGCAGCCTGCCAGGATGAGCAGGCTGGAGTAAAACCCGGGCAGAGGGGCCACTGGCCACAGAAGTTTCTGGCTGGCAAAGTGGCACTGAAAGTATCCTGTGTCATTAATAAAATTAAAATTGTTAAGAAATATAAAACACTTACAAACGGTACTGATGACATGGGCAACATTCAGCAAATATGGGCTAGTCAGTGTCTCAGTGGAAGTAATGTAGTAATAATAGGCATGACAGTGGTACTCATTACTATTGTATTTTATTTATAATGTAATATTAAGATATGTGGTTTTATGTAGTTGACTAAAATTACTAACTTTGAATTACATAATATAATGAAGTAGTACATTAAACATAAAATATTGTGTATATGATAAAGTGGAATGGCACTCAATAATTTAAAAAATATGAATTAGGCATGGCTATATTTTGGACAATGTTAATAGCAGAACTTTTCAGGACTTGACCAGTCTGTTATGACTAATATAACTATTAAGGAATATCATTATAACATTCTTTCAGCTCATCCACCAAAGGTAAAATTAAAAAAAAAAAAAAAAACTTGCAGAAATGTAATACACTAAAAGTTTTCATAACATTTTGAAAAGAAAGCACAAAAAGGAAATTAAATGCTACTTATATAAAAAAATGTTATGTAGTCAGAAATATCTAGCCAATAATAACCACTTAGTACCTGATAGAGCCTGGATTTGAATCAAGGAAGTATAAATTCAGAGTGGATATTTTTAACTACTAAACTACAAAACATAGACTCCTACCTGCAAATCTAGTACAGAGGAATTGCATAAATCATCCCTAAAGTCTTATTACATATCCCAGAAGAATACCGGATTTGCAAGAAGATAAAACATATTTTTGAATTTATATAAAATAAAATTTTCTGATCTTATAAAATTATTTTATGTTAATATTAAATTATGCTATTATTTGGAATTGTAAAATATTCTCTTTTTACAAAGTATTCATTTTTTTCCTCATAAAACTGAAACAAGATCATGTAGATTACTGATTAGATATACATGACTTTGTAACACCATGTGTCACCGTGAAAAGGTCTTAAGAGTTTTCATCAAAAATAATTTCATTTAAATTTGCCATAGGAAATACTATATTTGAAGTTGTCATAGACACAGAGATTACAGGAGAGGTAGTCTTTGTGGTTTCTTGTCAGTCTTAAATGCCTAACTGTGTTTCTGAATTCATTTTTGTTCCCCTTAAGTAACTCCTAAGTTGCACATTATAACCCCCACATTACTATCTGCTGCAGCACTACATCGAGTGTTAGGCCAAACAACTCCAGCACATGCTACAACTTTATTCCAGATTAATTTATTTTTAGCTTTTTTCTTTCTTCATCTTTTTTGGTTAACTCTTGAGGGTAACTGTAAGTAAATTATCCAACTTCTGAATCATTATGATTCCAATTTCCAATTATGATTCTAATTTCTGTAAAACTGTGCCTGAAATGTTTCCTACTACATTGTGAGGGTCTTTTCCCCAAATTACTTTAAATCTGATAAATGTCAAACTATGGGAATTTTTCTAGTATATATTCAGACATTCTACCTTGAAGTTTACTTCTTCCTCCTGTCTTATCCAATTACAAAAATAAACTATATATTATTCTAGGCTATCTGATGATTTTGACAATAATCATAATGAAGTTCATAGTAGCATTGGTAGCAAACATATCCTACTTTTACTGTTTGATTTAAAATGTTTCACCTATATCTTCAGATGAAAAATGGAAAGGTACATACATTCCAAGTTGATAAATTGCCTGGCCCACTCCATCTGCCCAATCTCCTCTAACAGATGTTTTTAGCTTGTTACTATAAATGGAGCACTGATTTAAAAAACAAAACAAAACAGTAGCCAGACATGGTAACTCACACCTGTATTCCAGCACTTTGGGAGGCCAAGGTGGACAGATCACAAGGTCAGGAGTTCGAGACTAGCCTGGCCAGCATGGTGAAACCCCATCTCTACTAAAAATACAAAAATTAGCCAGGCATGGTGGCGCATGCCAGAAATCCCAGCTACTTAGGAGGCTGAGGCAGGAGAATTGCTTGAACCCAGGAGGCAGAGGTTGCAGTGAGCCGAGATTGCACCACTGCACTCCAGCCTGGGCAACAGTGCGAGACTCCATCTCAAATAAATAAATAAATAAATAAATAAATGAAATAATGATAATAATTTAAAAAAATGTTCTGATTTGCATCACAGCCTTGAAACAGTTAATTTTCTTTTTGAAAAGTTACATACAGTACACTTACCGCATGCATGATCTGCACCTTGTCTTTTAGAAATCAAAGACGGCAGACTCAGCGAAGGTTTCAGTTTGAAATGGAGCTAATTTTTACACATTTTGAAAAAGCACGTAAATTTCAGCTTCAGGACTTAAGCTATTCTTAAATTGAGTAATCTTAGTTCTATGATCATCATGAGTCTGGTCTACTCGCTGCTACAATTTAAGGATTGAAATACATAATTGTTTTCCATAGGTATTACTTTATATTATTAGGTTACAGATGGAGGTATATGGGATTTTTATAATTCTGAAGTAACATGCCAAGCTGTTACCATTATTCTGATTTACTGTGGAGCAGCTACAAACAGCAGCCACATGGGCTGCACAAAATGAAGAGGTTGTTGAAGTCCCTGGGCCCACAGAACTGGAAAGTCAACATGAGATAGATGGGAGAACCTCTGCTTGCCCTGCCTGCAGCAACTCCTCTGGCCATTTTAGACCTGGCACTGATGGATTTCTGAGGGAGTGACATTCGTGTGCCCTTGGGCAGAAACACATCATCTAGTCTGAGGATTGTAAAGACTGAATGCTTTTAAGGAAAAAGCTAAGATCTTTTTTAAAAGTAGCAATTTTAAAGTTTTCTTCTTCCCCAAACTATTAATATGAATATAGAGGCAACTTTTCTTTAATCTGTACTTCATGTACCAACATGAAAGACATTTTTAATCTTGACTTTATAAATTCTCTACATATAAGCATCTGATGGAAAAGTGAACTTTCTAAAACCTCAATACAGAATATTCAATACTTCCTTTCCCTCACATTGACTTCTACTTATAACAGCCACATAAAAAAAGTCAACAAAAGTACCACCTCCCTTGTTACACAAACTCAATATGCACTCCTCAAATATGCTACTGGGATCCTTTGATGCAATGTGAATGTTTTCAGGGATTTTCCTTAACCTCCATGGCAGTTCTAGATATATGGATTCAATCTAGAATACTCAGAAAATTTTGCTTTAGCGAAGTAGTCTTTTTCTTTCATAAAAGAGGCAATATGAATATGTAAATATAACTCAATCTCATCATCTCAATCTTAAGGTATCTTAAGTGAAATTTAAACAAAAGTAATTATTGACATTTTTCTATTAGTTTAGAAAGAGAAGAAAAATATCCATATTATTCCATTATGTACATAAATTGGCCTTTTCTATTATTATTGATATTTATAAAGAATCTCTAATTTAGAGAATTCTAATTCTCTAAAATAATTTCATCTAAATGTGCAAATTGTTCATTAAAGCCTTGTTTGTAATAATAAATTTTTTTTTAAATCAAATGATTGTTTAGGGCACTGAATAAAGAAATTATGCTACTCTCATGGAATAAATGACTTAGGATATATTTAAAAGAAAGACATGCTTTATATATACTTTTATTAGAAATGGCATTAAAGAAAATTATAGAACAGTGCTGTGTTATAATCATGGTTACTGCATATTTTACACACATGCACACATACACGCTTTTTTGAAAAATTATGTCCCCAAATGTGAATAGTGAATATGAGTCAGAAGTAGGAGATTTTGCTTATAATTTTTTATTTTTCTATTTTTTAATTAAAAAATAGATATCACTGTTCTAATTGTAAAGGAATATATGTTTTAAAGTGAAGTAATAGAGACATGGAGACATGTCAGAATATAGCACTTTGATATTTTTAAAGCACTGAATTTTGAGGTTTTTCAGTTAAACAAGACTGTCCACATGTTATCTGGTGTACGATTTACTAGTAAAAAGAAACACTAAGAGTCAGGTTCCATCTTAAAAGTTTCCTTGCACTATCCATTTCATCCCTCAAAACAAACTGAGGTCCGTGAATGGTTAATAAACAAGCAAATAAAAACTTACACTAACATTATTTGTCTAAGATTTAATCTTGCCTTTCTGAATCCAAATTCAATTTCTTCTTGCTACAATGTGTTAATGTTAGACATATATCTCTTTAACAGTACAGGGAGAATAGCCAGGCATGGTGGCACAGGCCTGCAGTCCCAGCTATTAGCAGGGCTAAGGGGGAAAGATTCCATGAGCCTTGGGGGCAGAGGCTGCAGTGAGCTGAGTTCATGCCTTTGTATTTTAACCTGAAGATCTTGCAAAACAGTTAATGGAAATGAGGAAGTAGTAATTTATTCTGCTTTAGAAACATAGTTATCTAAAATGATCTAGAAAAGTAAGGTTGAAATGGAATCTAAAGATTTATATAATGATCCTAGTGGAACTTGGGGATTAAGATTTTCTATGTGCTAGAGGTTTTCAGGTCTAATATTTCTTTTTCATAATTGTGAATATATTTGTTTTATACAGTGTATACCACTCATTTGTAAGTGAATTGAGAATATATTAAATTCAACCTGAGAGGATTATCTGCCTTGTCATCCTTAATATTTACATAAAGGCAATGGGACTGCTTAAGCTGTGATTCTCCATATGTTAGTGAAGGACAACCTCCCACACTTCTGCATAATAGTTTATAACTCCCAGCAACATTTTCAATTTTGTTTAGCTAGAGACTAAATATGCCTCAGATAAATAAGACAACAGATGGTTTCCTGGAGATGATATAGAAAAGAGAACACACCCATAAACCTAAAAGAGAGATACTTTATTTTTATTTTTTTTTTTTGAGATGGAGTCTTGCTCTGTCGCCCAGACTGGAGTGCAGTGGCGCGATCTCGGCTCACTGCAGGCTCTGCCTCCCGGATTCACGCCATTCTCCTCCCTCAGCCTCCTGAGTAGCTGGGACTGCAGGTGCCCGCCACCTCGCCAGACTAAGTTTTTGTATTTTTAGTAGAGACGGGGTTTCACCATGTTAGCAAGGATGATCTCGATCTTCTGACCTCGTGATCCGTCTGCTTTGGCCTCCCAAAGTGCTGGGATTACAGGCGTGAGCCACCATGCCAGGCCACTTTATCATATATACATATACTTTAAGTTCTGGGATACATGTGCAGAATGTGCAAGTTTGTCACATAGGTATACACATGCCATGGTGGTTTGCTGCATCCATCAACCCATAATCTACATTAGGTATTTCTCCTAATCTTATAAATTGTATTCAGTGATCACAGATAAGCCTAGATAATTACAGAACTTCTAATAAAAGCATTGTGGAGGTTTTCCTCAAGGCAAATAAAACAGCCATTTGGATGCCCTCACTATATTTTGTGACCCTGAGAGCTTTATTTGCAGCAGAATAAAAATAGTGAATGGTAGGAAGATTTTATTGACAGATTCTATATTAAGCAGACACCAAAAGATCTATAGACATGAGGCTTAAAATCTTTAGGATTCTTTTTATTTCCACTGGTAGAAATCCAAGTTAAATGTACAAATATTTGTTTAAAATGTTATTTAAAAATACTCCTTTAATTGATATTATTTGTTCTTCTCTGCTTTATTAAAAGAAAATCAACTTCCAAACTGTATTTTCTGCTTAGGATTACAAAACTACCCAAAATTATCAGACATTTGCAATGTAAAATTAAAGGAAACCCAATTCCTCCTCCCTCCCATCCCCCAACCAGATACCTTTTTGGCATAAGAATTATTCTGAGTAGAAGTGAATTGAGAAATGGCAGATGCAGGAAAACTTCTCTGCCTTCCCCCTGTCTGCCCAAAAGCTGTGCATAAATTTCCTTTTGTGTAGGTGTCTCCTTTATAATAATAGAAAAGAAAAAGAAAATCTTCATCAATGGAGATGGAGACAACGCTAGATGGGTCTGCATAAACAGAACTTTACTAGATAGCCTTTATCATTTATCAGTGTCCCCATATATTTACCTTCCTTCAATTTACTGCCCCTAGAAGCTAAATCTCCTTTCTTTTATCTTGTGATATTTCCACAATTAATCACCCTTTGTTAAGCTGGGATACAAGTCCCCTGAGCTTAACTGTTTCTTTGGGTCTTTGCTTTCTACAAAATTCTCTGTGCACACACACAAAAATTAAATTATTAATTTCAAATAAAATCTGCATGTATTTTCTCCCATTAGATGCCTTTTGTCAGTCTAACTCACAAGCCCCAGGTGCACATCTGAAGAGGACAGAGGAAAGTTTTTATTTTGCTCCATTTCTGATGACCACAAAGAGACAGCATAGACTGGGATGCCTTGTTCCTCCAGAGCCTGCAGCTGAGATCTTGGGATACCAAATGTTATGAACTGAATGTCTTTATGTCTCATCCTGGGGTCATATGTTAAATCTTAACATGGTTTTAGGAGGTGGAAGCTTCGGGAGGTAATTGCATTTGAAAGGAGGACACTCATGAATGGGATTAATGCCCTTATAAGAAGAGACACTGTTAGAACCAAACTCTCGATTCCCTCCTGGGCAGGGGTCGCCGCGAAGGATCACCGACACGAGGTTCACAGCAGAGAGTTATTTATTATTAGCGCGCTAGGGTCCCAAGCTCTAAGTTGGCCCTGGGACCCTGACTGCTTGTTACAGGCCGTTTATATAGGCAAACACAAGTTCAAACACAGCTTACGGCGCGAAATTCAAACAAAGCTTAAGGCGCAAAATAATTGGGTCTAGCTATGGCCTGAGCAAGGTGTCTTGTTCTAATTGGTTAGAGCAGGACCTTATGAGGTTCTTTCCTGGAGTTGTTGATTCTGGGAACTTCGAGGCAGGGTGGGACCCCCGGAATTGGCAGGGTGGGACCCCATGAGGTTGTTTCCCAGAATTGGCAGGGTGGGACCCTATCAGGGTGGGACCCTATCGAGGCAGGGTGGGACCCTATCTAGGGCCACCTGGTGCTAATTTTTTAAGTTTTATGAGGCCTAGTTTCAACACAAATGCTCGCTTCTCTTTCTCTCTCCACTATGTGAAAATAAAGCAATAAAGTGGCTATCTGTAAACCAGGAAGAGGGCCCTCACCAAGAACATGACTGGGCTGCCACCTTCATGTTAGATTTCCAGCTTAGAATTGTGAAAATATTTGTTTTTTTAAGACACCCAATCTATGATATGCTGTTGTAGCCACCCAAACTGACCAAGGCACCTCACAAAGACTGAAAAAGGTAAGAATTCTTCTTGAGTAAGCCTCTTAGATTTTCCATCTGTAGGGTCTGACTGAGAGAGGATTGTAAGATCTGTCTTTTCTTGTTCCTTTTTAAATTCCCAATTTAGATTAACAAGGTAAAAACACTTGTATGAATTAATTCCTTAGGTATTGCCACTTTTGTTTTGTTTGGCCTTTGCTATTGATCCATTCCCCACCAGGACAGCCGTCATTTTACTTTGCCTTTGTCTTTTGTGTCCTTTGTCATAAGGCAGGGAATCATAGTGTTCCTGAACCAAACTGAGGGTTGGGCTATTTCTCGAGGCCCAGTAACAAGATGCAGATGAACTAGGGAAGAAGAGAGTTTTTATTTCTGTAACTGGTTACAGGGAGAAATCCTGGAAAATATCACCAAATCAACTCAAACTTACAAAGTTTTCCAGAACTTATATTACCTTCTAAGCTATAAGTCTACGTGTAAGTGTGCATTCATCCAAAGACATAAGTGATTAACTTCTTTTAGTCTATAACTAAGATCTGAGTCCTGAAGACCTTCCTCTGGAGGTTTACTTAATCTAAATAGGTCCAGGTGCTGGGGTGATCACCCTTATCTTGTCTGCTGCTAAATCAAGGAGGTTTGGGGAGTTTCTTCAGATCCCCAGTAAACTTGTTTGTGGAAGCCTGGAGAGTTTCTTTGGATCCCCAATAAAACTTGTTTAATCCTAAACGGGTCCTGTTAAGAATTCCCTCATTATCTTGTCATGCTTCAATGCCCAAGAAAGACCCAAGCAAAACTCTCGGTGGGCTTCTGTTGCATTTCAGCCTTTGTATAAGGCACTGGCTCTAACAGTTTTTAATCTTTAACTTCACCACTCAGGCAGTACTGAGACAGTTGCTATGGAGGCCTGCGTTAGTGAGACCTGGCCTGCCACAATAGGGCAAAATGCAGAAATGGGTTTCCAAAGCCTATTGTTCAGCTGGCCTCACAGAGTTTATGGTTCTTACTAGATCGCTATTCATTTGGATAAATTTTGCCTGTGGACACCAATAAAACTGAAGGAGATTATTATTTATTTATTTTTATTTTTTTTTATTTTTTTTTTTGAGACGGAGTCTCGCTCTGTCGCCCAGGCTGGAGTGCAGTGGCCGGATCTTGGCTCACTGCAAGCTCCGCCCCCCGGGTTCACACCATTCTCCTGCCTCAGCCTCCTGAGTAGCTGGAACTACAGGCACGCGCCACCTCGCCCGGCTAGTTTTTGTATTTTTTAGTAGAGATGGGGTTTCACCGGGTTAGCCAGGATGGTCTCGATCTCCTGACCTCATGATCCACCCGTCTCGGCCTCCCAAAGTGCTGGGACTACAGGCTTGAGCCACCGCGCCCGGCCAGGAGATTATTTTTTTAACCCACTTAATGTACTGGGAGCTTGGCTGGAACCCAGTGAGAGAGCTGTCTCTGATTTTTCTACCTGCCCAGGGGCCACAGGCTGTCAGGCTTGCACCCGGTAGTTTAGAGTCAGGCTGGAAGTCCGGTGCACAAGCAGTATTATCTGTCTGACTGTGGCAACACTCAGGGGAGTGAGTGTTCCTGCTCACACCGGTATCCCCTGCCTGATATCACAGGTAGGCAGGTCTATGATTGGAGGCATCTCACTTTTGTGAAAGACCAGTGACCGGAGTTTTCACACAAACACCATCCTTACCAACTGCGGCAACAACTGTCTTTACTTTCTTTTGTTATCCTTGGAAGCGACATTCTGCATTATGGAAGTTATATCTTCTGAACCTGCTCCAGGGATGTAGCTTGCCTCTGTGGTAAAAAGGAAAAAAAAAAAAAAAAATCACTTTATGCCTAGAAAGTTGCCTCCAGGTCTTTCCAGAAAAAGGCTTTTTTCTTTGTGCTGCATTTGGTGTCTGAGTCCTTGATGATTCTACCTATTGATGACCAGATGATGGACTTTTTGACTTGGAAAAATGTTTATATTTTAAAACAATTTTTAGAGAGCTCTCATTCTAAACAAATGTCCTATTAGGACCTATGGGAAGATCAGATTGTAGGAAGAATGCAAAAAAGCATTTTGGCTAGTCTGAGGGATTCCCTCAACAAAAATCGAAAAACAAAAATCAGACTTGGAACAAAACTTAAAATCCATAACCCACTATAAGTTCCCCTTTCCAGGCTGACTCTCTATCTCTGAAACTCCAGAAGATCTTTTGGATCTCTGGAACCTGCCACAAATCCCCTCCCCAAATTTCGGCCCCACCTTTTCAACAAATTTCTTTCATTCACAATACTCCTCCAAATTCCCTAGAAAATTTTGTAAACACCCAGCTGTCCAATTTTGTTATACCCAGACCGTTTGTTCCCCAAAGAAGACCACCAGAGTCCAGAGTCAAAGCCAAGCGGCAAGGATCTTTTACTGCAAGTTCGAACTTGGTCCCTCCATTCTACAGCATACAAGAGGGCCCCGAAAAATGCGAGTGCTTACTTTTTATAGCCCGATGTAAATAAGATACGTAAAGTTACAGAGGAACAAGGGAATTCTTTTGGTTACAGCATTACAATTGGTTTACATTTTAAGTTATACATTTAGCAGTTTTCTATTGGTTCCCGCGCTTTCAGTAAAACCACAAACGGCTGTGTCCTTATCGGGGACTTTTCCAGGTGGTGTTTGTACTGGGCTCAGGAAATTGAGAGATATATGGTGGGATGTGTTTGTACTGGGCCTGTTTGTGTTGAGCCCGGGGCTGAGGAATGTGCTTTGTGTTGAGCCCGGGGCTGAGGAATGTGCCTGATTTCTTTCAATTTAACTTTCATTTCCTTATAAGAATTTCCCAAAGCACTGCTGCCTGACCTCCAGGCATGGGCCAAACAAGTTACTTATGCAAATGTTTATAGCCAGAGGCCCCAGGTACACACCACAAGGATGATTTTGCTGTCCCTTGTAACTTATACCTACATTTCAGGAATCTAATCAAACTCCATCCATACCAAGCCTTCCTAGGCAATGCCCTTTGCCAATGTATCCTAGGCCCTGACTGCAAAGAATTTATATCCTCTGGATTGTAGCATATCTTTTAAATTACAAAATGTTTTAACCTCTATTTCCAGAAGATTATCTACCGTATTTAGCGAGGACCTTTAAAGATTAGTGGCCATTCACTAATGTCACACAGGGACCTCAATTGGCTACTAAAAAGTTTGCTTCCCACCCATGAAAATACTATAGTTATTTGCCAAGCCAGATGGCTTCTGTGAACCTCTTCCCAGGGGAAGCCAGTGGCCAGATCCCTTCCAGGCACTCCAGCAGAGAGCCAGAAAACGCTCAGCTTAGGGCGCTATTCAAGGCCTGATAGCAGTTATTATGGAGGCCTTTCCCCCTCAGGTAAATTGTTCTAAGGTTAAACTTTGCACTCAAAAAGAAACTAACACCCCAAGTCCTTTGTGGAAGACTTTATACAAGCTTTCCAAAAGTACTGTATCAAATACAGAGGTCTAAAGCATACAAATCTTTGAATTTTTGCCTTAGTCTGAAATCTTCTCCAAAATATAAAGGAACAAATCTAACCAAGTGTGGTTAGATGGCAGGACAACCTCTCAGTTTTATTATTAAGGCTTTTACCCAATTCTTTGAGACTATTTTGTAGGAAAGCAGGAAAAAGAAGCAAAATAGCAGTCCTTCCTTGCAAATTGTGTTCTCACAAAAACAGAAATGTGACTGAGAATAATTGAAAGTGCTTCCAACCACAGAACCTCTCCTATTCCTCTCGAGATATTTACAGATAATAAAAAGCCAGGATATTGGAAGCATAAATGCCTGAAATTTAGAGAGGGAAAGTTTAAATTGTACTTTCCTTAGGCTTCAACACCCTCGGAAGGTCCGTTTTTCCTCTTCTCTAAGACAATTTCCTTATAAACCCCACTGGTTGACACGGTCAGCCAATCCTCAGTAGCAACCCAGACGCACCATTAAAATTAAAACAGAGGATCAAGAATGTAATTTTTAAATTGACAGAGTGCAACTTTTTCTACTATTCCCTCAGAGGATTTCAGTCTACCCATCACCTCTAATTCCATTTAAGCTATCAGAGTCTCTGGGCAACCTGTTTCACTGCCCACATCTCAGCACACCTCAATATCCGAAGGCCTTATTAACACCCACTATGCCTTTCTAATTTCTCACACCTCACCAGTAAACCTGGTAGGTAGAAAGTAGTTGTGCAAATATCATGTCAACACCATCACATTAATAAGAAGTGACAGGTTTACTTCCATGACCTCACACAAACACTCAGACTTCTTGCTTCTCCTGATGGAGACTCATCTCTAATCAAAATCCTCTGAAGGGGACTTCATCTTAGAAGTTGTCCCAATTAGTCTTTGGACCTTGAATGCAAATAAAGTTGAACTACTACTAAGTATAGAACCTGTGCACATTTCCTGAAAAAGGAATAAACCCTTCCATTCAACAGCCTGATACCCTTTCTGTGGAGATGCAAAATAAGGAATTGAACCTAAAATAGACTCCTTTTTACAGCAGGATGTTTACATTTTTGCCTCCTCATTCTGCAATACCCCAATTTTAAAAGAAGGAAGGGAAAATTTATTCAGAAGTGAATCAAATCTATTTGTGCAAGATCTAAGGGCCATAAACCCTTTAGTAATTGTTTACCATTCTGAAGTCGCTAATCCAGTTACTATTCTTACTTCAATTCCAGCTGATGCAGCCAGGTTTACAGTAATTGACCTACGCTCAGCTTCCTTTTTTATTTTATTGCTTTAGATTTGTAAATTCTTTTTGCATATAAATTTAGAGGAAGACAAGTAACATGGACTCACATACATTGGGCTATTTGGAGGTCCCCTCAATATTTTTGCAGGTCCTTAAAGCCAACATAGACTCTGAAGCCTTTACCAAAGGCCTTGCTCTTGTTTAATATGTGGATGACTTCTTACTTTGTACCTCTTATAGAGTTCCTTATTCACCAAAAGGCCCTCTCTGAAAGAAGCCTCCAGGCCTCCAGAGCAAAACTCCACTGACTATAAATGACTGCTACCTACTTTTAGGACTTGAGATATTTCAAGACACTCAAAATTTACCCCCAAATGCCTTGAGTTTTTTGTCCATCTCTTTCCTCCGAATGAAGACAGAGTTATGTACATTTTTAGGGGCAGCTGGACACTGCAATCAATGGACTGCTAATTTGCTGCCCTTGCTAAACCTCTATATGCTATCTTCCAGGATCCTGCCTCAAAGTCCATTTCTTGGCCCTCAGAAGCATTACCCACCCTTGAAGTTGCAAACTCAGCATTGTCTACAACCCCCAGCACTCAGCTTACCCAATTTGGACAAATCTTTTCACCTATACTGCCATGGAAAAAAAAAATGGGATGACTATAGGTATTTAAGGACAACCTTTCACCTCTCAGATACATCCTATAGCCTATTTCTCATGTCAATCACACCCTGTGGTATCAGGCATGCCCTCATGCCTTCATGCTGTAGCCACTCTTGTAGCCTTGACAAGCCCTTACACTTGGTTCCTTTGTTCACCTTTGTTTGCTCTATGCTGTGTTGGCTCTTTTAGAAGTTCAAAAAACACAGTAACTTTTAACATTGTGATAAACAACCCACGAACAGGCCTATTCACCAGGCTTCCATTCTCTCACATTGCTGTGGCACTCTAAATCCAGCTGTTCTGACACACCACCATGGTGATGGAGACGTCCCACTCTATTCCATGGGACTGACATGTGACTATAGGAACAGTCTCAAAGTCACAAGAAGACTGCTTAGATATCGTCTTGAACAACCCAGACCTATCTCTATTTTGTGCTGGCTCCTGTAAATGAAATGCCCGTGGAAACATAACGACTGGTTATGATGTGGCTGTCTCACATGAAATCCTTGAAACATATTCTTTGCCCAGTGTAAAGTCAGCTTACACCACAGCACTCATGAGTCCTGTGGAAACCCGTACATTGATGAAAGGACAATCTACCCCTGTTTACGTTGACGAGGTTTGCTTTTGCAGTCTGCCATGTAGTTAGCACATTCTGAAAATCCCACAGATTCTTAACCTCTGCCAGGCTCTCAGTGCCAAACAGACATATAATTGCTACTCCAATACAGGTTATTTATCTCTCTCCTAAAATTGCTATTGTTCCTTGTCCAGTTTATCCCAAGGAAATTGACATCGTATCTCCAGAAAATAATAAGCCTGACAAAGCTGCTAAGTACAGAGCTAAAAATGTACTTCTCTGTCCCTTTACTACACAATTTATAAACCTGCCTCTATCCCCGACTGATATTATTAACTGTCAGACAAATGTCCCATAATATGAAGAAGACAGATGGATACAAAAGGGTGTCAGATAATTATCAAACTGATTAAACAATGGACTAAATAGGCTTCCTATAGCCCTTTATCTTTTGAACTTCTGGCTTGCACTTATCTCCCATCAGATAAAAATGTACCTGTTGATGGGGGATAGTTAAGGAGCTAAAAGACAATTGACTCTATCCTGCCATCCACAAAAATTCTGACTAAATTATTTCCCAGTGTACTACTTGCAAATTTCATCAAATTTCTGGAGCAAACCAACATAGCTGAGGAAATCTCCAAGGCCCTCACATCCCCTTGCAGTACTACAAATTGATTTCATAGCTTCTTCTCCAGCTTTAGGTTCTTCTTACTGTTTGGTTGTCTGCATGGTTTGTAGCTAGACTGGAGGCCGCCCTGCGGGCATTTCAACACAAGAGTGGTAAAGAAGTTAGTAAATGAGATCTCTCTTTTTTTTTTTTTTTTTTTTTTTGAGATGGAGTCTCACTCTGTCACCCAGGCTGGAGTGCAATGCTGTAATCTCGGCTCACTGCAACCTCTGCCTCCTGGGTTCAAGCGATTCTCCTGCCTCAGCCTACCAGCTGGTTGTCATTACAGGCACCAGTCACCACACCTGGCTAATTTTTGTATTTTTAGTAGAGACTGGGTTTCACCATGTTGGCCAGGCTGGTCTCAAACTCCTGACCTCAGGTGATCTGCCCACCTCAGCCTCCCAAAATGCTGGGATTACAGGCATGAGCCACCGCACTCAGCCTCCATAAAATATTGTTAACTGTCTACATTGCCACGCCAAGCTACACCCATATCATCACTCTCAAGACAAGTAAAAGTCTATTTCTGTAGATGACTGAAGTTGGAGATTTTCAGAGTCACATCCCAGTTCCGGAAGTAAAAAACACCTCAAAGTAGGCAGCTCTTGATCATGGATTCAGAGTTTCATCCTTACCTAGTTTTTTTTCCTCCCTGGATATCTTCCTCCTCCTTAAGATGGGAGAAAAACAAAACAACCTCTTTTGATCTTTGAAACAAACTCCTTCCCACTTACTTATATCTCCTATTTATTAAAAGGCTGACTAGAGAGTGCTTGTCTCAATCTATTTTATTCTCTCTCTAATCCCCCATGATGAGCTCTCCTCTGAACAGTGTCTTGCATCTATTAACTTTTCTATTCTCTCAACAACTCAAGCACAAGCATGACACCTCTCTTTGCACCAGTTTTCCAAACCATGGCCAAGATAACTAATCAATCTAATTGCTAGTTATGTCAACATCTAGGCAACATATGGACTACATTTTCCTTTGTGTATGCCTCCTCCAAAAAGGATGCCTCCTTTTCTTGTAATAGGATGGGAAAAACAGCCTTTATCACTGAACCTGCAGATGACACTGAAATGAGTCTGCATAAACAAAACTTACTGATAAGTTATCTTCTATTAGTTGTCCTCAGAGATACTTACTTTCCCACAGTTTTCTGCTCCATGAAACCCACAACTCTTTTCCTTTGTTTTGTTGCTTCTCCACAATTTATTTTCCTGTCAGGATAAGATATAAGCTCCCGAGTTTAACTACTTCTTTGGTCTTCACTTTTTATAAAAACCTATGTACACATTTAAAAAAAAAAAAGAAAAAGAAAACATTAGCATTTAATAAAATTTGTATATGTTTTCTTCTGTTAACCTTTGTTATTCTAATTTGTTGGAAGTAACTGTCTAACCTAAGATAGAAGAATGTTTTCCTTCCTCTCCAAATGCATTCGAATTGGTCCAGAGGAGAGCAAAAATAGTATGAGACATTTTCCCAACTATCCATAAACCTAAAATCTAGATGGCAAAAGGGCACATTTAGAAAAAGATATTGTACACTAATGGAGGGTGACTCTTCATTAAAAAATCTAGTCAGCAGATGACGAACATGAGTGTCTGGTTCTTAAACGATAGACACAGCTATCACAGGTATTAGCAATAAAATAAAATGTGGGCCTATGTGAGTGAGAAAGCATCTCTGGGGGAAAGGAATATATTTTTAAGAGCAAAGATGGTGTATTGGAGCATACTAATATTGAAAATTTAAGTAGTTGATTTTGAGAAAACCTATCAAATTGTTGATAAGGTGCCCTGGACATAAAGAAAATAAAAATTAGAAAAAAAAAAAAAAAAAGAAGGAAGAGGGATATTTTGGTTGCTGTGAAAAAATAAAAATAAAAAGTGTCAACTTCTAATGAAAGATTATATAAAATGAATAAAAATAAGTTATGCAGAAATCATTACTATAGGTTATTGGCTATGGAATTAAATAGCATGCAACTATTTTGAGTAACTATCATAAAATTTTAAAAATAGAGTAAACAAACTAGAGAAGAACTTGAAATTAAAGGAATAACTTTTAAAAACGAGATATACATATAATACATTGGTAGGAAATGGCGTGACTGAAAATATAGAAGCAAAGACGTCATCAAATATTCTTCGTAAGGAACTGAGAAGATCAAACTATATCCATCTCTGGGGAACTGTGCTTTTACCTCACTATAGATAACGCAATTGATCTAGCAGATATTTTCATTTAGTTGAGCAGATATTTCTGATTTTGAAGACTTCAGCCCAGTTTTACCTAGAAAATATGGAATGCTGCATAGAATTTGGAAGACAGATATAAACCCTATGATACACCCTTGTAGAGGTCTTTCCACACAGAGGTGTCACCACAAAGAGCCAAAATAAGGAAAAACGATAGACGAAAAAGAAAAATGCTCTATCTTAAATTTGGCACTGGATGGAAGATAAATGTATTTACCCTGAGAATTTGTAGCCGCAGTTAGTCCTTGTAAATTTTCTGTCAAAATTCATATGGCTACTATGATCCATTAAATCTCAAACTAAGGGTTAGTTATCATGTATACCCAGAATAAGAATATTCTTGTGGAGAAATGCAATTTTACCCCTTTCCTCAAAGACAAAATTTCTGAAAGAAGATTCTATGACTATGAAAAAAAAAAGACTTGGGAAATAAAATCTGCATTAAAAAAACTTTCAAATATAGGAGAGGAAATTATAAAATTATAATTTTAATTATCAACTAAAACATTAAATTTTTACAATCATAAAATTCAAATGAGAAAAAATTATAAAATTATAATTTGTAACATTGAAAATGCAGTATCACTTTAAGCTGCTGATTAGAGTGTGAAAAATAAAATTTGAAACTGAAAATGAATCCAAAAAGTTTTTCATATAGAACAGGAGTTGCAAAGTACTTTCCATAGTACTTTCCATGGAGTCAGATGGTAAACATTTCAGATGCTGAAGAGACAGAGCTGAAAATATTCCAGATTTGGTGGTAGACACCAATCCTCAGGCTAAGGAAGTAGATCGCTTTACAGATAAGAAAAACACAACGAATTTAGCACTGGATATATCATAATGAACCTAGAAAACATCAAAGATGAAAATAGGATGTTAAACACAAGTTGAGAAAAGGACAATTCATAGGCAAGACATGACAATTAGACTAACAGCTGATTTTAAAACAGAAACAGTAAAAGCCAGAGGTAGTAAAAGAGGAATTTTAATGTGTGGCATTAACCAACATTTTTTGCACCAGATTTCTATGAAATTGTCAATAATTTATGAAATTGACATTAGTAATTGTCAGATTTCAATTACATTTTTCAATTTAAAAATGTCAATAAAGAATATGAGATAAAGTAATTTTCAGACAAAACAGAAAGGATTTACAAATAAAGGGCATTCCAAAGTTTGAAATTCAGGAAAGAAACTGGATCCTAGATGGAAAGTCTGAGATATGAAATGTAACACACAGCAAAGACAGTGGTAAGCAGGTGAATAAATCCGAATGGACACTGGCATTTAAAAATGATGACAATGTCTAACTAGTAAAGGGGATGCAACTAAAAATGAAATACTAAAAATTATAATAATGTATAAGGTCAATAAATGTTTTAAAATATTCTAAAATACATTTTATCGTTTGAGACGTGATGACATGATTTTCTATGAACAGAAATCAAGACAATTTATCTAAGATGTGCTTGGAATAAAAGATATTGCTGGAATTAAGATTTTTATGTAAAGCTCATTTGAATTTCTATATAGCAACAAGTTGAGAGCATTTAATATGAATGATACTTTTAATAATATTACAAATTATGTCATACAATATGCATGTGAGTCCTGTGAAAAAGATAATATAATATTACAGATATAGATTTGATTTAAACAATTAGAGATAGAAATTATATCTTAAATATGTAAATCTTCTTAAAGTGCATCTGAAAATTCAGTGTAATTCTATATAAGCTTTATTTTTTAAAACATGGAGGAATTTATTCACATTTTTAAGTGGAGCAATAAAGATCCAAGAATAACACCTTTCAAGATAAAAATAATGTGAAGGAAATTATTTGTACTAGATATCAAAGTATTTTAAAAATATATAGTAACTAAGCATTTTTATAAGCAAAGTAGATAGATAAATTTACTAATTGAATCTAATTTAGACTTTAGAAACAATTCCAGGTTTACATGAGTCACTCGTTTTGTGGAGCAGATGACATTGCATGTGAGTGAGGAAAGGATAGGCTACTAAATAAATATTTCTAGGAAAAAAATGCTTCATCTATGAGGAAAAAAAGGAAAGGGGTTCAATTTTTTCCTCTTTACATCATATTCATATTAGTAAGTGGTATATTATTTCAGTATTTACACTTAAATATATAAATGCAATGTTGAAATGTTAAACTTTTTGAAGAGAGAAAAGAAACACAAACAAGATGCAAAAAGCTGACAACATTGATAAATTTACCATATTAAAATTAGAAATTCTGTTCACTAAAAGATTTTGTAAGGGTGCCATATGGTGGCTCATGTCTGTTTTTCTAGCACTTTGAGAAGCTGAGGCTGGAGGATCACTTGCGCCCAGGAGTTCAAGGCTGCAATGAGCTATGATTGTGCTACTGCATTCCAGCCTGGGCAAGAGTGAAAACTTGTCTTTTAAAATGCTCTAAATTGATAGAAGGTATAGATACTAAATAGGATAAAAATAATCATGTGATATTAATTTTAAAATTATTATAGATTTGTATTTATAATATAGTTAAAATTCCTACAAGGTAATAGATTTAAAAGAAAAAAGGCAAAGTATTTATAGATATTTCAGAGAATAAAGAATACTAACAAATTCCTGTGGTGAAGAAACACAAAAATATTGTTGCAACCTCATTATTAGTTAAGAAAATTAAAAATAAAAACTCGAAGAGATCCAATTTGTAATTACTGGGTGCACTTATATTAAAAATTTAACAGTATTAGGTGTTGGAAAGTTTGTGAAGAAATGAGACTTCTCATCCTCTGCTGATTGGATTACAAATTGTCACAAACGTTTTAGAAAATAATTTGACACTACTTGGTAAACTTGAAATTTCTTACTTACCCTATGTGTTATGGCCACCTTGAGGATTGAAACTGGATCCAAAATATGGTTCAGATGTTAAGACTGATAATGTCACCCATACACATACCCAAGAAAATAGGCAAAGTTTCATTATTTATATAATGAGACATTTTGGGAGACACAAGACAGACTTTCCAAGCTGATCCAAAAATAACTTGAGTGCACACAGAAACAAAACTAATTTGGGAATTTTGTGGGGTTTAGGAGGTGGGGCCAGGGTCAAGGGTTGGACTTCCCAGAAGCCCCAAAGGAGAAAGCACCAGTGCCTTCTTATTAGCTTGCTCAGAAAGGAACAGAAAGAGATGAGGCTTAAAAGCCATCAGCACCAAAACATCAAAAATTGAGTCAGGTTCCATATCATATTGTGGTCCAGTCATTTTCCTCCCCTTATATACGCCAAAGAAACTCTTGCACACAAGCTTCTGGACATACACATAAGAATTTTCATAGCAGAAATAATACTATTGTGGGTTTTATATATGCTGGCAAAAGACAAACAGATAAATTGTAGCAGTATAATCATATAATGGAATAACATGCAGCAGGATAATAAATGGACCGGTTATAATCAGCTATAAGTAAACCTCTAAAATATTAAGTAATAAACAAACACTAATTTTCCACCTGCATGTTTTGAAACTGGTAGATAAAATGTAATACAAATGCCCATGTAAAGTTTTGAGATATATATTTAGGTATTAAGATGTAAGGAAAATCGAGGACCTCTTCAAAACAAAATTGAGCATTATAGTTAATTGTAGTGAGAAAGGACGGTAATAAGAAAGGGTGAAGGAGGTTGTCTGGAGACTTGACATCCATGAGTAGTCTTTTGACTAACATCAGCAGCACCCCGTGCAGAAGCACCTGGGAGAATCTCAGGCTTTGCTCCAGATTTCTGAATCTGAATCTGTACCTTAAAAAAAACTTCTTATGCACAATAAAAATCTGAGAAGCAACAGCTTGAAGTATTAATTCAGTTAATTTTTTAACCTAGGTATTGCATACGTTAGTATTGGTTTTATGAATATTTGAAATTAAGTATGTCTCTTGTTTTCCTTTTGGGAATATCACTACTTTAATGACATACCTGTTTTTGCTTTTTTTTTTGGTTTACAAATTATGGCACCAAACTTTAATTTCGCTACATCTTTTAAGGCTTTAAATAAAAAATAAAACTCAAAGGCCACACCACTACCATCTGAACGGACTGCCTCCTTGGCCAGGGCACTTTAAAATTTAACCTCAAAGACTGTTTCGGGCCAGGATAGGAAGTGGGGATCGGCCATGCCTCCTTATACCCCTCCAGCTTACCATCAACTCAGACCTTCAATCTGTTAAGAAACATTTACAATCTGCTCTCTCTGTAGCCGGCTGCTTAGAGGCTTCCTCTGCGTGAGAAAACCTTGATCTCCACGATCCCTTATCTTAACCCAGATATTCTTTGCTCCTGATAATAACTGTTTCAACCCATTGCCGATCAGAATATGTTTAAATCTACCTATGTCCTGGAAGACCCCCGCCCCCCACTTTGAGTTATCCCGCCCTTTCAAACTAAACTAATGTAAATCTTACATGTATTGATTGCTCCCTAAACTGTACAAAAGCAAGCTGTACCCCAACCACCTTGGTCACATGTCATCAGGACCTCCTGAGACTGTGTCATGGGATGTCCTTAACATTGAAAAAATAAACTTTCTAAATTGATTGAGGTTTGTCTCAGATACATTTTGGTCTACAAGGCACCTGTGGGGGTGTTTCCATATCATGGAAAAATACCATTGTTTCTAAAGCATTTCAACATCTAGTAATGAAGTTTTCAATAACAAATATGTTACTGGCACATACTATTTTTGGTGCAAGCATTATGACATGCATTTATATTACAAATAATTAAATCATATTTTTGTGCCTAATGTTTTCCTACTCAAGCATTTCTAGATTATTTTATTTTATACTGTATTTATTAGGTCATTCTTGCATGGTTATAAAGAAATACCTGAGACTGGGTAATTTACAAGAAAAGAGGTTGAATTGGCTATGCAGGAAGCATGGTGGCATCTGCTTCTGGGGAGGCCTCAAGGAGCTTCCAATTGTGGTAGAAACCAAAGAGGGAGCCAGGCATCTCACATGCTAGGGGTTGGAGCAAAAAGTGGAGGTGGAGGGGTGCTACACACTTATAAATGAACAGGTCTCACAAGAACTCACTCACTGTTGTGTGGGCAGTACCAAGAGGATGGTTGGAAGCCATTCATGATCCATGATCTAACCGCCTCCCAGCAGGCCCTACCTCCAGCACTGGGGACTATAATTTGACATGAAATTTCTTGGGAACACAGTTCCAAACCATATCATATACTTTCTCACTTTTCGTTAGAATATAATCTGTAGTTTAAAATAATTTTAAAATCATGTAAGAATTAGAAGTGATAATAAATTATTTAATTATTCTGATATCACTGCTATACTATAGACCTTTAAAGAATGTCATTATTCCCAGCAGACTTCTAAATATAATGCTCAGGTCCATTAAAATATGGCCACAACTTCCACTTCTGGTTTTATCTTCTGGTAGGGGGAAAAGCACCCCATATTGTGATTTAGATATTAAAATACCTGAACCTCTCCTGACTGACTTGTTTTATAAGAGATTATTTTTCACATGCTACTCCCTCTCCATAGAATAAGCCATTCCCCTGATTCTGACTTTCATTCTCTACTCAAAAACTAGCTTTTTCTGATGCCTCTCTGGATACTTCCATTCAGAAATAAATTATCTTTTTATATGCTTTTACCAATAGTGTGATTAAGTCTCTTTCAATACTTACATTGTGTCTGACATTATTGAATATGTGTTATTTCCCCTCAAATAAAATCCTTGAGAAAAGGGACCACATTTTACTCATTTTAATAACCTCATTATACCTACTGTGCCCTTGTAAATTTTTAATACATTTCAGCATAAATTTCTACTGATGGAATACCACAAATTTCTTATCTAATATGAGAAGCATAGACAATGAGAAATTCGTTGTTCTGTCTGGCATAGAACATCGGTTTACTTGGGCTTCTTATTTTAATATTTGGTTTCTACATAGAAGAAAACAAGGCATCACTTCACTCAGTGTAGCACAGTATTTCTGTTTGGTGGTCTATGTGTTTGTTTTTATTTTTTTGTTTTGTTTTGTTTTGTTTTTTAGATAAAGCCTTGCTCTGTTGCCCGGGCTGGAGTGCAATGGTGCTATCTTGGCTCACTGCAACCTCCGCCTCCTGGGTTCAAGCGATTCTCCTGCCTCAGCCTCCTGAGTAGCTGGCATACCGGTGTGCACCACCATTCCCAGCTAATTTTTGTTTTGTTTTTCAGGAGGGATGGGCATTCACTGTGTTGGCCAGGCTGGTCTTGAACTCTCGACCTCAGGTGATTCACCCACTTCGGCCTCCCAAAGTGCTGGGATTATAGGCATGAGCCACTGCGCCTCTGTTGATAGCATCACACCAAGACTAAGGTCCCACTCCATGTCCCCCTTTCTATGTGCAAAAGCCATGTTATTTCCTTACTTACTACATGAGCTCTGGGGGTGTTAACAGTGTCTGGCTGTTACTAGTTTATGTATGTTGTGACCTCCCTTATTCCCTTAACAATGCTCACTCATATGAATTCAAGAGTTTCCAAACATAATTTTTATGTATTTTGAGTGGCATCATCTATCTAGGTGTCTTAGTCCACTTGTGATGCTATAATGGAATACCCCACGCTGGGTAATTTATAAACAATGGATATTATTTCTCACAGCTCTGGAGATTGAGAAGTCATAGAGCAAGGGGCTGGCATCTGTTGACCACCTTATTGCTGCATTATAGCATGGTGGAAGGCATCATAGGGGCAAAGAAGAAAGGGAAGGGGGTCAAACTCATATTCTTATAGGAAACCCACTCCCAGGATAACGGCATTAATTCATCCATGAGGACAAAATCCTCATGATCTAATCTCCTCTTTAAGGTCCCACATCTCAATACTGTTACATTGGAGATTAACTTTCCAGTGCATGAACTGGGTGGGGGGGTGGTGCATGTTTAAACCATATCACTATAATTGATTGACGTGAGTGACTCATATCATCTAAGACTCTTTATTCCATATTATGTGTCTGAGGGCTGAAACATCCTTCTGGAGGTAAAATTCAGGACTTGCTATTTTCATGCTGCTGGGTATTTTTAAACACATAAAATGGAAAGGGATATTTAGAGAAACACTACACTTGGCTGATTACTATGTTAATAGACACTGCTAGATATAAAGTTGTTCTTAATGAAAAATGCCATTTTAATTATGTCAACATGTTGCTTTTCAAGTATATTCTGCAGTCATTGTGATAAAATGGAAAAAGAAAAGTGTGACCATAGAATTTATTCTTACTAAAGAACAGAAACCCTCAGGGTTAATATCAGCCTTGGTGCTCTCTTACCCCCAGGATTATGTTTTTCTCTTTGATTTAGTTATTGCATGTCATTTACATTTTGTTAATTCATTTGTGGATTACAAAGTTTTTGGCTGGATTTTATCCATGATTTATTAATTTTGATTGAGAAAATCTTACAAGCTACTATCCTTCCAGAAATAAAAATTGTGACTGTTAGTTTTTCACCTTTGTATCTCCCAGTACTTAGCATGAGTAAAGCGCATAATAAACAACTCAATACATACATTATATGAATACCTGTATAAATCCTCTCTGTGGTTAAGCTCGTAATCCTTAGTAATTCTTAAACTAGCTGATGAAACCTTACACCTTTGTCTATATGTGACACCCCAGTCGCTATAAGATAAAATACTGCTAAGACTTCTGAGACTTTGTCTATTCCCTCGTGTAACTTTCATAATCACAGTAGATATTGAACAACAAAGATCCCTAAAACCTTGTAGCTATTTCAAATGAACAAAGAGAGATTTCTATGGGTTTCTCAAGCCAGCACTTATAATTAGGAACTTCCCATTATGCAAGAAAAAAACATAGGATTTCTAGACTTTACTTAGACGTGCTTCAAAGAGATAAGAGGGCAGAATAATTTCCACAACTGCTTGCCCCGAAGCAAAATTTCTAAGCCTGGCTTCTCATAACAACTAGTCAATTGTGGACAGAAATGCAAAAATAATAAGCTAAGTCAAAGGGTGATCTTTATCATCTTAAGTAAAAAGAGCGCATCATTAACTGTTTAAGATTTCTAATGTGAATTCATGGCATGCTTTCCTCTTCTCATTGTGAATTACTGAGATACTACTGATCGATGATGTAAATCACATCTGGGATAGAAATATAACGCTTGTCATTGTAAAAAATGTATTGTCCTTATTGAATATTTTATATATTCATAATTTTAATTTACTTAATAAAGTAATTTTATTCAGAATATTTGGCAAAGGAAAAAAAGCGTACCTTTGCCACTCATGACAATTTTTAAGAAGTTTTTTTAAAAACATAAAGCTTTTGGCCTGAGGCTGTATAATGGCAAATTTCCAGATGAAAGGTGAAATATTCTTCATTCTCAGAACATGGAAATTGAGATATAAAAGGAGATCTTTTTGCAGCTATAACTACACCTGTCAGTGCATGTGACACATATAATGAGTGTGGTTCCCCCAGGTCCCAGGGAAAATGAAATAGAAACCTCAAGAGATCTTATCATGTATAAGAAACTTAAAAGGTTGACAGGTATTTTTCTCAAATGTGTGTACTTTTTGTATTCTCCATTATGATTTTTCATTCAGCATTGTTATCATTAATAATGTCATTTATTACAAACAAAAGTGCTGTCGAACAGCACAGTCCAACAGAAATAGAATGTGAACCACACATATATGAGTCCTATGTGTAATTTTAAATTAAATGTATCTTCTTAAATTTGAGAATTTCTTTAAATTTAAATAAATTAAATTTTAAAACTAGTTTCAAAACTAAATAAATTACAAAAAAGAGAAAACTAATTTTAATAATATGTATTATTTAACTCTATATACCTAAATATAGTATTATTTTACTATGTATCCAATCTGAAATATTAATTATATTTTGTCTTATTTTTATGAAACAATACTTTGCAATTAGCATGTATTTTACACCACTTACAGCACGTCCCAATTCAACTAACCGCATTCAACAGCCACATGTGGATACTGTTACTATTGCACGGTGTAGTCCTTGTGAATGCAGATTATTTATTCAGACTGAGCCACTGCAGTGTGTAATTACTGACATTATCCACGTCTTGCCGTTACACGTGCTTTAATAGAGATGTGACAACATAGCGAAAACACTCATAAAATTTTGAACTCAGTTTGCCGTGAATTTATATTTCAGTTCCAGTATTTTTTATAAATAATGTTGCAGATTTTATTTTAATAAATTAATCTTCAGATTCATTTTAAAAATGTGATGTTAATTAAGCTTTATCATGTGGAAACTTGCAAATTACATTTGATAATTTATATAAAATGTCTAGTATAAATTAATGACATACAATTAACATTATTACATTAACAATTATTAAATAAATTATATTTCCCATATAAGGTTAATTATTTTCCAATGTCATTACAGATGCTTTTTGTCATTGTTTTGGGGGAAACCATTTACTAACAACAGGTAAACAGCAGAGTGAATCTAACTTAAGAAGATAAAATACAATCCTTATTAGACCACACTCATCTCCACTTCAGTACTTGTGTAAATTGTAAAAATAAATGAGCATAGATCAAGAATGATAAGCAAACATCTCTTTCAAGATGACCATTTAATTACCTTCAATAATTTGATTATGACTTTTATAGAGAATGATGTCATACATGCATACATAGGTAACACAAATGAATTTCAATTTTTTAAACATAAATTTCTTTTTCAAGCACTCTTCTTCAGGAACTTTGTTAAATAATAAGCTTTGAGTATTTTAAATATGAAGATGAAATAATTGGATGGATGATTTTCAACATTTTTTCTAGATGTGTTATTTGATGATTAGGTAATTATATGTTTTAAATTAACCTAATTTATCAAAAAGCGGTCATGTAACACACAGAGGAAAAAGGCTGTGTTCCAAGTATTTTAAGACAGATCAGTTGAGAAAATCTGGGAATGATTTTATTTGTTTTATTTCCTCACTTTACTAGACATCTATTCTTCACTATAGTTTCCATTTCACTGCAGTTGGATTTAAGGGTCCGAGTTATCTCAGGTTGGTTTTATGAATGGCCTAAAATACTCCTGTATTTGTTTCAATAGGTGTATAACTCAAAGATTTGTCCAGTTTGCTGCCCTCTTCCTGAACAACCTTGTAAATGAAATAAACCACATTAGAATGAATAACAACAAATAAAATTAACCAAAACTTCATATACACCTAATTTTGTGTTCAATCCTTTTACAGAATTAGACATGGGGGGAGAAGACAAGTGTGATAGAGACAAGTGAGATAGAAACAGGAAACCACTCACAGAGCCCTGGGTGACAAGCAAAGAAGGAAATCAGTAAACCTTCACTCATCATAATCGTATCCATTATTGATGATAAACCTGCCTTTAAATTAAGATGTTGGAGACTCTGTGTCAAAACACATCATTCAAATAGTTAAAAGAAGCTTTACCAATTTGAACAGGAAGCCTGTGCAATCATTTATATGTTTAAAAGAAAAAAAAAAATGTACTGCAAAGTTCCAAAGATTTGATAAACACAGTGGAGACTGATTATTCTTGCCTTCATTAAAAGTATTCCAAATCAAGACAAGATGTGCCTTGGGAAACTACTCATTATTAGAGCCTTTATTTATTTTTCCCTTTGGGAAGCTGTAGGGTATTCAGTGAAGCAAAGAAAGAAAGATGGGGGTTTTCAGAGAGAAACTTAAAGTCATGATTTTAATTTAGTGTCTAATAAAATACTTAGAAAACATTAAATTTACATCTTTAGAAGTTATTTTCTGTTTAATATATTTGAATAAAGTCATCTTAGAACAATTAATATAGAAAATATATTATTTTAATATGAAATAAGCTATAGCAAGCCCCCAAATTTTGATATTTAAAAGTACACCTATATTCCCAAGAAAGTAATGTTTTAGAAGCATTGTTGAAAAAAGGTATTTATGAAACTGCAAAACATGTAATTAGGTAGAATTAAAATGGGGTACTTTATTTTGCACAAACAAACATGGTCTTGAGATGGTGAGTTGAACAGGTTCAATTTTGTTTTATAAACTTGTAAAAAAAAATCAATTAGTCCTGAACTTTCTAATAAGCATAATTTACATTTGCTGAATTAAATAGAATTTAAACTATCTGTTTAAATGATTTTTACCTGTTCAAATTGATTTGAGTTGTTATATCAGTGCTTAAATCTGCTTTTTGGTATTTATATCACAAAAAATATGATTGTCATCCTAAACAGCAGTTTGATTGTTTTGACATTTAGGAATTGTGTCATGCGGTATTGAAGGATGTTAAAAATGATGATCCTTTCATGTATTTAAGGTATAGGAGGGGTCTTCAACCCCCAAGCCACTAACCAGTACCAGTCCATGGCCTGTTAGGAACCAGCTGCACAGCAAAGGTGAGCAGTGGGCTAACTAGCATTACTGAGCTCTGTCTCCTGTCACCTCAGCTGGGGCAGTACATTCTCATAGGAGCACGAACCCTGTTGCGAACTGTGCATGTGAGGGACCTAGGTTGTGTGCTCCTTATGAGAATCTAACTAATGCCTGATGATCTGAGGTGGAACAGTTTCATCAGGAAACCATACCCTCCCCTCACCACACCCCCTACTCCCACCCCCATCCATGGAAAAACTGTCTTCCAGGAAACTGATCCCTGGTGCCAAAAAGACAAAAAGTTTGCGGGGACTGCTGAGGAGCAGAACTACCACTTAGTATTTGTAGTTTGTATATTGG
The DNA here is from genome assembly GCF_008728515.1 of Papio anubis. Lineage (NCBI taxonomy): Eukaryota > Metazoa > Chordata > Mammalia > Primates > Cercopithecidae > Papio > Papio anubis. Next base: position 10,944,894 of record NC_044978.1, read on the forward strand.
GATGGCACATTATATGATATCAAGGAATTAGATTTAGCTAGTTTTATACATAAGTATGTATGATAGTAATAATTACTACATTTAAATCAAATTATGATTGTTTTTGTTTTTGTAACACATTCGATGCTCTAAACATCCATGGCCATATTTAGGAGTGCTCTGCTCTTTTCCACTCTCAGGTTGCTTATGTCTGTCTCTGTCTTGTCACACAGCTCCCACTAGCCACCTAAATAAAGTAATCAGATTGAGGTAATAGTGGAGATTATTGAACGTAATATATCGATCGCCACTCAATTCAGTAAGAACTTGCTGAAGCGTAGTCATATCATCTTGGAACATGTCGGAGAATGGAATTAATGTCAGAGATTTAGGGATCCCATAGATTCATAGGGAGATCTTTAACAGAAGATAGTGCTTGTACTCTTTATTACATAATGCAAACACAAACTCTACAGCTAGAAAACAGTTCTCCATTTTCTTTTATTTTATTTAAGAAATATTCCCAAGTACATTGGAAATAGGATACATCTATATTGGTTATTTTTATATAACTAAAAGTCAAGAAGCCCAGGCAAGAAACAAGATACTCTTAAATTTAATTCAACTTATAAAATCTTTAGGTGTAATTGTCATAAGTTAAAAGAGATGATGGGAATGTATACATGGCACTTAAACATAATTCATTAAGTTCAATCCCACTGTTCCTCTAACTTGCTTCATAAAAGTTGCCCGTGATCCCCACATTCCTGAATTCAGTGGTCTTTTATTGCTCCTCCTCCTGCTTGATCTACTAGCAACATCTAACAATGTCTCACTCTTCTCCTCAGACTTTCTTTACTCAGTTTCTGTCTCCAGTAAGTTCCCATTTGCTTGAGCTTCCTTGTGTTTCTCTAGTTGTTGTTTTCCACTTTTCTTTCCTGATTTCTCCTTTTATTCCCAAAGATGAGGTCCACATCCTGTTTTCTCAGTGTCTTCTTCACTGATTCCGTTGAAAATCTGTTTAAGTTTTGAGGCATTTGATACCATCTATGGGATAACTCTCACATATTTAACTCCAAGCACATCTTATTCCTAAATTCTAAACTCATATCCAACAGCATTCTTGATTACTTCATCTCGGTTGTCTCATAGATAAAAACTAACAATCCCCTAACTTCATTCCCGTTCTTCCCAATTTATTCTACCCACTATTTTACTTATACTCATTGATGACAATCCACATTCCTGTTGCTCAAGCTAACAATCTGGCAGAATGTTTCTTGTCCCTTCTTACAGCCTATCTTCTACGTGCAGGGAAATATCTTGTGTAATACCTGGAATCCAAGCATTTCTCACCACATCTACTGCAACCAGCCTCCTCTGCTTTGTCCTCATCTGTTGCTTGGATTATTGCCATTACCTCCAGCTGTGCTAACTGCTTCTACCCTTTCCTTCCTCCAGCCTATTTGCAAGACAGCAGCCAGAGTGCTCTTTTTAAAATAATCACTAAATACATCATTCCTCTGCATTCAAGCCTTGGGGATAACTTCCCATTCCACTCTATGCAAAAGCTTATTTCTTAACACTGGTCAGCAAGGCCCATGAGCTCACTTCCCCTGTTACTGCTCTGGCTTTATCCTATTTCACCTCCAACTGAGATCATTCAGGCCCAAGATGCATTGGCCTCCTCGTTCTTCCTTGAATATTCCACGCATGTTTCACCTTAGAACCTTCGAATTGACTCTTCTGTCTATCTGGTATATTATTCCCCAAGGTATTTGTGTAATGAAACTTCACACTCCTTTAAGGTTTGCAGGGAAGTCATCTTCTTAGTGAAGACCGTTCTACCCACTGTGTGAAATGTCTAAATACACCTGCCCTCAGCACTCCTGACCCCTTCAACTTACCTATATTTTTCTTTTTCACAAAATGATTTATCACCTTCCAATATACAAATCACTTGCTTGTATATTGTTTTGCTATTTACTATTTGACTTAGCTCCATGACAGCTGGGATCTTTGTTTGGTTCACTACTATACCATCTCATGTACTTTGAACAATTATTAGCACACAGTACTCACAATAAGTAATTAATTAATAATTACTAAATACTTGATAAAAATATAAATGTAAAAAATGAGTGAAAGTCAAATTATACATTTTTAATTTTCTTCACTTAAATGCATTTTAGTCATATTTTGTTGAATTCAACTTATATTAGAATACAGAATGTATTAAAGTTCTCCAGAGAAACGGAACCAATAAGATGGATTTATTTATTTCTTGCAAGGCATTGACTCAAGCAGTGATGAATCTGTACTTAGTGAGCTGGAGGTCCAGGAGTGGCAGTGGCATAGTTCCAGTCCCCATCTGATTGCTTCAGAACTAAGAAAACCAATGACATCGTTCCAGTCTGAGAAGTCAACAGCCTTGAGAACCAGGAGGATCCAGTATTTCCACTTGAGTCTGAAGGCAGGAAAACAAATCAATGTCTCAGCATGAAGATAGACAGGGAGAAGAAATTGTCTTCCTTAGACTGTTCCATCCAGGCCTTAAACTGATTGGATGAGGCCCACCCACACTGGGGAGGGCCATTTGCTGAATCTACTGATTCAAATGCTTATCTCATCCAGAAGCCCTTGATAGGTACACATGGAATAATATTCGATCAAATACTGGGGCATATCCTGGCCCAAGGTGACACATAAATGTACTTACATTGAGCTTAAACATGGCCATGGCTGTTTCTCTTTTCCTTAGTAGCCTTTCTTCAGAGGCTCACACTCGTTCCTCCCAAATGTCACCATTCCATAGAGTTACAAATAACGGTTATGGAGTGATTGAATGATAATTGAGAATACACAGACCTATGTGCTGCTTGATTATATTTTCTGTGACAGCAACAACAAAAAATGGCTAGCTGAATTAATTGATACTTATCAAATGAGTCTCTAGTTTTCTTTAGCCACTTGTCCTGGTGTCTCAAAATCCCACTGACCCCGAGTTAAGAGCACTGAGCTTCTTTTATTAAGTCATAAAAAAAAAATTCACTCAAGCTGTTTCATCTCTAACCTATCAATAGCAATACTTAAATGAAAATGAATCCAAATATAAATAAACTACAAATAATCATTGCAGCCTGGTTACTGTTTCTATATGATTACAGGTGTCAACTCACTAGGCGACAGGTAGTAAACCAGCAAGTCATTTCCTCAATGATCAGGTAATAAGTGAATTGAATAAACTGATAACATAAAATAATGCTGTTTTTTGATACCCTGTAAACTTGCCTATGAGTTGTCTGGAAGGTCACAGTGAATTCTTTTCACCATGATACGGATTTCCTAGATAATGCTTACTTACTTACCAAATAAATATTTTCAAAATATGTGGTTGTTACGTTTGATGCATGAAACAATTGGCAAATGAGTACACATTTTTGCAATATCTGTAAACTTCTCCAGAATTTTGGAGTGAACTTATTGTCATTGCTAATCAGGTTACACGGGGTTCTTGAAATTATCATGCACATGAAAATAACCCAAGCACGTTAGAAACTGATGACGTTGCCGTCTTTGTATTTTCTATTTGGTTTTACAGTTGAATATTTGATTCGGAAACTTGCATTAATTTTCAGAAAATGGACATATTAATATGTTGGAACATTCTGGTCTAAAATTTAAATTGTTACTATAAATAAAATAATAGAAATATGCACAACAGTCTAAATTGTACAACTAAATAAATATCTGTGTTAAGTGTGAAATCAAAGAAAGCAACCTAGGGACACTTACAGAGTTTCCAGTGGTGGGCACTAAAGGAGGAGAATCAGCTTCGGTTTACAAAGATCATTTTGGCAGTAGGTGAAGGAAAAAACTGAGGTGATTGTGATTATAAACACTTAATAGCTGTTAATAGACTACTGCAGAACGCCAGACAACAAAAGATAAGGACACTCCTGAAATGCAAATGTTGGATTGGGGATGGAGAAGAAAGGTCTTATGTTAAGGATCAAGCATTATCTTGATAATATCATCTCCCATAATATTATATAAAATACATAACCTACAACTCTCTGTTTGTTAAACATGTACCATATTAAGAAGGAATAAGAGACGGGTAATGCATTTTACTGCCTTATAATCTGCTACAGTATACTGGAATCCTTTGGTTATGAGGAAAACAGTTAAATGTTAGAACTAGAGCCACAATGGTCCAGGAGAATATTTGTCTAGTTAGATGGTATCTACACTTGAAATCTGGTGCACTAACTTTTAATATGACTAAAATGTTCTGACTGTCACATTTAAATTCCCATATTAAAAAAAATGAAAGCCAATTCATGTAAGTTTTGTTCTGTTTCTTTGTGTGCACATGTGTGTGTTTATTTTGTTACTCTTATGAGGATTAAGCTCTGATTTTTATCTTATCCAAATTCCTTTGTAAGGGGTCTGGGGAGTCATGCCCTACAAACCATAAATTCTAATCAGTTGGGATTTATTTAGCCCTGTATATTGTAACTTACTTTCCAATCTGACTCTGGCATAACAAAGAAGAAAATCAAAATGATTTACCCCGAGATATATTTCCTTGCCATACCTTGAAATTGCCCTGCCAAGTCTCTTGTGGGAAGAAGCCATTCCCATAGAGAACTTCTTCCCTTTGTTTTTATTCCTTCCTTCCTTCTTCCTTCCTTCCTTCCTTTTCCTTCCCTCCTCCTTCCTTCCTTCCTTCCTTCCTTCCTCCTTCCTTCCCCAAACCAGATAATCAACTACATTGCAGAACCTCTTGTTCCCATAAGAAACAATTCACAACCTGCTGTCTCTCTGTTCTCTTAGTTATCTGGGAGCTTCCTCTGCACAATAAAACGTGGTCTCCACAATCCTTTATCTTTAACCTGAATATTCCTTTCTATCCATCCCAGATCTTTAGACAAACTCAACCAATTGTCAACCAGAAAATGTTTAAATTTACCTATAGCCTGGAAGTCCCCACTTTGAGTTGTCCCGCTTTTCTGAACCAAACCAATGTACTCCTTAAATGTGTATGATTGATGTCTCACGCCTTCTTAAAATATATAAAACTAAGCTGTACCCCAACCACCTTGGGCACATGTTCTCAGGACCTCCCGAGGACTGTGCACAGATCATGGTCATTTGTATTTGGCTCAGAATAAATCTCTTAAAATATTTTACAGAATTTGACTCTTTTTGTCAACACTTACATTCTTTTGCAAAACGAATAATATAAGAATAAAGTGTTATCACTTTATGAGTAATAGGGATAAAAGTGCTTCCCTAGTTAGGGACAACGGTGAGACTGTCATTTCTTTTTTCTGAGAAATGTTGCTGAGATTTGCCAGAATCATACTTATTGTATTTCTTTCATTTTATGAGCATAATTAAATGATTTTTTTTCAGAAATATTTTGTTTAAGGCTAAGAAGCTTTTATATTCTTCTAAGTGTTCAGGTAAACACAGAAACTTAATGTTACGGGACAGTTACCCAACATCATAAAAATATATAAAAAATCCATGGACCCGCAAGTTATTCCTCTAGGAAACAGTTTACATGTCTTGGCTGGTATACACCATACTCTTGTGAAAAAAACTTACTTTGACCAAAGTTTACAGAGACAGGCAATTAATAAAATGATCAATTACATGTATTGAGTACTATCACTGCAGACTAATACTTTAATTGCTATGAAAGTTTACAAAAGATTTTCACTCTTTCTCAAGTAATTTAAAAATTAAGAGGAAAACTAAAACAAATACAGCTGCAAATAGAAAAAAATATAACAAACACCCAAATCAAAATACAAAGGAATATGATAATTAATCACATCGTAAGATGGATATACCTCACTCACTATGGTTCACAAAAAAATGGATGTATTGGTGCTTAAGATATGTTGTATAATTATATTCAATAAACATGCATTATTTGATAGCTTCAAGACCTTTGGAAGGAGTTAATGGCACATAAGAATTAATTCAATGTAATTTTTACCTAAGCTGGTAAAAGAGAGGCTTATAAATATCTAGTTGTAATTCTTTTTTACCATTAGTTAATATTTTTATTATCAACCATTTGCATGTCACTGTATTAATTAATATACACCAGGGCTTAAAAAATGTATGAAATGGCTTTGTCCCCAGTGGGTTTATATTCTAATTACAGAAACAGAACACACACATGCAGTACATGGGGACATATTAAAGGATATACTAATATATAGGCAGTAAATAGTTGTAAGCAGTGAAGTCAATACTGAAGTTAAAGTAGTTAAATCTCTCACTTCTCTCCCCAGCATTTCATGTCAACGGAAGCCAATGCTAGCCTGACTATGATGAGGGTCGAGGAATTAGCACTTCATCAATGTAGAGACTTTGCCTACCTGCCCAGTGAGACTAGGAGTGTGGCGAGTCCTGAACCATGAATAGACTGAGTTAGAAAGAAATTAATTTTTAAAAGGAATGTGTAGAATTAAGAATGAAAAAGGGGGTTGTTTCAACACAATTGCTTGAAAATCTGTGAGTGACTCAGAGGTGTTGGCAAGTGACTGACACTCTAACAGGACCAGATCTAGAAATCTGGCTGTCACTGAATTATTTCACTAAGAATGGTCAGCTGGTTGAGTGCAGGTTGTCACTTTAATCAGTCAACCATGGCACGTCCCTTCAAACTGACATTCTTTATTTATTGGAGAGAGATCATAACTTGTTTATTAACAGTAAAATGTATAGTTTCTGTTTGATTAATATTAGTTACCTGTACTTATTATACTCTATGTTTTGAATAAAATGTTTTATGACTATGAGGCACACCAAAAATCCATTTTAAATTGAATTAAACAAATCCCTCATTCCGACTTAACAGCATTATGTCACAAACTGTTGGCTTCTGTGCTTTAAGTAACTACAGATTGATGGGCCAGTTGACAGGTCGGGGATTGTTCATCAGCCCCTTGTTGCATCTTCCACTTCACAAAGAAAAAAAGAAATGAAAAAAAATTCTATAGATCTACACTTGGAAGAAGTAATTCTTTCTGTTTTGCTTTCTTCCACTTGAAGGATTTATCTATTTTAATAAAAAAAAAAAGATTTTCATTTTGTCATCTCAAGTTTCTTGTGGAAACATGAACTGAGTGAAACTGTATTTCAGAGTTGTTTTCAGTGATGTTTGCACAGCACATGCGGATTGTTGCTCTACACGGTTATTACTGTGGCTCTGAGGATGGGCAGGTCGAGTAGCACTCTCTGGCAGAACGTGTAGTACTCACAGCTGGTGAGCCTCACGCCTGGCCTTGGCTGTCCACCACTTGTGAAAAAGAGAGAAGACTGGAGGAATTCAGTTCAGGGCCTTCCACAAAAGCAAAAGCGCCCATAAGCATCCCAGAAAGTCACAATGAATTATCCAAGAGAAAAATAATTTAAAAGAGAGTTAGACTTCAATTTTTCTTGAAAAGTAATGAAAATTTCTTGGCCCTCAGCATGCTTTAAATGTCATAAACGCACACCCACACAAACGCATATATGCACACATGCAGAGCTTGGAAAATTCGGAGATCCTATTACTTGATTCTGAGAAAGCATACAGTCTAGGTTGCTTACATCACTTTTCTTCCCTTCTCTATCACCTGCTCCTAGTTCATACTCTAAACTCTCACCTTGCACATCCAACAGAAATCATCCCTGCATCCTCTTCTCTATCTTTCTCACAAAATGATTCCATTCAGTCCTATCACTCTACCTGCTGGTGTTTTCCAAGCAATCCTCTCTTGTTCAGACCATATATTTATTGCCTAAACAATTACATTCATCTATTGGATTTTAATAGGCCTCTTAAACTAAATAAAACAGAGCTCTTCAAAAATGCTTTCTTCAGTCTCTCAGGATAAACACTGTAAGAGGATCCCGTATTCTATAGCTCCTTGCAGCAAATGTTCATAGACTTTCCTCATTCTTCTCTTTTTCCTCATTCCTCAGATCCAACCTGTCAGGATATCCTATTGATTCCGGCATTCATCTTCATCTTTATTGCCATCATCTATTCCAAGTTGCAACCAGCTCTTAATTCAGTTCTACAAGGGTCACTTCATGTTGTCCCTGCTTCTGCAACTGCCCTGATGAATAGTAGTTGTAAATCATACCATGTTAACCCCTTTATTCAACAACTTCATTGTTTTTTAAAATATACTAGTTATAAAAGTCAAATTTCCTATTACTGAAGTGTTTAATATTACACAGCCCCGAAAAATCTCTATAATTTTTTTTATGCTGCTTCCTCCTTGATCATTATATTCCAAGCAAAAAAAAAAAAAAAAAAACCCACGATTTTAGTCTCTTGTATTACTCTGTCCCCAGACTGGAGCGCAGTGGCACGATCTCGGCTCACTGCAACCTCCGCTTCCTAGGTTCAAGCAATTCTTGTGCCTCTGTCTCCCAAGAAGCTGGGATTACAGGCATGCAACACTATGCCCAGCTAACTTTTGTATTTTTAGTACAGACAGTTTCACCATGTTGGCCAGGCTGGTCTTGAACTCCAGACCTCAAGGAATCCTCCTGCCTCGGCCTCCCAAAGTGTTGAAATTGCAGGTGTGAGCCATCACTCCCAGCCTCCATCTTTCAAATCGCAGGCTAACTGTCATCTTCTCAGACAGTCCTAGCTGACCCTATATGCTGAGTAATCTCCTGCCTCACTGTGCCCGTGGTGTCTACTACAGGTTGAGAATTCCTTATCGAAAATGCTCAGAATCAGAAGCATTTTGGATTTTGGAGTTGCTTGGGTTTTGGAATATTTGCATATACATAAGATATCCTAAGGATAGGAGCCTAGTCTAAACTTAAATTCATTTATGTTTCATATACACCTTGTACATTTAGCCTGAAGGTAATTTTATACCATATTTTTAATAACTGTGTGCATGAAACAAAGTTTTGACTGTGTTTTGACTGTGATCTATCACATGAAGTCTGGCATGGAATTAGCCACTTATGACCTCAGGTTAGCACTCGAAATGTTTTAGATTTTAGAGCATTTTGGATTTTGCAGCATTTTGCATTTCGGGATTAGGTTGCTCAACCTGTACATTGCTTAATTTATTATTTTTTTCATAGCAATTATTACCAGCTAAATTTACCTCAGTATCCATGCTTATTTTCCACACTGCCTTCTAGAATAAAAATGCCATAGAGAATATGGTCTCTATCCCAAAAGAAAAGGAAATGTTTAAGTAAAGTGTGGTTTAATAAACACAGAATCTAGAGATGACAGTTTGACTCTCATGTGTAGGATGGGTTGGGAAGATATTTAATGAAAGATACCAAATTCTTGTTACACGTCTCAGGCTAGGTCCCTGGCATTTACTTCAGACTTACTAAATGTAAGTTGTCACTGTTGTGATGATGAAGATGCTAATGATGAAGAAGGAGGAGAAGGAAGAAGGAGATGGAAAACTATATATATGGAGGAACCAGTTCATGAGGTGAAAAGGCCTCAGTAGACTGCCTGCCGTGGAAGAGAAAAACAACAATCAGAGTAAACCATGTAAGGAAATCGTATAAGAGGATGGGTATAAAAATGCATTAAGATGAATAAACTAGATTTGAATCTCAAATTTATCACTTATTTATATGACCTTGGGTCATTTACTTAAATTATGAGTAAGTAAATTATAACTGAGTCATAATTTTCATCTTGAAAATGTTCTAATTATGTGATGACTTAGCATAATCTCTTATAATTCTAGGGATTAACTGGGCTCTGCTGCATGGTTTTCACCTAGGGTACCCGTGAAGCCACAGTTGAATAATGAGTGGAGCTGTGGTTATCTGAATGCTTCTTTGCATCTCTTCATGGTACCTTGAGCTTCCTCACAGTATGGTAGTCTCAGAGATGTGAAGTCCTTCCATGCCAGCTACCTTCACACAGAGCAAGCGTTCCAAGACACCCAGGTGGCTGCTGTCTCAGAAGTCTCAGAACAGCAATTTATCAATAATGGGTATGAAAATGTTATTTAAAAAGCAGTTAATTTCATGACAATCTCAAAGACATTATTTTCATCAATTTTGTATATTCCTTTCTGAAGGCCAGTAAAGTTCTTTGTTTCTCAATCTATTATCTCTTTTATTTCACAAACAGCAATCACAATTCTCGTTGATAGTTATTACTCTATTTTTAAGGTAAGATATAATTTTGGAGTTTCTAATTTCTCTATCTATTTTGATTTATTCAGCCAATAAATAGGCCAGTCATTTGCTTTAGTCAATTTTCTTTCTATGCTCTCTCTTTAGTGTAAGGTTAATAAATATCAAGTCTGAAATGAAAATTACTTCAGAATTGAGAAATAGAGATGAGACATTTAAGTAAGGTGTAAGTTTAAGGGAAGTCATGTGGAATAATTACTAATACATGCAAAAAATTTTAACTATTTCCCAATGAATGGAGTATGGGGTAATATGATATTTCATACAGAATTCAGTATAAATAAAAACACCTCCACAATTTCCAAAAGTCTCTTCCTTAACTTTTTTGAATTAAAATGAATTTTTCCACAAGTTTAATTTTCCGCATGATCCAAGGGAAGAAATATATTTAGCAACTTCAGTTGATATTTTTTGCAGGCTTAACTTCTTCCGTATCTGCAAATGGAACATCCTCAATATATATAATGATATATGGGAGGAGGTGTAGGCTGGATAATGGCTACCCAAAGATATCAAGTCTTACTACTTGCAACCTGTAAGTGTTAATTAATTAGGAGATAGTGTCTTTGTAGGTGTGATTGAGTTAAGGATCTTGACCTAGGGAGATTACACTGGATTATCTGAATAGTCCATCAATCCAGTCACTAGTGCCTTTATAAGACACTCATAAGATAAAAGAATAGAGAACTTTGACACACAAACTCACAGGGGAGAGCCTATCTAAAGACAGAGGCAGATATTGGAGTGATGCATCCACAAGCTAAGCAGAGACAGAGAATGCTGGCAGCCACCAAAAGTCAGAGGCAGCAAGAACCAGTGTCTCCCCTAGAGCTTCCAGAGAGAGGACTGCCTTGCAACACTTTGATTTCAGATTTCTGCCCTCCAGAACTGTGAGAGAACAAATATTCCTGTTGTTTTAAGCCATTAAGTTTCCGATTGTTTGGTACAGCAAACACAGGAGCCTAACCCAGGAAGAAAATACTTTGATATGTGGAAGAAATTAAAATAGAAAATAGAGGAAACCTTTATGATGCCTGGATTTGGGGAAAAAAAAATAGAAACCACATCCTATTAAACTGTGTTTTTATATTATTTATTTATTTTATTTTAATTAATTAATTAATTTTTTTTTTTTTTTTTCTTTGAGACGGAGTCTCACTCTGTCGCCCAGGCTGGAGCGCAGCAGCGCGATCTCAGCTCACTGCAAGCTCCGCCTCCCGGGTTCACGCCATTCTCCTGCCTCAGCCTCCCAAGTAGCTGGGACTACAGGCGCCGCCACCACGCCCGGCTAATTTTTATGTATTTTTAGTAGAGATGGGGTTTCACCATGTTAGTCAGGATGGTCTCGGTCTCCTGACCTCATGATCCTCCCGCCTTGGCCTCCCAAAGTGCAGGGATTACAGGCGTGAACCACTGTGCCCAGTCAACTGTGTTAAAATTTTTAATCATGTATTCTTATTTTCTTTTGATCCATCAATCCATCCTCCTAAAACATTGATCTATTTATACAACAAATATTTATCAAAAGCAAATACAAGGAAAGATTCTGAAGAATACAAAGTGGCCAGGAATAGTTTTTATTTTAGCAGAGCACACAGACATTAGGTAAAAAATTATGCCTTAATTGTTTATTAAATTGACTTATTTTATGTTTCTATGAAAAAAGGAGTTGTGTAATGTTGAGCAACTTAATGAAATTCACTGAGCCTTTGCATTTTCTTATTCTGATCTGTTTGACTTATTTGGCAAGTTTTGTAGGAGGTTTAAGTGAGATTACCTGTCTGGCACACGGTAGCTGTTAAATTAAATATGCAAGAGGCGTTTAGCCTGAGGCTGTCTCCTTACTTAGGGTTACTAATTAACAAACAGCAATTTGACTTAGCACATTAACAAACCAAAACCTAATTTAGGAATACATGTTGCTGGGGTTTTCCCCAGAATATCCAGTTTTCAGTCCATCAACAACAGTCATGCTTCAGCCAATCACAGGCAGCCAACTAATCACACCGTGCACAATTAAGATGTTTGCCTTGCTGTAGCGTATAAGGCGGTTTCTCTACTTTGCTTCCAAGGCTCACTGCTTACACGCTGGGCAGAGCCATCTGAACGTCTTCTGTTTCCGAGTGCTGACTGATTCATTAATCGTTCTTTTTCTCAAAAAACTCTGCTAAATTTGTCTAAAGTTTTTCTTTTAACATACGTTATAAAACATTCCTCTTGACTTACTGTTTTATTCTATCCAGGCTAGGTTTTGCTCCCTAATAAGATAGAGGATGCAGCTATGGTATCAAAATTATTTACCTTCTTCATAAACATGATTGCTTTTATGTAATACTCAATTCATAACTTACCAAAAGAATGTAATTATGTGTCATAACTTTTATTTTTTATAGCAAGCACCTTAGTGTTTATTCTTTCAGGACAGTATACTGTGGGTCCCTTGTAAACTACTAGATAAAGTTGTCTGTAAGGTGAGGCTGCTGCCAGAGTTTCCTGGTTAAAAATAACATCTTGATAATAACATATTATTATTTCCTTTTGTAATTAGTCAATACTTTCATCGAATTTCAAATTCAAATCTAAAGCATAAATATCTTAATCCTAATATCATCAGGTATAGGGTAACCTTGATGGAACAATTTGTATTTCAAAAAATCCATGGAATATATTTCTTAATCTGAACATTAACCAGTAAGCATGCGTTTTTTTGTTTTGTTTTGTTTTGTTTTGTTTTGTTTGAGACGGAGGCTCGCTCTGTCACCCAGACTGGAGTGCAGTGGCACCATCTCGGCTCACTGCAAGCGCCGCCTCCTGGGTTCATGCCATTCTCCTGCCTCAGTCTCGAGCATGCGTTTTTAAAATTGCTGAGGTAAATCAACATTTTAGAGAACTCAACAATTGTGAGAATATACGAATGAACTTACATTGCAACTTACATTCTTCTAGTTAAATCAATCTTGTAAAATTAATATTTTGTCATTTTAACATCAATCTGTGTGTCTACGGTCAAACTGGATCAAAATCATGAGGAACTATATTCAAAATAATATAGGCAACTTTTAATTGAGGTATTCTAGTTCTACTGTTTTTTTTTTCTTATTGCACTATTATATTAGTTTATATAAACTAAACAGACATAGTATATTCACAGACATATTAGCAAACCACCTGCTTTTATATCCAGTAGTGTCATAAAATACACCCAACATATTTAAAGTCTCTTTTCTCCAGGTCATCCACACTATTTCTAGGGCCGCTCTAGAAGCTAAAATAATAAATTATGCCACCAATAAAAACTCAATGAATATCTACAAACACAGAATCAGATCATATCCAATTTCCTTTAAAAATTTAAGTTTTTTAAGTGCAAACTGAAATGCAAACCAAAGTTCTTTTTTAGGTTTAAACAAGAACTTGGTTAAGTGTTTAGCCATAATTATTGAGCGGAAAACTATGGGTGTAACTTGCAAAAATGTTTATGTTAAAAAATAGAGAAAAAATAACTTTTTTTTTTTTTTTTTTTTACTTTTAATTAGGGAATCAGAAGAATAAGAAGTAAAAACATTTCGAATAAAGAGGAAAAAGTCCCCTGCACAGTAGATTTCTGTTTTCTTTCTTACAATGAGAACAAATATGTAACTAAATTATAATTAAAAGTATGCTACTAAAATTGATATAAATTAGTTCAGGTTTTCAGAAAACATCACATGAGATGTTTTTATTTTCATTGCATATATTCTACTTATTAATAGAATTTAAGGAAACAAATTTAAAGAATTATTTTAATGACCTATCCCTATGTAGCAATTAATTGAAGCTACTCATCTTCAAGGGTATAAAAAAGATATTTTATTCTTCTAGTTAGCTAGAGACCAAACAAATTAGTTACCCTTAGTTCATATTTCTTCTGAACCAGAGTAACGTGCTAATGCATTTCTTTTGTTGGTAGAAAAGAAAGGGAAAGAAATATTCAGTTTAGCTCAGGCCCTGCCATATATTTTTCTCCAAAGCATAGCAATTAGCTTTAAAAGGAAAAATAGTTTAGGTAAACTAACTTTAAGAACTCTAACAGCGTCTGTAATAAACAGTGGTTATAATAAAACAAAATTAAGCTTTAAGTTCCAGTTGGAAACAAAGAAAGTTATTTTTTAAACTTTTTAAAATAATAAGAATTTAGCACTTTGGGAGGCCGAGGTGGGCGGATCACCTGAGGTCAGGAGTTCGAGACCAGCCTGACCAATGTGGTGAAACCCCATCTCTACTAAAAATACACATAAAAAATGAGTTGGGTATGGTGGTGAGCGCCTGAAATCCTAGCTACTTGGGAGACTGAAGCAGGAGAATCGCGTGCACCTGGGAGGTGGAGATTGCAGTGAGCCAAGATTGTGCCATTGCACATCAGCCTGGGCAACAAGTGTGAGACTCCATCTCAAAAAAAGAAAATAAAGAATTTAGAATTTCTAAGACAAACCATTGTCCTTTGTTTCTAAATTCCGGTCAGTGCAAGATGTTGTAGACCTTTTTCTCCCTGCTTCTTCCCACTCAGTACAATTCTAAACACAAGAAATAATGTGAGACATGACCACGGGAGAATGGTGAAAGGAGGAGGGAGGAGGAGGAAGTTCACTGTGTAGGAACCTCAGAATTGGGAAAAGAAGAAAGTGTCAGGACATCTTAAGATCTTTCAACCACGAGCAGAAATCAACCTATAGCTCAAGTTTCTTGACTCCCAAAGTAGCAACAGAAGGCAGCCCCGAAAGGCTTATTTCTACCCTGGATTGAATAGGAGTCTCACCCACAGCAGCTGGGCAAAGGAGTTCAATCTGGGACTGCTAGCAATATGTGGCCAGAGTATCAGGTTAAAACTCTTTCCACTCGTAGCCTGAGACCTTCTTTTCCAGCCAGAGATATTGGGTGACTATGGATATCTGCAAGGCATACCTTGCCATGAAAAACAGCTGAAAAGCCTGTTGGTTCCCTTGGTACTGAGAATCCTCCTCCCCACTGAGAAATACCAGGTAGCTGAGGGCCACCTGCTAGAGGATGTTGTCAGAGCAAGTGCTGTGACCCAGGAAGCCCCTTCATCCTTTTGGGCCTGAGCCTTTTCTAACCTGTGGAGACACACTTGGGCAGCAAAGTGGTACCGGCAAAGGAGATTCCACAAGAAACCCCAGTCTAAGCAGCAGTCCCTCATCCATAAAAAGTGGGCATCCAGCTCCAAAAAGTGCCCGGCCTGAGAAATGCTCTTCTCCACCAGTCATGGAACTCCCTTCTTCACTCACAGATGCTGCTTAAACTGGCAGCAAGAGGAATCCTGCCACAGCAAGTCACCTAGACTGGGGAACTTTTTATTCTTGTGGCCCAGAGACTTGCTTCCCATACCTAGAGGAACCAGTCTATCTCACCTGGCAAATCACCTTTGACTACCTAAGGCAGCAATTAGTGGGGACCAGTAGGAACCCCAGTAGTATTAGGTAAACTGCACAGACAAAAATAACACCACAAAGGCTCAAAAATTAATTTGTCATTAGACCCACAGGCCACCCTCTTCCCGATAGTCCAGGATCTGCATGCTAAAGCAAAACAAGATGACTGTCTGCTAAAATAAAGTACTTTTGTAGAACCTAATATTTTCCAAATTAACAGCCAAAATACACTACATACAAGTGAAATAAGCTATCATTGCAAGAACAAAGTAAATCACAAGTTATGTAAGAAAATGTGAAAATTTATGACAACACTGAAAAGCAGCAGCTATTATAAAACTCTTTCAACAGTAATTAAAAATCCTCTTGAAACAAATAAAAAGTAGAAAATGTTAGTCAAGCCATAGAAATTATCAAAAAAGAACCAAATGGAAATATAGAACTGAAAAATGCAATAACCAAACTAAAAACTTGTGGGATAGGCTTAATAATAGAATGGAGATGTAGAGGAAAGAATTGGTGTCCTTGAGAACAAATAAAGAGAATTTACCAAATCTGAACAAAGAAAAAATAAAATTTTAGAAGAAGAAGAAGAGGAGGAGGAAATAGTGCCTCAGGTAACTGTGGGACAGTAACTAAAGATTTAATTTTTTTAAATCAGGTTTTAGAAAGATAGGTGAATAAACATGGAGCTAAATGACTGTTCGTAGCCAAATGGCCAAAAATTTCTAAAATTTAGTGGGAAGCTGAGTCAACACAAACGAGGATAAACCTAAAGAAATTCACACCAAGACATATCATAACTAAATTTTTAAAAACTAAAGACTTGAGGAAAATCGTGAAAGCTGCTAGAGAGAAACAATGCACTAATTATAGGTAAACACCAATTCAAATGATAGAAGACTTCTCATCTGAATGTATGGAGGCCCAAAGGAAGTGACACATTTTTCAAGTGCTGAAAAAAGAATTATCAACTAAAAATGTTATATCTGGTGAAACTGTTCTTCAGGAATGAAGAGAAAGCAGATACACACTTCAAAGGAAAGCCAAAACAATTTACAGCCAAAAGACCTGTACTACAGACAGGTTAAAGAAAGTAGTTCAAACTGAAAGGAAATTATAAAAATAGGGAAACCTGGAGTGTCAGGTTGAAAAAAGAACCATGGAAAAAAGCAGAAATATCAGTACATACAATGAATTACCTTTTTTTATGGATTTTATAAATTAGAGTTGAAGATTGAAACAAAAATTATAACACTATCTTATAGTCAAGACAATGATACTTAAAAGCTGGAAAATCAAAAGGACGTATTATATGAAATTAAGGTTTTCACACTTCCCTTTAAGTCAAAACCATTGATACTAGCAAACGATATTGTCATATATGTATATCGTCATACTCGGAAAAAACACAAAGTAAATCACACAATAATATTCACTCAAGCCCAGTAGAAGTAAGTCAAGATGGAATTCCAAAAGTGTTCAAAGTACTCACAGGAGGCAATAAAAGAAAAAAATAGAGGAACAAGAGCTAGAGAAAACAAAAAATAAATAAATAAATGATCAGACTTCAGTTCTAACATATCATCAATACCAATAAATAGAAATACAAATTGTCTAAATACACTAACCAAAAGGCAGAGATTGGTGGATTGGATTTTAAACATGTAGACTCATCATATACTTTTTAGAAGAAAATCACTTTAAATTTGGTGACATAGGTAGAGTGAAAGTAAAAAGATGGAAAAAGATATTTATTATAGAAACATTAATACAAAAAAAACCCTAGGAGTGGCTAAATTATTATTAATTTCAGATAAATAGACTTCAGAGCAAAAACTTGACTAGAAACAAACAGGGATATTGCACAATGATAAAAGGATCCTTTCCACCAGGAAGACTAGAACTAAAAATTCTAAGTTTGTATGCGCCAGACATCAAAGTCTCCAAATGCATGAAGCAAAAATGATGGACTCAATTGGAGTTGGAGAATTCAACATCTCCTTTGTAGCAGTTGATAAAACTACTAGAAAGAACAATGACCGTATATAGAATGTGTGAACCAACCAAATAACCAACCAATATGTGAACCAACCAAATAAAACAACAGCATCTAATTAACATAGAGAGAACACTCGATGTAACAACAGTTGAGTACCTCAAATGTTTTATATCATTTTTCAATAAATGGAGTAGGTGATAATATAGACTTTTACATTTATTTTAATATACATAAAACAGTATCTGAAATAATACAAATTTCCCCTTTTTACACTGAAGAAAATGAAATATATAGTTGCATGAGAGTTAGTTACACTTCAATCCATAATACGTAGAAGAAAAATGGGTGGAGCTTGCAGAAAATAGTTTTTAGTAAAATTTATGAAATTGGGGACAAGTGAATTTTAGTTTAAAATATTGCTTCTTCCACTAAAGTAAGTAAATATTTTCATAGTGATTGCAAGCAATTTACAATCTAATAGTGTCAATGCAGATCATTAAAGATAAGTGATAATATATCATATGTTGCATTGCAGAAGAGTGATAATTCAGACAATGAATAGTGTAAGATAACTATAAGATGTTGTAATTAAGGGAGAATCTGTTAAAAATTAGCATAAAGGATTATTATATAATAGGATTTAACCTGGGAAGTGATAAATTTTAGTTTTACAGTTAAAATTGTAACTCCAGTTCTTGTAGAAAATTTATTTTAAAGGGAAAAGAAAAGGCCATGGTCCTTACATATCAGGGTTCTCCAGGGAAACAGAACAAATAAGATATGTTCGTATGTGTATGTATATACATATATACATACATATACACACATATATACATGTATGTATATTAAGGCATTGTCTCACAAGATTATGGAGGCTAGAAAGTTGAAAATTTGCAGGGTGTTCCTGAGGCTAAATAACTTAGGAGAATCAATTTTTAAATTCAGATTTGATGGCAGTTAGGTAGGAGGAATTCCCTCTTACCTTACTGAGGGAATGGAAAGTCAATTTTTTGTTCTAATCAGACCTTCAGCTTATTGGATGAGGCCCACTCACAAAATAGAGGGTAATGTGCCTTACCTAAGGGCAACAGATTTAAATGTTAATCTCATCAAAAAACATCCTCAGAGAAACATCCAGAATAATGTTTGAGCTCACATCTGGGCACTGTGGCCCACCCAGGTTGATATATACAGTTACCATTGCAGTCATCATCACTATTGCAGTGATCTAGTGTAGTATTCTAAAAACCAGATGTGCTTACAGTTAGTAAGAGGGAATACAAGGTTTTAAGAAAATAATTCTCCAGATCCTGAACTGCCTGGTTTACTCTTTCTTGATAGTGATTTATCTAAAAACCGAGTCTGTGATTTGTTCTTTCTTCTTTTCATCTTTTATTTTTTTTAAAGCATTTGGCCCACTTTATAAAATAGATACATGCCAGTTACCATTCCCAAATATTAATATGGAGCTTTGACCCAGGATAAAATACCACTGGTGATTGAAAGTAATAAATGTCCAGAAAGCGTACCTCAGGGCAGCAGAGCAAAGTTTCTTTAAGGAATACTGAAGATTATTGCTTTATTTATCTATTTATCTTTCTCATCATCTTTGGATTATAATTCAGAATGAGATTGTATTTATGGGCATACTTATTTAGGTCAGTTAATAAAGTTGGACTTTTTGTGACAGAATATAATTTTGGCTGATTTGTTTGACAATAAGAACTGGCTGGTAATTAAATTATATGATGGACAGCTTCCCAAAATTGAATGAACCAAAGAGAAAAACCAATGTTTGCCAAAAATATAGAGAATAGATGTATTTAATATTTGATATGCCAGAACTTACATGATTTATAACCTCTAACTTTATTGTTAAATTTTTATATCAGTACCAACATTTAGATGTCAAATTTAGGGTTCATGTGAACCAAAAATATATTTGCTATTGATAGCTTTACTGATAAAATGATGTGAGTTTTTACTATGGTGCAGCCATTAGGATGGAAAAGAATACACATCTAATATGTATATCTATATATTTAAGAGAAAATTTGTATTGATAATTTGTTTTGATTTCTAACATATTTTACAAGGGAGTTTAAAAATATTATCTACTGAAATAAAATTTGCTTGAAAAATTTATTTAATGAAGTTCCTATTAGCCACTATCCTCAAATATAACTTTTTGGGAATTAATTCAGGAATTTAAGATATTAATATCAAAAGGTTAGTTGATTTTAAATAACCCTATCAGTATAGACTGAATTTTATGATTTATTCTATTATGTTTCACATTTTCAAAGTTAATTTTTAAAATAATAATTACTCAAGTATTAATTATAAATTAGTGGCATATTTTCTATTCATATATGACTATTCTATTTTATTAGCATAGAAAATCTTCAGGAACTTTTGTGGACCGAATGTTAGTGTCCATCCCCAGATTCCTATGTTGAAATCTTAACTTTCAATCTGAAGGTATTAGGAGGTGGTGTCTTAGGAGGTAATTAGGCTCCGCCCTCATAAACAGAATTAGTGCCCTCACTAAAGGGACCACACCACAGAGAGCTCTCTCACTCTCTTTCTGCCATGTGAGGTTACAAGGTGAAGCTGGCTATTTGCAAACCAGGAAGAAGGCCCCCACTAGAACCTGACCATACTGGCAATGAGGCCTCGGACTTTCAGCCACCAGAACAGTGAGACATAAATGTTGGGTCTTTAAGCCCCTCAGTCCCTGGTAATTTGTTATAGCAGGCCAAAGTCACTAAGATGACAACATATTAGTTAGCTCCTTTTTTTTAACAAAAGAATACGTGGACATCTTTAATATATTACAGTTTGCTTAGTGCACACTATTATAGTAATCACAAGGACATTTGCTATAGTATTAGTTTTTTAGTACATTTGTATTATTGTTGGTGGGTCTATAGAAGAGTAAAGCTATAGGAAGTACTTTACTCATAGTGGAGCACTGGGATATTGCCAACAGAATATCTTATATTTTAAGATCTACATTATCACTGAGTCTATACAGTCTAAGGGCTGCTATCCTAGTTGGAGTATTGTTATGAGTTCTTTTTATTGCTGATTAATATTCATACCTATGTTAGACATCCCAGAAATAATGTAATGTAGGACAATTTAATTATTATTAAAATTTGCAACCCTGAAGAAAATAATGGCCTTGCTTCTCAATCAAGGGTGACTTTTCCCCACATAGGACATTTAGCATTGGCTGCAGACATTTTCAGTTCATAACTGGGGAGAAGTGATACTGGCATCTACTGAGTAGAGATGAGGAATTCTCTAAACATTCCACAACGCCTAGGAAATTCCCCCCTCCACCAAAATAATTATTTGGCACAAAATGTCAAGAGTGCCCATGCACTCGCTGAAATAAATTGAAATGACCTGAAATATGGAAATCTTAATAAATGCTTTACAAATGAAATACATAATGTTATCAGTCATCAGGAAGAGCAAATTAAGATAATGAGATCTTATTCTTCATTCATTATAATGAATAGCATCAAAATACAGAAAATACCAAATGTAGGTAAGGAAATGGAGCAACCGAAAATACATTGTTGATCAGAAAACAAAACCATATGACCAAATTGAAGAATTCTTTTGTAATTTCTTAAAAACTTAAAAAATCTGTCCTGTGACTCCATGATTTATCTGTTTGTTTACTCAAGAGAAATGAAAATATATGCCAACAAGAGTGTGAAAAATATTAATGTTAGCTTTATTGAAAATAATCAGTAATGAAAAAACCCAATGTTCATTAACTGGAGAATGTGTCAACGTAATGTTGCAAATTCTTAAAAATAAGACTCAAAGGAATAATGCAGTGTTCCCATACACTATTTCATGGAATTTACGTTGATCATACAGAAATAATTCATTTGCCCATGTGATGACACTGATGAATCTTAAAAATATTATGTTAAAAAAGATATCAAGTGTCTCTTTTGTATGATTAAATTTATATACGTTTTATAAAAATATGAAACTAATCTATAGTGATAGAAATCAGAAAGTAGTTTCCATTGGGGGTGAGATCGGTATCGACTGAAAAGAAATGCAAGGGAACTTTCGATGGTGACAGAAAGATTTTTTAGCTAGAATTGAGTGGGTGCCTGTAATTGTCAATATTGGAAATTTAAAAATGAAAACCAAATACTGAACACTAAAAATCTAAATTTATACATTTGATTGTATATGACTATTATCTATGTTGAATGAAATAAGCCATTTCTTACACATTCCTACCATGTAATAATTTTCATACAATTTTAGTAATCCTAGAACCTCCCTCAACTTAGCCAGAAATCCACATTAAGAAATCCTTTGCAGCTAATATGTGAATTAACAAATATTAGCAAGTCTTGGTATGTACATAATAAAGGAAAAGAGACAAATAATTACTATAAAGTAGTTTTCTTAAAATACAAAGGAATTGATAATTTGGATGAATAATAATAAATGAACATTGCTCAATTTTCTAGGTCTCCTTAGATCAATAAAATATTAAAACTAGGAAAAACAGCATATCAGAAAAACTAGAAAGTTACATTTTATACATATGAATAAATTCTGAAGAAAACCATCAAAATATCATATAGATGGGATTAAACTGCAGGAAAAACACTACCTTCAGAAATAGGTATACTTTCCAAAGTAAAGAGAAAAGAATTCAATCTTGTAGGTGAGAGTTGATATCAAAGGCAGGAAAGAGAATGAGATCTGAAGCCTTACTTAATGTTTTATAGCTACAGAAGTCAATTCCAGAACCCCAAGTATTAGCCCAGCTAAGATGGCAGAAATCAGCAGGGTTTGGGATGAAATTCATCTTTTCATGTTAAAACAGACCTTGAGTGAACTCTGCTAACACCACTGGAAGAGAAGATCAAGAATAGGGGAGAAAAGACTATTACATAATTTTTAATAGTCAAAGGAAACATCCGAAATGAGAATCATTAAAAGTCTAGGATAACTAGACTGAATAACTACACCAAATATAAAAAAAGAAACTGAAGTATAATCAAGTGTAAAAGAAAGCATCAATAAAGGATCACTGACTTAGGATAGCTACAGTTTGTATCTTACCTGAAAGCCTGTTCAGGTATGGTTTTCACTTAACCATGCAGAGAGAAGAAATAAGAAACAGATCTTTTTTTAACGAGCACTGTAAATTTTTAGCAGAATACTATTCTAGACTTCTGGCAAGATCATAGCTCGCTGAAGCCTCAAACTCCTGCCCTCAACCCATCCTCCCATGTAAGCCTCCTGAGTAGCTGGAATTACAGGCACAAGTAAGTGCACCCCGTTCCAATTTCTGGGTCTTAACTATGACTAAGGGACTCATTTTAGTCCTTCTTATGTTCCAAGTACTTATTCAAATGATGAAAACATATAAAAAAGAAAAAAAAAAACTAATGTAGTGTTAGAAACTATGGAAATATTTTAGTTACATGACCATCTCTCATATACATGTACAGCTGAAACTAGATTTGGGAAAGACAAATGTATTTATATTTTATCTCATTAGACAATGAAAGAACTCTGGAAAGTAATTTGAAGAGATTCTTTGTGAACACATGAATCCAATTTAGCACAGAGTAGCAGAACTTTGAAATGAAGGAAAAGCAGGATCCAGGTATCTGGGTGTTGGTGGGCAACATCTTGATCTTAACACTAAGATTGATGTGGCTTCAGGATATCAGTAAGCACGCATTCAGAAGTAAATAACTGAAAATCCAATTCAAGCAGTCTTAGACATTAGATTACTGATTTCTTTTCATTGCCTTCTGCTGGGCATTCAGCGTGTCGTCTTGTGTTAAAAGAGAACGTGCCCTTGTTTTGGGTTTTTGGTCTACCCTTTTTGCATCAAGTGTTTCAAATTTTTTAAATAATAACTTGTGTTTCTCTCCCTACTTGTTCTTAGGCCTTCCTTTGCTCCTCCAGAGTTATATAATATATCTCTCAGCAAATAAACATTCAGCTGTCATTTTTACCGGACTTGGTAGTGTGGTGATGGGGTTGGGTGAACAGGATGTAGGTGGATGTGCGGAATCAGCGTCATCTTAGATTCCGGTTTACCAGGGTCTCAATGCTGTAGCTTTCAGGAGTCTTCCTGCCCCTTCTCCATATGTAAGGCTCAGGTTAACTTCTCCCCAGATGTAGAAATATATGTCTATTTTTATGTGTTTGTTTATTTACTGTTCCTCTCTCTATGCTACTGTTGTGACTCCTTTCCCCAAGTAGGTTAAGGCCTTTTGTTGCTTAGATGAGATGGAGAAGACGCCCTGCCTGGCATTGTTGGTGGTGGTCGACATTTCTTTTCTCCAGCTTCAGTGATTTTCTACCATGTTCATCAGGCTCCAGGTTTTGATAACCGTCACGTGTAAAGTCTTTTGTTCCTTAGGAATGTTGAATTGGTATAGAATTTTGATCGTGGTGACAATTCTCCTCCAGCAGCACTTGAAGGAACCTCAAGATGTTTTCCAACCTTCCCTGTGAGCAATTTATACGGTTCCTGGAGGAAAAGTCTGGGAGAGGATGTAGTCCCTCTTACGGATCTCAGAAGTTTTACCCTTTTTTGTCAGCCAAATCTCCACCTTTACAAATCTGTTAACCATTTCTAACTGAATCTTTCATTGCAGTATATGGTGTTCGGTGGTGTTTATCCAAGGTAAGCAAATGTTTGCTACCGTTTCTCTCTGTTCAGGCATGTCACTCTCTATTTTTGAAGATGATTGCTCTATATTCTCCATTCTCTGAATGTTTCAGAAAATGTCATTTATTTGTAGTTTGTCCAGCAATTTTATTATAAGGGAGCAAATAATGCTCTTTCCAGTCATCTAAATTCCAGGACTGAAACTGCCATTATTATTATTAATAATAATAATAATTACACATACTTGACTGGTTTGAGTTTTTTACCAGAACAGTAAGTAGCAACTGTATAATGTTTTGGAGAGGCTAATCCAAGCGAATACATGCACTTCCCAAGAGAAAAAATTGTGTGTGAATGCAGTCTTTACTAAGCCTTTACTTGAATCTAATAAACTTAGATTGGCAGCTTTTGTTTTGTTTTCAACGCAAAGTATTTCTTCACTTTAAACATCACATACAGACCTTTTCCTGCAATTTTATCTTTCATGCCTGACTCTTAAAACCATGTTCATTTCTCTTTCTCTTTGGAAACAGAGGAGTAGTGGGAACTTTTAAAGTTATGCACTACTCTCCTGTTGCAAAGGCAAAAACAAGATGAAACACACAATTAGCCTTACACCTCTGGCTGTGCTGCTTATGTAAGAAAGCTGTACTTTTTCAGGCTTTCTGATATTTACAGCCACAGCGTATTGTATTCAGATGATCCGACATATATATCTCTTTGACATTCACTCCTGTTAGAATTATGTCCTCTAGTTCCATGGGTAAATAAATTTGTGTTTCTATTTCTTTTCTTTATTTTAAAATAATTTCAAAGAAAGGGCAACTCTACCACATTTAAAACAGAAGTTTAATTATCAATTTAAATTTTATACAGTTTGACTTTCTCTACAAACATTTTTGCTAAATATATTTCTCAAAAGATTCAATGAGATTTTCTTTTATCAATTACTTTAGCAAAAATATATGTCAATATATGACATGCTCTTAAAAACTTACTAGGTAAATAATTGCTTTTTGACACATTTATTTCAATATGAAGAAAATTAACATTATTGATCATGTGTACTTTTATTTCTGAAGACTGTTTCCTCATAGGTGTTTTTAAAGTGTGTTCTCCTCTACATGTTCTAATTTTTTTACAAAAATTATTTATAGTAGTTTTATGGGTGTGAATGTATTATTAATATTTCAAAAAGTATTTCATAGCATTATTATGGTTCTTTCAATGTTTATTGCATGACTCAAAGGACTGTCTTGGCACAAACATCTTGAAAAGTAACATTTTAAGGAATCTTTGTACTATCTTACATTATTTTTAGTATCATAAATTTTTTAGAGTATCATTGTAGTATAACATTAAAATTAATACCTTTGAGTCACTTAGAAAATATTTTGATGTTTTAATTAAGGCTGTGATTTATTATATCTTTGCAAATCTCAATAAGATTTGGCTGTCCTTACTTTATTTATTAAATAATTTCATTTTCTTTCATAACATGAAATCTGAATAACATTATGCAACAAATTCATCCATATATTTTAGCCTATCTAAAAACTTCCTTCTGTGCTCTATTGACCCATCCTTCCTAAACAAAATGGTGATGATTTATATCACTTTATCTTTAGAATGTATTAAAATAACTAGTTAGACATAGTTATTTTGCTTTTGCTGTAATTTCTTACCTGTTTAATGTGTGTGTGGTGAAACTTTGATGGTTTATTTCTAGTTCTAAAAAATAATATTTTCATGATTTATATTGAGATAGCTTTAACTATGTAATTTAATTTAAATAAGATAAATCTATTTGAAGAGTATGTCTTTGCATAGATAACAGCATGTTGGTACCTTCCTTTTTATTTTTTTACTTCTTTTATGTCTCTGTTGAGTTTAAAGTGTCATTTCTATAGTATATTCAATGTATATATTTTGTTAATATTATTTTTGTATAATTTTTTGAATGCTATAAGTGGACAAGTTGTCCTATTTTTATTTTAAGAATTAACTTCTGCATATAGGAAAGCTACTGTGTTTCTATGCCAGTAATGTGAACAACTAGCTATCTTAATAAATGCTGCTATTTTAATGACTTTGAGTGGATATTCTTGTCTTTTTTAAACTCACTTAATCACAAAATATTATTTGTTATACAACTATTTTAATCCACATTCTGTTGTAAGCACTGGAAACATATTAGCAGATAAGACTAATTATTGCAGGCTTTTATTAGGTTGGTGGTAGAATATAGAAAATGAAAAATAAAATGCTTATTTCATTGGGTGTTCATCTGTTTCAAACACCCGAAGAAATATAATAAGATTGTGTGTATCTATTGTGTTATACAACATGGAGTTCATTGGTAAACTTGAAAAGAGAACTTGTGTATGACAAAATACAGGAATAAAATCAATAGACAAAATCTATAATGAGTACCAATCATTATAGGGAGAAGAAAACAAATATAACAAATATAAACTCTTTCTAAATTTTTTCCTACAAATGAAATCAGAGAATTGGAGTGGTAATGAGTAGTTCTGCACACGTGTGCAAAATGCCAGAACATGTTCGTCTGTTGATGGAAGAGCATCTAGAGAGAAACAATTTGATGATTAAGAATGGGAGAGATGGCACCTACAGCAGTACAAACCTTCAGCGACTTAGAAAAGATAAGACCCATCAGGTGTGGTGGCTCATGCCTGTAATTCCAGCACGTTGGGAGGCCAAATCAGGCAGATCATCTGCGGTCAGGAGTTCGAGACCAGCCTGGCCAACATGGAGAAACCCTGTGTCTACTAAAAATACAAAAATTAGCTAGTCATGGTGGTGGGTAGCTGTAATCACAGCTGCTCAAGAGGCTGAGGCAGGAGAATCTCTTGAACCTGGGAGGTAGAGGTTGCAGTGAGCCGAGATAATACCACTACACTCCAGCCTGGGTGACAGAGCAAGACTCTGTGTCAAAAAATAAAATAAAATAAAATAGAAAGAAAAGATTCTATGAAAAAGTAACTTTAAAACTTTTGTCAAAAGTCGAGTTTTAACTTTTAAACATAATAATTGGAACAGAAAAAGAAACAGGAAATATTGAGCAGATGAGTGCATGTTGTATTTATTATGGTAGAAAAATAAGAAAATTCCTGTTGGATTGTTTCTATTTTTTCAATGAAGTATTTATGAAAGTCATTCTCTGAGAGTGAGAGGCAAGGAAAAGGGGTATATGCAGAATAACAAATAGATTTCTGAGGTCATTATCCTGTGAGCTATTGGGTGAGGAAGCATAGATAAGGAACACGTTTCTCAAATCTCTATTTGAGATCTTCTCTATGCTTTGCTCAGGCAGTGTGCCTTACAAGGTCTTCTTTCCTTTGCATAGCAATAAAAAAATTTCAGCATTTTGTCTCAAATTTTGAGTTGTGATGGTATTCTTCCACAAATTTAGCTTTCAGTAATACAGATTTTTTTTTTTTTTCTGAGACAGAGTCTTGCTTTGTTGCCCAGGCTGGAGAGCAGTGGCACAATCTCAGCTCACTGCAACCTCTGCCTTTTAGGTTCAAGCAGTTCTCCTGCCTCAGCCTCCTGAGTAGCTGGGATTACAGGCACTCACAACCACACTCAGCTAATTTTTGTATTTTTTAGTAGAGACGGGGTTTCACCATGTTGGCCAGGCCAGTCTCAATCTCCTGACCTTGTGATCCGCCCGTCTTAGCCTCCCAGATTGCTGGGATGATGGGTGTGTGCCATCGCACTCAGCCTAGATTTTTTCCTTTTATTACAGTCATTCCATGGGATACTCAGAGAAACAGGCACACTAACTTAAACCCTTGTGCTCAAACTACAACCATCTTCTTTATTCACTGCTAGGTGAATTGATCTCAACAATTTTCTGTGCTTATTTATTTTCCATGAGTTAACTCAATGTTTTGTTTTGGAGATGGACTATTTGATACATTCTCATGCCAAGTGTGTTTTACTTCCCTTGCTTTTTATTTATCTAATTGTAGATATTATTATCTCAGATATTTTATGTTATCTTGATAACTTGAAGTCATTTAATTGCACAAAGATAAGCTTCAAATGGAACACACAGAAAAGGAAGGCCAATCAATCTCCAGTTGAATGCAACCCCCAAGATTGATGGTTGTAGGTCCTTTAGAGTAATACCCATTTTGTGAAAAGTCAATTAATCATACTTTGCCTTGGGTACCTCAAAAAACATTGAGGTCATCTTTGTTTTGTCAAATTATTAAGGAATATTACCTTATATAGCTCGTGTTTTAGGGTCATAGAGTTCATTGATCACATGGCCACTTCAGATACTATTTTGTAATGGAAATCAAGACATGCTTCACAATTATAAACTTTTGGCCAATTACAGTGACCTTTATCCTATTTGTCATGTGAGCATTCATATCAAAACTGCAATGTCTTCCTGACAAAATTCTGCTTCCTAAGTGTAATTTCATTATAATCTTAATGCTGGTGCTTTCCTTGGTAAATGGCAAAATTTTACGAATGATGTCTTTACATAACAAGGAGTCCACTGTGATAAAATGCTTATAAGGAAAAATCTTTCTAATATCAGAAAGATGTTAGAGAGGCTTAGTAATAGCATTATTGACGGACAGTTTGCCCAATGATTCTGGAAAGAAATTTCAGAAATAATGATTTGTATGATACATAAGAATAGGCCTTGAGAAGCCAGGACACTTGCCTAGGAAAACAAGAAAATCTCTACACTTTTTGCCGAAATTTTCTATGAGAATTCAGTGGTGATGAAATGGTAAAAGTATCAAACAAAACCAGATAGAAACATTTTCAAGAAGGGCAGTAGACATGCCAATTCAAACTTCACCTACAATGAACACAATCCTAGAAATACTGTAAATAATAAACATAAATTGGAACCACACCCAGAGCGACTCTTTAAACATTACCAAATAATAGCCTCCCTCTGTGGGTACAATAATTCACCAACAACAAGTTTATTTTCTAGTTAAAAGTATTCTCCTGTTAACAAGCTCCTGTACTCACAGTGGCTAAAACTGTCATATTACATTTTTCCCTAGCTAGTACATTTCAACATACATTTTACTATGATAGTTATGATGTAAAGTTATGTCTCTTACTCAGATACTCAGTATCCAAACCATCTACAAATCTTGGGAAAAGTGAGAAGAACAAATGGAGTGTTAAAGCTAAATTTATCTAAACTGTCATACATCCTTAATCTCTGATGACCCAGCATACTATAATTCACTTTCATATCCTTTCATTCTTTCTTCACGAGAAGTCATAGATTACCCCCTGTCAAGGTCACTGACTGTCCCATGCAAATAAAAACAAATCCCTCTGTACTTGTTTTCAGTCTTCTGCAAGTTGGTTAGCTAAATATTTTAAAGCACTAATTCACATCAGTCCTATCATGGAGTCCTTCCTTTCAACCATCAAATCATCCCCTGTATAACCTATATCAGGTGATCTGGTATTCTGGAAAAGACATCAGAGAAATACTGATTTTGGACATTGCTGGAGAAATATACTCTATCAGATATCCTTGATTAATTTGTAAACAATTAAAGTACAAAGAATTCATACTTGGATGTGTGTTAATTAAGTAAAACAACTTCTCCCATTATTAAAGTAAAAGAACTAAAAAGTTACACACACAGAAGATTAAAGCAAGTTTCTCCAGTTAGAGAGGTAAACGACAGACTCAAATCCTTGGAGTATGCATAGGGTAGATAGTTCTTGCTCAATATCAATTAGAACAAGAGAGTCCTTGAACTCCCATTGCCTTATCTTCTCTGTACACATTTGTATTTTCCCTTTTTACGTATATTTTCCCTCTGTCCTTGTTTAAGACTCTCCATTTAATCCCAGATGCCACAAGTCTTTAATTTTGATTTCTCAAACTATTGGTAGTGTGTGCAATTTATGTAATTCAGTGTCTTGTCTGAGAAAAGACAAATGAATGAGCCAATAATGGTAACTTGCATTGATTCAAAATGTTCAAGCATAGAAAAAAATGAGAACATCAAGGTGTATCAGGCAACCTTATCTATAATGGTACCCTTTTGAACACAAAGAAAGTTACATTTGCAATGGAATAGGATAAGTAAGTATTCTTAGGTTGTAATAGTGACTGTTTTTCATGAAAACTCCCAGAGACAATATACCTAGAAATCTACTAAAAATAGTAACATCTTTTGTGCATTTCTTAGTTCCTTTTTTTTAATGTGAGAATCACTTCATTTTTAATGCCAATCCAGGTGGAAGGATTATTTTCTGTGGCATAAAAAGCTATACCATTACAAGTCTATGACTCCCTAACTTTCTCAGAGAACTGTCTTCTTGCAGAGATGGGAAAAATAATATCCTTTTCTGGTAGTATAATAATTTTTACAGCAGACTCCTGAGGATGGCCATCTTATCCATAGCAGTGAACGACACAAGGTGGTAATAAAAAAATGTATTCCTTACTTGACCTAACATAATAAATATCTAACATAATAAATAGTATAGCTTATGTCCTGGGGAACCACTCATGAGTTTAATTTCTTACTTCAATTAGTTATGGATGAAATAATAACTTCTGTTTTTTTTCTTATTTTTTATGTTTTTGGCCAACCAGTAGGAAGTCTGTATTATTGCTGGACTTAAGTACCTGAATGAATATCACTATTAATATGGAAAATCCAGATCTGTACTAATGGGAAGGTAACTTGTCTAAAGTTTATCTCATTGAAAACAACAACAACAACAACAACAAAAACCTATGTAGATGAAAGAAAATACGGACTTAGGGAGTCATTGTCACTTGATTTCTTCAGCAAGACTGAAAAATCTTGTAATAGTTTAAATTATTCTTACTTAGCTCATATCCATTTGATATGCTACATAAGGCCTTTTGTACAACTATCATCACTAAGTGGTTCTGTATATGATTCAAAGAAAAAAAGCAGTATAAAACTATGCTAATTAATACACAAACTGAATATCAGAATTTCAGAAATGATGCGTTTGTCTTCTGGTCTAATCCACAACAGAGCTCTAGACAATACCTGATGATATTTCCTGGAGCTTTGGCTGGGAGAGACAAAGAGGGTTGACTGAGAATGAAAAGTTTCTGGCGTACTAGGAAAGGACTGATTTTTCTTCAGCTGTAGTAAGTAACACATACAAGAATTATTTAAAATAATTGTACTTATTTAAAACGGTTGTAAATGATCCGTGACAATTTGGCATCAGTAGCCAGGCTTTTGAGAGTCATCCTCATGCTTCTGAAAGTCAGCCAATCCATAAAGCAGCACTCCAGTTAATATATTTGAAATCTTTGAATTTCATACTTGTAAATATCAACTGCCCACTTTGTTCAGACAAACAGTGCCTTACAAGTGTGCCATACAGCACTCTCTTCATTATTGATAATACATTCAGCTTGCCTGCTTGCCTTCCTTCCTTTCTTTTTTTCCTCCTTTTTCTTTGAAAGACATTTAAATTTGGCTGCCTCTTGGTCATCCACATTTAACTATGCAACTTAGTTCACCTAAGGTGATAGCCTTCCAAAACAGAGATGAAAGTATATGCTACACATTCCTTTGTTTTTATATTTATATGTACCTATCTATTTGAGATTTTTACATTAGTGATAAAAATTATAGCCGTTACATAATATAATTAATGCATGATATTGTGTTTTGTTTTTATAAATCAAAGAACTATACATAGAAATCTTGGTTCTGTTTCAAAAGACCTATAGGTCAGTAGTCTTGAGAATGCCAATGAGATTCATCAAAGCCGACCATATGAAAGAAAAGATGGTTTTTCATTTTGTTAACATTGACTACTGGAAATTTAGAGAAATTATTGAAAAAGAAAGGAAAAATTCAGCACGGCCTTGACCTATTTTAACACCTCATTGACATCCCATTGACAGCTCCTTAAGAAGATCTTTTGTTCCCCCTTCAGGATTTTCTCAGAAAATCTATTTTCCTCCTTAAATGAGAACATTTGCCACAAAAATAGAGAGTATGAAAGCTGAGAATGCTTTGGGGGCATGTGTGGGTTGGGAGAGAAGAGGATATCTGGCAAGGAATTCGTTCATGTTATTGTGCTTGCAAAAGCTGAAATACATCAAAGGACATAGAATCTCATGATCTTATCCTAGAGAGATGCCAGCTCCAGGAGAAGAAAATACTTAAGTACTTTAGTTAGACTCACAGTATAGGTCAGTTAAATGCAAATTGTAAAACACAAAGGTTGGTTTTAATCCACTTTGCTTGCTTGGAAGAAAGTTTTAAGCCTCTCAAAATTCAGAGAGGCTCATATATTTAGAGCTAGTTTAAATCCTATTAAACCAAAGAGGGATTATGCAGATTAATAAAAATGGGGGTATTTTTGTTTGTTTATTTGAACATAATATTCTCTGAACCATTCTTAATTATTGGAGTCTTCAGTTTAAGTTTGAGTTCTCAGTTTCAGTTGACCCTGAAGTTTTACTATTTAGACAACGCTTATAAACTGAAAAAGATTGATAGTTAACACTTTTAAGTGACACATGTTACCTAGAAGGAGGTCATTAAAATATTTTGCTTATAGCTGTATGTGATATAAGAACATATTAAGAATAAAAATTAACTTTAAAGATAAAGCTACATAGGCCAGATTCACCAAAGCATTTGCAAATTAGATGGGAAAGTTTGCAAACTTTATTTCATTTCTCAAAAAGGGTATATGTTTGTGTATGTGTATCATATACATATATACGGTCTGTATGTTTATAGAATAAACTTCAAAACAATATATTAATATTATACATTAATTATATTAACATTAATAATGCACTGACAACTCTTAAAGTGATTTTAATTCTGCAAAACCATTATATGACTTGCTTCTTATAGTGGGATAAGGACTACTAAATTCAGGAATTTAGTAGTTTTGATTCTTATCAGGATACAGAATTTAAAAGGTATAGTCTATTTATTTAAATATTATTATGAGACTCCTCTATTATGTTTCAGGGATGATACTAACCACTATGAACAAAATGGACTTTGCCCTTGTGCCATCCACTAATGGCAGGCGATTATTGATTTCTTCATTCACGACATAAATGAAGGTCTGGACATGAAGATACAGAGGTATAAGCTGGTGGAAGTAAGTATCCATATTGGCGTAGATTCAGTGTAGAAAGTACCAATAAAGTATAAATATATATCTATAAGCATAATATACAGATATACTAAAACATTTAAACTTATTCAGTGTTTAAAAGTAAGTTGTGCTCTTCTCTTAATTGTCTTGCTGGGTTGCATTATTTCTATAGAGGACCATGATTTAAGGCTTATATTTTAAAATATTTCCCAAGAAAGACATTATTATTAAAACGTGGCTGTAGAGGCCAAGTGGGGGAAAATGGTAGACAGAAATACCTTAGAGGACAGTTTTGTTGTACACCATTTGGCCTTAAATAAATGCATGGATCTGCTACTGAAAATGTATTACTTATGTCAAAGGAACAGTAATTAAACTGCTCCTCTAAGCTTTTTTGATAGGCCATTTTCAGAATAAATGGTTGAGGCTGAGAAAGGGCACTTGGCATGTAAGATCCTTACCTTTAGGATATTATTCTCCCTGATTTTTCTATTCAATATGATATCTTTTTTCACTGTTATGCCATTTTAGAAGGAAGTTTTCTGCTACTTTAGCAAAAGACTTTAGAACCACATAGAAATGGTAAGTTGTTCCTAAGGTAGATTTAATTACTTTGACCACTGAATTTGGTCATTAAATAGAAATGAGACATGATTAATAAAGAGGATACATATAAACCCTAAAGAAAGATGACAGATGTAACAAGTTGTCAAGGTAAAGAGGGCAAATTTTCTATTTTGACATTGAATAATGAAAAATATATATATCATAAAGTCGGTGTTTTATAAAATGGTTTGAAATAATTATTATCTGCTTACTTGTGTTATTGCGTGTATAAAATATAAATATAATACATCTTACATGTGGATATATAAATATGTGTGTGTACTACACTTTCTGATCATGACCTATAATTTTCTTTTTAAAGAACAAGTAATTCATGAGCTAAATCCTGGCAAATTTTTAAAGGAACTGATAAAAATTGAATTAATTCTTCATTTAACAGTAATTATTAATCACTTCTAAAACTCTTTCATAAAAATCAAATTTAATTGATTTTTCCATTAACTTTCAGGTTTATCTTCACTGTGTCTTAGCATACATGTCTATAGCATGCACAAAACTTGCTGCACTCAAGGTAACATTTTTGTAAAATTTGTGATAGTACCACTTTTTAATTTGAAAGTCTACCATCAGCAGATGTGAAACAGAAAGGAAGTAGGCTCAGGCAAAAATAGATATCAGACCTCGTCATTTCAAACTGTATACACTCCTGCCACATTTTCTTTTTAAAAAATCCTACCATTTCCCTTCACTTTTCATTCCTCCCTTAACATGTTTTATATTTTGTTTCAATTTCTGTAACTATTTTCAGTCTGCCTGTATCTTTCCCTCACACTGTGTGTTTACAAATTATGAACGAAATGTAAACAGTTAGCTCATGAAAGCATCATTCACACTGGCCAGGTGCAAAGCAGTTAATCGCATAGACTTTCTTGTGTTCCTTTGTTCACTCATTCATTCTACAAATATTTATTAAGGACCTACTATGTACTAATCACTGTGATACCAGGAAAAAAATGATAAATAACACAGCTTCTGCCCTCAAAGAACTTGCAGTCTCATGAGAAATAGAGGAACATAGGTAGTTAATACAATACAACATGATTAACCAATTATGGCAATAATGAAGCCATGGGGGTAACAAGGGAAAAAGAGTGAAAGTCAGGAAAATACTTACAAGAGTTTACATTTGATCTGAATCTTAATAGATGATTGGTAAGTACAAATATAAAAAGAAATGAATGAGAGCAACCATTTCCAGGCAATAGAGAAAGAATGAATATAAGAAAGAAGACCAAAAAAATAATTGCACACAATTCCATAATATTTCAGAGGACAATGCATTAATAACAAGAAATAAATATCATGGTAATTGACAAATATCTGTAGGTATGCCATCTCCTGAAATACCTAATAGAACATTGGGCTTTTTAAATTAGTAGATATGAAAAGAAACAAATATAACAGATGTAAATTTGACAAATTTCATTTTCCAATTGAAATGTCATAATTCAAGGGATTCCCATATTATATCATGAAAAATGTAAACTTTTTTTTATCTTACTTTAAGTTCTAGGGTACATGTGCACAACGTGCAGGTTTGTTACATATGTATACATGTGCCATGTTGGTGTGCTTCACCCATTAACTAGTCATTTAAATTAGGTATATCTCCTAATGCTATCCCTCCCCCTCCCCCAACCCCTGGCAGGCCCCGGTGTGTGATGTTCCCCACACTGTGTCCATGTGTTCTCATTGTTCAATTCCCATCCATGAGTGAAAACATGTGGTGTTTGGTTTTCTGTCCTTGTGATAGTTTGCTCAGAATGATGGTTTCCAGCTGCATCCATGTCCCAAAGGATACATGAGTTGAAGATTTAGATGATAAAAAATACTTAAATGTATAAAATTATCAGAAATGACCTTGGAATTATCAACCTCACTTCTATATTTGTAATATAGAAAACCTTTATTTAATGAAAATCATTATTTTATTATAAGGTCCTTCAAAAGACATACCTACTTATTATAGATAAATAAAAAAGTCACTTGGTTGCAGAATAAGTATTCACATTATTTGATTGTAACTAGAGACCTTGATTTTAAAAATATATTTTAATCACACACTGTATTTTTTCCCCCTCCTTTCCCTCTAACCCTTTCATTCCTTCTCTCTCTAGACACTCCCCTCTGGCAATATATGCCTATCCAATTATGGTTTTGCTTAAGACATTCCAGAGGCCAATCTTCAACAAACTAGGCATGGAGCTCTGATTATCCAGTCCTTGCCCATTTGTTTGAGAGAGTGGCAAACAATTAGTTCAGCACTATCCTGAGAAGTCAAGAAAACACCAACCAAACCTGTGGATGGCTGATTACATAAGATAGACATTGGAACAAAGAGTCACAGATCTTGCACTCTGCACTACTCCTTCATGTTTTCCATACCAAGTTTCCCCTTAAAAACTCTATGGTAAAATTTTAAATTTAAATTTTTTGCAACTATAGTCCACCATCACCTCCATTTGCTTGGCTCTCAGAATTAACCTACTTTTCCTCCCACCAGCCCTTCTCTCTCCTATTTGGATTTCAAGCATTGAGCAGCCAAACCTGGGTTCAGTTACAAGATGACTAATATTCTAAGACACATATTACTAAGAAGTAGCTAATTGGTTGAGCTTAAGTTTAAATAAGACAATCTGGTTTCAGAGCACCTGCTATCTTTTGTTACTCAAATTATCTAACCTCAAGCCTAAAAGAGTGTGTTTTTCAACTATGTGTGTAGGTGAGTTGTGGTGGTCAGGAAGGAGAATCCTACAGTGAAATAATACGGGGAGTCACACTATATAAACACACAATTGGTGCTCCTCCAGTTGAAAGATGATTGGAACCTGCTTGTCAGGAATCATGACTTAACCTCTGCCATTCATGGTGAAGAATCCAAAGTTCACTAAGAAGTATCTATTACTATCCTAAAATTTTTAAGAGTATTATACTGAAAATATCACAGTTTTGGTTAATTTTTTTTGTACAATTTACTCCTTTATATAGTACAAATAAAATGAAACAACTTGCATGCAATAACAAGTTTTTTTAACGTTTTGCTAATTGATAATGACAAAATGTAATATTTCAAAATTTATCAGTTGTAATTGATTTAATTAAAAATGTTGTCAATTATTAATACTTCATTTTTAAACATCAATTTTTCATAGACTATGTGCTACTTCTTTGCTTATATAAGGCAATAATTCTATTTAGTGTCTTTGTTTGTCCAAAAACATCACAGTAAATGTTATAGATAACCCATTATTTTTAGGAAATGTTTTTCAATGTTTTTAGTGTTTAATTATCAAGCGATTCTTGAAAGCAGGGACAAAAATTATATTGTTTATCTTAAATATTTACACATGAGAAATTTAGCTAAAATTTTCCCCAGCCAAAATAATTCAACAGTGGTTACTGATTTTAATATAGTATTTTCAACACATAGTCAGATTTTTAATACTCATTACTTACTAGTAAATACTGATAACTTTGTGTAGCATGTAGTTGTTGAAAAAGAAGTTTTAAGAAGTGAAATTATAATTATTGACTTCTATTTGTTTACTATCTAATTAAAGATACTGAAAATCATCTAAGTTCATCTGGAAATCACTGTATATATTAATAGATTTATACTTGAAGCGTTGTCCATTTGCTCCTAGCAAACAAGAAAATTGTTACCAGAAAAGTAGTCTTGCCTTAAATATCTGTCTGCAATTTGAAGTACAAGGTGCATGATATCATTTATAATTCCTATCATAGGCATGAATTTTCTATCCGAAGTAGTTTTTTAAGAAATAAAACAAGTCTTTGAAATGTTAAATATAATTTTAATTACATAAAAGTCTCATATTTAAGCAAAGACATTTAAATGGCCATTTTTAAACTGATGAAAACATACAGAGAATGTATTCACTTATTATGCTTTAGGAAATGTAGTACTTGTCCAGGCACCTTATGCACCTCATGGCATTAAAATGCCATATTAGGATTTATATCATGTAGCACATATTTGGTTATAATAAAAAGCTCAATTCCAACAAATTTAGGCAGAACAGGAGAATTTATTAACTTGACACTGGTATCTCGTAATACTCGAAGACAGAAATATACCTCTATTGCAAAAATAACTGGACCTATGAACCAGGATGTCAGGATACCTTGACATTGCTGTCTCTTTTACTCTTCTTTTTAGTCTCTTTCCTTGTGAGCTTTTGACTCTTTTTCTTTTATCTCTCTTAGTAAAAGTGGTTTTATTCACATAATAAAAACCATACCTATGGATATATTTCAAATAAAATAATAATCTTGTGCCCTTAATAATATCTAAAAACTCCAAGCATATTTTAAACTGAATAACAAATATGGAACGTCCAATAAACAAAGGAAATAGATTAATCAATACATATTTACAGATCACTGGTACAACGTGTGTTCAAAAATACTGTTGGACCCATATCTCTTGTATTACACCAAAATACTACTAATTGCACTCATGGTTTATTCTGATAGGCAGTAAGGGACAAAAATATTTAAACATTTTTCCAAAGAGTTACCCAATTACATCTGCAAGTTTTTGAATAATGTTGAATCTTAGTTTGTTTCAACTGCTGTAACAAAATACCATAACATGATAAGCCTATAAACAAGGTAAATTTATTTCTCACAGTACTGATAATCTGGAAAGTCCAATGTCAAGATAACCGATTTGGTGTTGGGTGAAGACCCACTTTCTAGTTCCTAGATGGTACCTTTTGGAGTGCCCTCATATCTTGGAAGGGGTGAATAAGCTCTCTGGCGCTTCTTTTATAAGAGCACTAATCCCATTCATAAAGGTTCCACCTTCGTGACCTAATCACCTCCCAAAGGCCCCCACCTCCTAATACTATCACTTTGATGGTTAAGATTCTAACATATACATTTTGGGGTGTCCATTGCATTCTGACTCTGGTCTCCCAAATACATGTCCTTCTCACATGCAAAATTTATTCATTTCATCCCAATAGTTCCAAAAGTCTTAACTTGCCCCAGCACCAACTCAAAAGTCTATGTTCAAATTCTCATCTACAGATGGATGAGACTCAAGATATGTATAATTCATTGTGAGGCAACTTTCTCTCCAGCTATGAACCAGTAAAATTAAGCATATTCTGTGCTTCCAAAGCTCCATGGTGGGATGGGCATACAAGTATACTCTATCCCACCCAACTCATGGTGGAATAGAGTATACGTTTCCATTCCAAAGGGAGAACCAGAACAAAATGAACAATTGGTTCTAGTAAGTCCAAAACACAACAGAACAAACAAAATTAAATCTAAAGGCATAAGAATCAACTTCTTTGGCTCAGTCTTCTGCCCACCAGGCCCACTGGGCTATGGTTCCACCTCCTGGACACATGGAAGTGGAGGTGCTACCTTCCCGACACACTAGGGTAATGATCCCATGTTCCAGAATCCTGGGGCAGCAGCTTGGCTCCCGTGGCTTTGGGTGGCTCTGTCCCTTCAGTGGCTTTGCACTTAGGCTCTGCCTCCACAGCGGTTCTCCATGGTGGCCTTACCTGTATGATAGCTCTGTGCTTGGGTTCGGTACCTTCAGCTCTCCTGTGCTGGGCTCCAGTGCAGCTGGCACTGTCTGTCTGAGGTCACAGGGCAACCTACTCCCATGACTTTGCTGGGCATTTTCCTAGTGGGGACTGTCTATGGTGGTCTTGTGCTCACTGGGGCTTTTGCACTTTGGGCTTGTGATGGGGGTAGCAGTCCTGCTGATTTCTGAATTTGCTTTGGGGTCATTCTTTCTTTGTCTTGGACAATAGGGCCCACTTTCTGTTTATATGGCTAACTAATCTCTTTATTAAATTGTCAAATTTTTGGCCATGTACTTGGTGTTCTCTCCCAAGCACACTTTCTTATTCTTTACAATATAGCTGAGCTGTGACTTTTCCAAATCTTTAATTTCTGGTTTTCTTTTGATTAAAAATCCATCTTTAAATCACATCTCTCTTTATGCATTTTAGTATAGGGAGTCAAGAGAAGTCAAACTGAACCTTTGATACTTTGTTT
Organism: Papio anubis; assembly: GCF_008728515.1. NCBI lineage: Eukaryota > Metazoa > Chordata > Mammalia > Primates > Cercopithecidae > Papio > Papio anubis. The sequence continues at coordinate 10,985,020 of NC_044978.1, forward strand.
AGAAATTTCCTCAGCCAGATAATCAATTTTATTTCTCACAAGTTCTATCTTTCACAAAACACTGGAACACAAACACAGTTCAACCAGTTTCTTTGCTGTTTTGTAATAAGGACGACCTTTCCTCCTTTGTCCAATAACATGTTCCTTATTTCTGGATCATCATAATAGCCCTTGCCATCTATATTACTATCAACATTCTGTTCAGTGCACTTAGGTATTGTCTAAGAAGACTGAGGATCTCTCTATAGCTCTCCTCGTCTTCTAAACCCTCACCAGAAGCACTCTTAACTGGTCTTTCATGATGATGTTTGCCCTAGAATAAAACTCAAAACTCTTCCAGCCTCTACTCACTACTCAGTTCCAAAGCCACTTCCGTATTTTTAGGTGCTTGTTATAGCAACATACCACTCCTGGTAAAAATGTTCTGCCTTGGTCCATTTGGGCTGATACAAAATATCATGAACTAGCAGCATAAAAACAACATAAATTTATTTCTCACAGTTATGGAGTATGGGATGTCCAAAATCCAGGCACTGGCATATTGTATGTCTGGTGAAGGGCCACTTTCTTTCTGTTTCATAGATGGTGCCCATTGACTGTGTCCTCACATGGTATAAAGGAAAAATGAGCCCTTTGAGGTCTCTCTTATAAGAGCAGTGATGGCACTCATAAAGCCTCTGACCTAGTCATCCTCAAAATCTCCCTCTCTTAATACCATCATTTTGTGTGTTAAAATTTCAACATTACAAATTTGTGTGGTACATAAACATTCAATCCATTGCAGTTACTTTTCTCTAAGCATGCCAATTCCACGGCTTGCACTAAAATCTGTTTCTATCTCTTTCTTGTGCCTATATGACATATTGTAATCTACAGTTAGGAAATTCCTGAGAATCTAATAAAGCATTAAAAAAACTGTATTTTAAAAATATGCCATAGTTGCCATGATATAGTTTATAAAATATCTTAACAAAATGTTAAGATAAAAATAAGCAAAAAATATCTTTATACATTGTATGCTATTAGATTAAATTGTAAATTAGTGAATTTCACTAAAAAAGTCCTCTCATAATCACATATGGCAGTTTTACAATTACCTGTTCATTTGCTAAAATATACTGTACTTATAGAACTATTGATTTATTTTGGCTCTACCATTCGCTTAAAGCCATAATCCTGTGCAGTTAATATTTGGATAGTTAACTGGGCCAAACTTTCTTATTCTTATTAATTATATTTTTAAAATAAAATATATTTTATTTCCTTTTATCTATTGGATCTATAATAATCAAAAATGCTATGAGTCCATCCAAATTTTATTTCTGCCCATCTATAACAGTTGAATCTCCAACATCAAATCTCTAACAGTTCTATTTTTATGCTAAGTTATGCTAAGTTATTTAGTGAATAAGGTTTCAAGACTGTTGCAACTTCATTTGGCTTCATTTGAACTTGCAAGTTTACCAGATTTCTTTTGACTGGTATTTGCCCTGTGTACTATAGTTGCCCTGAATCCTAAAGACTCATAAGAATCAACTGGAAATCTAAAAAAAAAAAAAAAAAGTATGAAAGGAAAAAAGAACAAAAAAAATGTTTGGAAGCCTAGGTCATACCCTAGGCCAAGGCCTAGTAAGTTAGTGTCTCTGGGAGGAGGATAGGGATTACACATTTTTAAAATGTCCACAAATAAATCTAACATTTAGTTTTGTGACAATTATTGTCCTAGTACCTGCTTGCACTTCTTCTTGTGGCACATTTTGCTTAATTGTGTTTCTTATAAAAAGAACGTAATTGCTTTTCAAAATGGATTGTAGGACATTTTATATTTTTTATAAATTATAAATTTATATAAAGTATAAATTAAGGTTGGACTCCAATAATTGAATCTCAGTTATTAAAAATTCCTTTTGTAATTATTTTTTGCCTTTTTCTGTCTTTAAAATTTTTCTATTCTTTTATGTTTTTAAGAGTATGTGGGATAATCATTTGGTGATCTTATTAAGTTCATTTTTTTGGACTCCATTGTTAGAGTCTGTTTCAGTAGATCTGAGATGAGGCCCAGAGCTGTAACTTACTAAACAAATATGGTGGTCCTGATACAGATGCAGATCTAAAGTGACAAGCACTGGCCAAAGGCCTACCTTCTTCTATCTCCTTTAATCAGAGCTCAGAAGTTTCACCATTTGGAAATAGAAATCCTAATGGGAAGGAATTGTTGTTCAGAAAGTTCTTCTTTGCAGCAGTTCTATCTCAGTTACCTCCACTCTATTCCACACTCTGTATAAGGTTGTCTCCTGTTACAAAAGACTAGAATGTTTGCAATAATAAACATATTTTATTAAACATGAAACAAGAACAATGAGGAGATGTGTACAGACGATAAACACAGCTGTGTTTTCTGGTGAAAATATGCTTCTTATTCTATGCTTTGAGTTTTTTCTCTCCGATTTGAACATCTATTAACTTTGAGAATTCCATCTTGTATACATTTAGGCAGAATCCTTTCCCAGACTCTTCCAAGTACTTTCCTTTTTGGATATAAGATTTCTAACACGCTGATTTTCATGGTGTGTGAGTAGGAAAGTGTGCTATGTGAGAAGTGTGTTATCCCAGAATAAACCTTCTGCCAACAATACTTAATTTCACTTTCTTATTTGCTTTAATATAACTACGTTTATATTGTGTACCTTCTTAAAATTGTATGTTCAGCATTTCACAATCAAAGTAGTATTTCATTTCTGCCTGAATTAAAAATGTCCCTATTTTAACCTAAATACATGTCTTCTTGAGTTATTATATCACAAAACAGGAAATAAATTGCCTTCACATTTTTTCTAGTCTATTATATTAAATATTATCAACGTATATAGAGATACACATGTCTAGTTCTACCATGAAGAACCATATTATTCATATTTCTAATGAATATACATTTTTTTGTTATTTTATAAATGTATAATTCTGAGATAATCATGTTATTATGTTAGTAGTTTTAAATCAAATGTGATTTTTAAAATTAAAATACTTTTAAAGTAATTATGACAAAGATTTTTAGGACTAACGAAACTATTTTCACTGTCTGCTAATTTTCAAGATAGATTTTTATTAATAGAGTTCTTGATGAAAGTGCATGCCAAAGGGATATTGATTTTCGTGTTCTAATTATGTTCAGTACAAATACAGAACATTCAGTAATGTTTTCCTATATTGTTTAAAATATGTGTTTATGTGTGTGTGTATATATATATGTATATGTGTGTATCTATAAATGCACGTATATAAAAATTATGCTTTAGGCCGGGCGCATTGACTCATGCCTGTAATCCCAGCACTTTGGGAGGCCGAGGTGGGTGGATCACGAGGTCAGGAAATCGAGACCATCCTGGCTAACACGGTGAAACCCTGTCTCTACTAAAAACACAAAAAATTAGCCGGGCGTGGTGGCGACGCCTGTAGTCCCAGCTACTCAGGAGGTTGAGGCAGGAGAATGGCGGGAACCCAGGAGGCGGAGCTTGCAGTGAGCCGAGATCGAGCCACTGCACTCCAGCCTGGGGGACAGAGCGAGACTCCGTCTCAAAAAAAAAAAGAAAAATTATGCTTTATGCGTGTTGCAACCTAATATTGCTAACTGTAAAAAGTGGAACTGTGCTATCTTAAATAATGGAGAAAGTATAATTTCTCATAATTTATCATAATATTAAAATTAATCTGTTACGAGTATTTGTAGGGGTAAGCTTTACTATTATAACTTGAGACTTTTTTTCTTTCAAGAAATAGGCTAGAAAAATTGTAGTGCTGTTACTTTACTAATGCAAAGTTCTTTTATTTATTTATTTATTTATTTATTATTTTCTTTGAGATGGAGTTTTGCTCTGAGGCCCAGGCTGGAGTGCAGTGGCGCGATCGTCCTTCACTGCAACCTCCACCTCCCGGTTTCAAGTGATTCCCCTGCCTCAGCCTCCCAAGTAGCTGGGATTACAGGCGGGGGCCACCATGCCCAGCTAATTTCCCTATTTTTAGTAGAGATAAGATTTCACCATTGAGGCCAGGCTGCTCTCGAATTCCTTACCTCAGGTGATCCACCCACCTCGGCCTTCCAAAATGCTGGGATTACAGGCATGAGCCGCCACACCTGGCTGCAAAGTTCTTTTATACAAACTGATTAAAATAAAATGCATGAAAAATCAGTAAACTCAACAAATGAATCCTTTCATTTTTCATGCCAAAATGCACTTTCCTATAATAATAAATGAAATTTTACATAGAACAGAACCTATGCATACTAATAAAGAGAACTTTAGTATATTCTACAGGGTAATCACCACCCACGTTCTGTAAAACTTGCTTACTACTGAATTGAATTTTATTGTTGGTGTAAGGAAAAAAGTACAATGACAGTGTGAGAAATGAAGGAAATATGTTGAGCATTGAATGAGTCAAGAGAGATGGGTTAAATCAAATAATATCAAATATGACAGAAACAGAGTCAAATTAATCCCTCCTACATCCAAGAAAAACAAAACAAAATCAGGAGAGTCAGAAGAGAGAAGACACGATGTACCAAGAAAATCGGGAAGAAACAATTATAAACTTAATAAATATTACATTCAAAATTGTTTTAAAAAAGACAGTGTTGCTAAAAGGATAATTTTTAATTTAAAGTTGTCAATACAAGTAGATTCACTTTAAGAATGAAGTAATGGTCGTTGGTGTTATAATGGAATGTGCTGTGTAACACTATTCACTGTTATTTGTTCCAAAATTGGGATGGCCAACTGAAATCTGGTCCCCTCGGGTAATTGAGAATTTAGGTTGTTAAGAGATAACCTGTACCTTGCAGCAAGTTTAACATGTAAATCAAAGGCTTGTTTCATCACCCATTTTATTTTTCCTGTGCCTTGTGTACTCTGGAAAGCCTATTAAAAAGCAAGTGTCATATACTAATCCATAACATCATACTCCAGGGAAACACAAATTTCCCTGGAATATGATATTGGTATTTTCTATGCCTTCATCTTTGTCCAGAAATTTAGAAGCAAGATCAATGAAATATTATATTACTACTCTCACTAAAAAAATTAAAGTTAAAGTGACCTTCCTGTGATCATCCAGGTTGAACATTTCCTCCAGTGTCTAACGCTTAAAATCTGTTCAGTGACCATCGTCCTAATACTGGCTGTTAGAATGAGAAAAAGAGGGGCTGATTACTTTGAACATAGTACGTCTAGTTTTCCATTTTGGTGTTGGTTATATATTATTTCACGAAGACATCTGAATGCTTTGACTGTTTACTGCTTCCTTCTAAAATTTGGCCATTATTACATTTATGATTTAATGCCGGATTTTGTGATCTTGACTTTCAGAATTCTCACCTGAAGTAATCATTTGAGTGATGCAATTAATCGTTATGCACATCTATGCAAAAGATGGGTAATTTTAGCAGTCCACTCCATTTCTTCTATAATTTGATCATTCCACACACTTATCTTTCTTTTAAAAAAAAAAAAAAATCTGCCTCCTCTTCTACTCAGATTTAACTGACTGGAGGCAGAGCACAGAGGCTTCATTCTCTTGGTGCTCTTGTGATCTTGTGAACAGTGACGACGCCAATCCCTTGCCCATTGCCCACAAGTGTAGGCTCATCATTGTCTGCATCTGCAGAGGAACTCAAGCTGAGAAGTGCTCAGCTGCTCTTTGCCCTCGTGCTGTATTATGCATAGCAGACACTACGTCCGCCACTGCAACCTGACTCCCCCCACCACTTACATAGTCTTATGGAGCCACCGAAATTCTGTATCATGTACGAGATACCAACAGGATAGTGAAGACACTGGACTAACAGTACCTGGCCTATTAACAAAATACACCAACAGTTTCATGTTGAAACTCTGCCATTTCTTTCTGAGTTTCTGCAGTGGGGCATACCTCTACTTCACGCTACCTGTCCTCAGAGTATACAATCATACTGGATGGCTAAAGCTGCAGACTCTTCACGGCAGAGTTCTAAGGTCACATCTTTGGAGCTGGTACAGACCTGCCTCCCCTATCCCTAAGCCCTGGGTTTCCCCCATTCTTTCTTCTAAAGGGAAGTAATTATATTACTTTTAATGGTGAGAATTTCAATTACTTTTGGACCAAACTAATAGTGAGAGAGATTTTCTTCCTGCTTTTTCTCAGAATGTTCCTGCCATCTCTCCCTATGGCTGGCTCCCTTCTTTCAGCACTCTGTTTCAATGTCAGCTTCCTGGTGCAACCTGCCATGAGCATCACATGTACAACAGTAGTCCACTACCCACTCCTTATTGTCTTTTTCCGTTACACTTTTCTACTTCACACTTATAACCTAAGATATCATTTACTTATTTACTTGGGATAAATATAAAAATATTTTTATTTTTATATATAAAATAAAAAACTGGGCGTGGTGGCGGGCGCCTGTAGCCCCAGCTACTCGGGAGGCTGAGGCAGGAGAATGGCGTGAACCCGGGAGGCGGAGCTTGCCGTGAGCCGAGATCACGCCACCACACTCCAGCCTGGGTGACAGAGGGGGATGTAAATATAAAAATAACAGGTATTGTTGTTTTGTTTGTTCAGTGCTGATTCTCATCATTTATAAAAGATCCAAGCTCACATTAGAGTTCAAAAATTAGTTGGTCAAGAACTTTTGCTTCAAGAACTGCTGCAGGAACATACCAGGAAAGCCTAGAGAATCCACAGACCTTTTGAAGGAAGTGGATTGCTCGTGCAGGACCCAAGAGACAGCCCAAATACTGCGAGTGCCCAAAGTGTGAAAGTGGGAAAGGGGGATCGTCTGCCCCTGAACACACACCTTCAATGGGGAACCTGAAGGTTCAGATCACAGGAGAAGGATTTGACCTTACCTGAAGCTGAGATAATTTAGAGAGCCGAGCTCAATACAGTAATAGAGGAACCAGTGGGAAGAGCCCTGTGGGCTCTCTGGATCCCTAGAGAAGACATTTCTGACTTTGTCTTACAGGGGTCCTAGGGGAGGGCTGCCAGAGGAACTGGGAAAAGACCACAGGGAGAAAGAAACCTTTAGCTGAACTTTGTACCAATTCCAACCGAAAGCAAAACTTCTTGGACAGAACTCGGGGGAGGGAGTGAATCTGGAGTGCAGACGCAGGCAGGCAGGGAGATACAAAACCTGGAAGCCCTGCTTTCTTTCTCAGCCAGTAGACTGGTAGCCTGGAGCAAGTTCTCAGCCCGGCTCACCTACTGCTTGGAGACAAACTCAGTGCTGTTGGGGTCACTGTGAAAGTGAGACCGGCCTTTTGCGTTGCATGGGAGCTGAGTGAGGCCTGTAACAGCTGACTTTCCCCCACTTCCCTGGCAACCTGCATGACACAGCAGAGGCAGCCATAATCCTCTTAGGAACAGACCTCCATTGACCTGGCAACCACACCACCATCCCCCGCAAGCAGGTAAAGAGTTTGAATAACGTTAGACTTTATTTAATGTGTGCCAAAACTGTGAACACAAAGTAATACATTTAAACTATATAATGTGCACACAAGAAGGGATAAATGAAAACAATTTAAAAATCCATTAATCCAAGAGAAGTCAAATAGGAAAGAAGAAAGTTTTTTAAATCAGGGCTTAGTGACAAATATGATTCCATAATACATTGTCAGATTTAAATCTACAAATATCCATATTTATAATAAATGTAAATGGGCAAAATTTTCTAGCTACATTACAAAAAACATCTAATACCTACTACAATCCTATTTGCATAAGAAACATCTAAAGCGTAAGAATACAGAAGGATGAGAAAAGATATATTGAGTAATGTTTAATTTTAAATAAATCTTTATATAGCTTTTACTATAACAGACAATATAAATAAAGGCAAAACTATTACATGGAATAAAGTTTTCACTATAAAATCCAGACGTTTGACTTATCAAGATAGTATGCATTTCTGAACTTGTAAAATACCCCAAATCAGTAATAGCTTAGACTGACTGAAGAAGGGAAGCAAGCCTCCGGCATGCGCATTGGAGGACTTGTGTCTCCTTCTCTACAGTGACTATTTCCCTATTAGGTGAAAAGAGTCCAGTGGGCCAAGAGGTTGCGCTCAAATGCAGTTCATGTCCACACTCACAACCACCTACTGGTATGTCTCCCCTAGGTCATATTCCAAGGCCGAGTGGCCTCTTAATTAATTCAATCTTCTGGAGGACTCACCATAATGGAAGCAGGGGTGGAACGCAGCCAAAGCTGTGCTGTTTACCTAAGTGAACAGACAGAATGACATGGAGCTGGTGGTGAAAAGAAAGAAAAGGGGACAGAGACCAGATTTCAGGGTCTGATCTGACCCTCCTCATAGGCCCTCTTCCCAGAAAGAAACTTCAGGAACTTCATGAAATCCAAGAACTTTAAAAGTTTCTCTGCCTTTCCAGGTCATTAAAAATGTAATAATCTGTCAAGGGAGAAGGATAGAAAATATTTTGTATAAGAGCTTATTTGTTACATTTATACATTTTAATATTTAGGTATAGGATACAGCCCTCTACTTCTGCCTCAGACAAATATCAGGGACAGTTTCTGTGATAAATATAGTTGTGATTTTTATAAAGTAAAAATTAACAGGAGTATATGGAGAGATTAACAAGTTTTGCAAAATTTAATACATTTCTTTTTTTTTTTTTTTTGAGATGGAGTCTCACTCTGTCGCCCAGGCTGGAGTGCAGTGGCGTGAACTCGGCTCACTGCAAGCTCTGCCTCCCGGGTTGATGCCATTCTCCTGCCTCAGCCTCCCGAGTAGCTGGGACTACAGGCACCCGCCACCACGTCCGGCTAATTTTTTTTTTTTTTTTTTGTATTTTTAGTAGAGACGGGGTTTCACCGTGTTAGCCAGGATGTTCTCCATCTCCTAACCTCATGATCTGCCTTCCTCGGCCTCCCAAAGTGTTGGGATTACAGGCGTGAGCCACCGCGCCCAGCCAATACATTTCTTTTAGTAAGTGATAGATCAACTAAATATAACAATCGATAAGAATTAAACAATTTGGGCTGGGCGTGGTGACTCACACCTGTAATTCTAGCACTTTGGGAGGCTGAGGCAGGTGGATCATTTGAACTCAGGAGCTCCAGACCAACCCGGGCAACATGGAGAAACCCCATCTGTACAAAAAATACAAATATCAACCAGGTGTAGTGGCACACACCTGTAGTCACAGCTATTTGCGGGGCTGAGGTATGAAAATCACTTGAACCCTGGAAGCGGAGGTGACAGTAAGCCAAGCTTGCACCACTGCACTGCAGCCTGGGTGATACAGTGAGACTCTGTCTCAAAACAACAACAATAACAAAAATTAAACAATTTGAACAGAATCAGCCAGGATGCTCTTGGGGATACATTTTACAATGTGGTAACAGTTGTGAGGATAAGGAACATAAAATGATTAACCATGGTAATAGTTGCACATCTATGTAAACGTACTTGACGCCACCAAACTGTGCTCTTAAGAATTGTTAAAATGGTAAATTTTATGTTATGTGTACTTTACTATAATAAAAATAAATTAAGAAGTTTAAAAAATAGCCACAAACTGCTAAGTCTTTGATTAAGCCTTAACAAAAGTGCAAGGTCTGCTATGACCTTTTCACCAGCTGACCATAATAAAATAAGTTGTAAATCAGTAAAAACAAACAACCCACTCTCCCCAAAAACAATATATTTGAGAAATTAAAACCTTACTAAATATATGTTATGTATCATTCAATAAAGCATAGTGAGACTTCGAAAATATTTGGAAAAATAACCACAACAAATACTAAATGTGAAATTTGGGGATTGGAGATAAAATGCAATTGAATACACACACACAGACACATGTATGTATATTTGTTTGTGTGTGCATTTGTATATATGTGTGTGTATATATATTTATTTATTTATTTTATTTATTTATTTTTTTTGAGACGGAGTCTCGCTCTGTCGCCCAGGCTGGAGTGCAGTGGCCGGATCTCAGCTCACTGCAAGCTCCGCCTCCCGGGTTCACGCCATTCTCCCGCCTCAGCCTCCGAGTAGCTGGGACTACAGGCGCCGCCACCTCGCCGGGCTAGTTTTTTGTATTTTTTAGTAGAGACGGGGTTTCACCGTGTTAGCCAGGATGGTCTCGATCTCCTCCTCGTGATCCGCCCGTCTCGGCCTCCCAAAGTGCTGGGATTACAGGCTTGAGCCACCACGCCTGGCCGTATATATTTATTTTTATAAGTATTTTAAACATAGAAACATCTAAAATTAATTAGCTAGGCTTTCATTTGAAGAAATTATAACAATTATAACAGCATAAGCCTAAAGAAACAAAAATGAGAAAAATTAAGTAAATCCAAATATCTTCTTGTGGACCATCAAAAATATTATCCCTTTATTAAGAAATGAATAAATCACAAATAATATGAGGAATAAATAAATAGATTATGGGGATATTTTTGCAACTAAACACTCTGCAGTACTGAAAAATGTATTATCTACAGCTCCAATTTTCAGCACACATGGAATATCAAGTAGATGGAATTTTACAGACAATATTCTACAAATGGCAGAAAAATATGATGTAGATAAAATTTTGACTTGCTGAAAACTGTAAAATTGAATAGCACTATTGGTATTAAAAACAGGCAAAACAAAATAATATGTATTTATAGCCATCTATATGTAGACTAAAACTAGAAAGTAAAGCCAAAAATAAATCACAAAAATCAAGATCACTGTTATTCTAGGGTGGAGAGAAGGAGTTGTAATCAAGGCACACAGAGGACCCTAAATCTTCATTAACATTCTATTTTTTTAAGTTAGTATGTACAAAAGTATTTATTTAATTGTTATTCTTTAAACTATAAATGTATTTTACATCATCTTTAGTAGACATATTTTATAGTAAGTTATTTTTAAAGAAATAAAATTGAAATTTGAAAATAAGCAGGTAGATTGCAAAAAATATAAACAAAACTAACAAAAACTCAGGAAAAAAGTTCAAAAAAATATTCTGAATAAATAAAACAGTGCAATTCTGAACAAACTAAATGTAAGATAATTTTTATTAATAAATGAACAAAACAAGTAATGTTGGATTAGTTTTTATATTGCTAAGGCCTTTTAAATATAGCAGCAAAATCAGAGGTACTTTATATACACTTTCCTAGTTTCTAAAAAAAAAAATGCCTAGGTGCTTAATTTGTTTCATTTTCCCAGGAGTATTGCTTATAAAATACTTTGCCAAATTTTTAATGATATCAGTGTTTCTGCCAGCAGTGTTTTACACCAGCTGTACTAGACTAATTACCTGGTTTCCTCCAATGCCGAGTTTTGAAATAATTACGGGTTTTGAACACAAAACAGACACTATACCTTGGATAGACAAGGGTCCTGACTAATCCCTTCTTTAAAAAGTTGACTGTCATTTTCATAAACATATTTCATTGGTCCATTTTCACCTAGACCACAACAATCTTGCCCCTTTCATTATATGTGCAAATTTTATTTTTGAATACGTATACTCCTAATTGAATTAAAGGCATGCTTTGGCTAAGTACAGAATATGTTTTACCTTGCTACATGGTATTACAATATTTTATATCTCCCTTGAGTTAAAAACTGTCATGTCTAAGAGGAAATTTGAAAGCCAATGCATAACTGCAGTATGTGATAAATTAGTTATTTTATCACTCTGAATTTTCATAGCATTTCTTATTTTTTGGTGTGAAATAAATTTAAACCAAGAGGAATGGAATGCTGATAGTGTAAGTAGCTTTAACTTAGTAGTTGACTTAACACATGCACTTATACACAGACACAACACACACACACACACACACACCCTACAGTGATGAGAACACTCAACAATTAGGCAATTGAGGATATCTAATGACTTCATAGAATCTAAAGTCCTAATATTTCAAAATATCAAGAATATAGAATATGAGAACATCATATAAACAAATCGGTCCTTATGTTTTCCCATTCAGTTCTGAACAACTTTGAATGATTAACATGACTTCCTTGCAGAATATATTTGTAAATATATTGCATCAAATGACTCATCATGCACACAGTATTTTGAAATTTTGACACTGAAAAGCTATTTAAAGTTTTGAAACTTGATAGCAAATGAAATCATGCATGCAATTTCACCCAGGATAAGATAAACAGATAGCCTTCAATGGCCAAGGCATCATTCTGTTATTTCTCACCCTTAGTAATTTTCAGTATGACTGATAACATTACATTAATGTCTTCAACTAAATAGTATTCAGTCTTTTTATTTTCTCATTTTAAGTTAATATTATGAACAAGAGGCTAAGAATTTGGTTTTGCCTTTTGACTTACCATGTCTACCAAAAAACTGAGCCTATTCATTAATTGAAAATTTTATTTTTAAAATAAATATAAATATGTGAAAATATACTTTACTCTGTGCTACATCAATCAGTCATGTTCTGTTACCTACCTTTTAATTTTGTAGTTTAGGTTCTTCTTTGAATATTTTATGCCATATATAATGTAATGTATTAAAAAATAGCAATCACGAGCTTGAGTAATTTAAACATGAGAAATGATATCATAGAATTCAATCAGAGGAAATACTATGGATAAACATTTTATTTACTTGTAAAGAGAGAGATAATGCAATAATTAGGTCACATATTTATTTTATCTTAATATTTATCTACCTAAGTGGATAAACTTTCATTAATAAAGTTTAAACTGAAGTAGCTGGAAAAATACTGATAAAGAAATAACTATATTTAAATTGTTGTATTATGAATTAAGGGATTCCACCAAATAGAAGCAATACGAAATGGTTGTGAAATTTCACGGCGGCTTGTGCAGCAAAAATAAAAGTCAAAAGGGCTGCATTCCAGTCTTGCCACTGATATTTATAATCTTCAGGTTCTTATCTCTAAAGTGATGTTAGCTGAACTAGTTGATTTCCAATACATTTGCCAGCTCAGAAAAGAAAAATGTCTCCTTGTTGCACATTAAACCACATTTTCCCTACATGTAAATCTCACACCAGATATTCATTTTTCTACATTATTTCAACCTATAATTTCATAACCGATAAAACTCTCAATAATCCATTTTTCTCTTGAAGATAAGGATGTTTACTGCTATACCAAACTTATTTACTAACGGAATAATTTGTAAAATATTTCTGTTTTCTAGCAATGTAAAAATTTCTTGAATCAATTGATATAATTTCTAAGTAAAATTATAAAAGGGTCTCTTGCTATATTTTATATTCAATTTCTAGAGGCAATTCAATATACAGTAGTTTTTGAAGGAATGGGCTGTATTGATTTTAAAACATTTTTTAAAGATTTTGTATTTCCCACTTCCACTGTCCTTTTCATATGTGCTATATGTTACTGAGAGAAGTTGAGACTGAAGTCTAGTCCTTCTATTCAAGAGTTTGCATTTATCATCTCAGTAAACCATGAATCCTAATATTTCCAGCACTAAACCTGATTCTATTATTATTATTATTTAAAATTTTCTTAATGTCTTATTTAGAAAAATTTGCATAGTTGCTATATTTCCATCGGGTTACTTTTCATTTATTATTTTGGATTAATGAATAGAATTGTTTGCATCTCCCTTTGGTCATGTATTTACCTGTGATTAGTTCTGTGAGAAATTGCTCCTAAAGAATCTTTACTCCAGAGCCCATGTAACACTTTATATAACTACACAAGAACAGATTTTTATGTTGTTTTTTCCCCGCCTTAGTCCGTAGTTAAAACATTTTTTAAGGCTACGATAGGCAAACTTCTTTTGTAAAGATTCAAGTTGTGAACACTTCAGGCTGCGAGGGCCACGTTTCTGTCACAGCTGTTCAAGACGACCATTGACTATAGTGCGCAGCAGCTATAGACACTATGAGAAACAATGAAGCCCATCTCCCAAACCCAAAGAGACAAACAAAAAAACCACAGCTGCGTCCCTATAAAACGTGGACATTGACTTTTGAATTTCCTATAGTTTTGGCATGCCATCAAATAGTGTTTTTATTTTCAGCCTTAGAACTATAAAAAATGTTCTTCATTTTGTAGTTCACAAAAATAGGTGCCAGATTCAGGCTGTGGGTTGTAATTTGCCAGCCCCTAATTTAGCATAATAACAATATGGCAGTGACATGTGACTCAGTGCCCTTAGACAAAACTGAAGATTGTTTTAATTAGAATGTAAATTGTGTATTTATAACACAGCAATATCTTACCATTTAATGAGATGCCTCTACTTTAAACATATTACCATTTAAATTATTTAAAAAATACTTCATGAAAAAAATGTTTTCTCTAGTTTTACCCTTATTCAGTAACTAAAAAAAAAAATGCACTTAAGTAAAATGTGTTTATCACTTCCCCAACCTGTAGATTATACGTGTATGTGTGTGTGTGTGAATGTATGTATACATACATGCATTAACTTTGGCTAGCTGGTGAGGCCTTTTTTTTTTTTTTTAAGCAAATTGCATATATATCTGAAGTGCAAAATATCACCAGAAGTATCACTAAAGACATAGGTTAGAGGAAAAGTATAGGTATTCAATGATGTCATAACAAAGTTATTTAAACTTATGTGTTATTTTTCAGTAGCCATAATAATGTGAAAATAGATTTGGTTTACAAAAATAATTTATATCAATACCTTCTATCAATTGAATAGTTTTTGTCTATATTTTCAATATAGATATTTATTTATAATAATGTTTTTAGAAATTATCAAAATGTCTTAACTTTTTTCTTGGCTTGTAAATAATTTACTATCTTTCAGTAAGATAGTGAATCATGCTAATTTTGTGGTTTTCAAACTGAAAAGTCACCATGCTCCATACCTTTGAGTGACAACTTACCATGACATTTCTTCACTTCTTTTGATCCAGATTATCTTTCCGAAGATGATTGTGTAGGAAATAGCCAGGGCAATGGCAGGACAGGTGGACTAGCAACCTTCTTTTAAAAAAAAAAAAAAAAAGTTCCTAAATTCAAGTTTCCTCAGCAATGACACAAAATCAATGCCCGTAGAGCATCTGTGGGGCTGCCCCTGTATTGTCTCCAAGGGAATTTGAGGGCAATGAAAATGCAATGTGAACACGAAGCTCCTGCTGTCTGCTGTGCTGTAAGTAATAAAGTTCTTTATCTTTGACCTCGGAGTCTCATTCCTTCTGCCAGCACCTACGAAACTGTGACAGTAGACTGGTTAGTTTTAAAGTAAGGTAGCATTTCAGAACCTTCAGAGTTCTCCACATACACTTTTTTGCCGAACTCGGAATTAGATTAACTCTTCCTGGAAAGCTAGCTTGGTTCAACATATTTGCTGAATAATTAATCTTATTAGTAGACCTTGATACGTCTCACTCCTGGCTAGATGTCTTACAAAGGATCTTATTCCTTCATTTTCCAGTTAAAATTCTCTATTTTATTTCATTTGATTCTGAACATTTAAATATTTTTATACATAATTATTTCTGAAAAAGGATAACCCTAAAAATATCATATTTATAAATATTTTATAAGAAAAATAACACTTAATTAGTAAAAATGTGGTGTTTTTATTACAGAAATGTGTTATTGGAAGCTTGATGTAGGGAAGAAACCCTTCTCAGACTTCAGATTTTCAGTGTAAAAAACAATTATTTAGATGATTATTACAAATACTGTTTTCTTTTGTGAGACCTTGTGTTTTCATTTCATATTTATTAGTAAAAACAATGCTTACTATCTTAAAGTAATTAGATTTCTGAAAATCAGATATCTAAAATGATATCAGAAAGCATTTTGATATATAAAATAGAAAGTACACCTCCGACCTTATTTAAAATATACAATGATTTGGAGTCATTTTAGCTAACTTCAGAATACGTTTTGACTTTTAAAAATTTCTATTATTTTCACCAATTGTAGCTTTTTTCAACATTTTTGAGCTGATAATTAATGGAACATGATTGGATTTCCAGAAGAAACAAATATGCAAATGTAGCTTTAGAGTTTTCTTTAATCATACAGGCCACGGTTTCTTTGGGGAGAAGAACAAGGGTGCTCTGCAGAGGGTGACAATGGGGTGTCTAGAGTGCTGGCAATGTTCTGTTTTTTAACCGGAGTAGTGGTTTGCTTAGTACCTAATAATTTATCATAATGTGTACACTGTCAAATATAAGTGTGATATTTAAATTTAATATATATATTCGTAACAAATAATTTAATATTGACCACATGAGATGTTTTTTGTCCTCAACTTCTGGGAGGTAATGTCTAAGCCCTTGGAACGTCATGTCTGATAAGAGTACCTTTGTTTGCCTGAGGACTTTGGACCAGCAAGAGGCTAACACTGCGATTTAGGGTGGGGTTATTAAGTCACACCAATGATATGATTTAGGATGTGATCCTGTCAAGCAGTATCAGCTGGACCTTGGAGGGGAAGGAAACTGAGACCAGTCTTGTGGGTAGTTCACCGTGCCAATGTGTTTGAGCCTCAATGAGGACTTTGGACAGCAAGATTTGGGTCAGCTTCCGAGGTTGTCACTATCCTCATGTGTGTTGTCACATCGCTGCCAGGAAAGGAATGTTGTCCATGACTCTAATAGGGAAGGAGGGTGGGAGGTCTATGTTTGGGGCTTTTCCTGGACTGTTCCTATGTGCTTCCTCACTTGACTGGTATTAATCTGGTTGCCTAACCATAAGCCTGGGTACAGCAGCTTTCAGGGGTTTTGTGAGTCGTTCTCATAAATTTTTCAACCCAAGAGTGGATTTGGGAAGTCACCAAACTTGAAGCTGATGTCAGAAGTGAGGGTGGTCTTGTGTGGACAGTTCTCTCAAAATTCCCAGTTACAAATTTATTTTGGAAACACAGGCTGGACACAGTGGCTCATGCCTGTAATCTCAGCACTTTGGGAGGCATAGGTGGGTGGACTGAGTCCAGAAGTAAAAGACAAGTCTGGGGAACATGGCAAAACCCCATTTCTGCAAAAAATTGGTGCGTCTAGTCCCAACTACTTGGGAGGCTGAAGTGCAAGGATAGCTTGAGCCTGGGAGGTTGAGGCTGCAGTAAGCGGTGATCTTGCCACTGCACTCCAGTCTGAGCTACAGAGTGATTAAAAAAAAAAAAAAAGAAAAAAAAAAAAAGCAGCACATTTAATAGTTGCCTTTATGAGGAACAAATAATAAATTTCCTGCCTAAAATTCACTCACAGGCATTTGCTCAAAAAGATATAATAAATTCCCACATGAAAACACATTTTTATTAATAAACATTTAGTTGTTGTTAGTTGCAACAAATCAAGTATAAATAATTGACATCATTGTTTAATAATCAACAGTTTTATTTCATTTCTACCAGCAGTTACTAACATATTTTAATCTAGATCAATTAATTGTATTAATTTAATGAGAATTTCTTATTCAGTTGTTTCAATGACTTATTTTGTGTTATCACTGATCTATCTCCCCAAGGTGATAACCTGGTCATTCAGTCTTCATTACACAGATTCTTGTACTAATTTTAATATTATACCATACATTTATTCTTTGAAAGGATAAACCTGAAAAAGACATAAGTCAATTAATCAATTTTATTATTTCTGAGAAATATATTTTCTACCACTTTTAAAAAAATTTACCGAATCTTATACTAGAACTAAGGCCATCCAGACAAACTCACCTCATCTCCAATTCCCATCAGCATCTGATCTTCTTTTATTAGGGCTTACAAAATCTAAATTTCAAATATTTTACAGAAGAGTATGGACACTAAAATTTGGTAGCCTAAACACTGTGCAATTCACTTAATACTTCTATATCATTGAGACCTTTCTTTTGAGTTCAATATACCAGTAGATATAACATGTATTAACTATTTGAAGTGCAAACACTTATTTGGGTCATGTGAATTGATTAAGTAAATAAACACTTATGCAAAATAATAAGACATCTTGCCAAAGAAAATTATTCTCTTCTCTCTAAAAGAGAATATTAAAATTTTGAGGGGCTTAGAAATCAGGTCAAGATTTTGTATTTTGTGCTTATGTATGCTGTTAGAAATCACCATACACACACATTTAGCAGCTTAAACAACCCAAATTTGTTATCTTACAATACTAGATGAATGAGGCTAAAGAAAAATTTCAGTTTTAAACAATATTCATTAAAATTGAAACTGGACAATAAACCTTTAGGACACAAAAAAGATTAACTTAAACATAACTTTTTCATGAAATATGTTTTTATGAACCTCTCTAATTTTTTCTTTATTTTAATTTGACCAAAAAATATGAGCTACAAGTAAAGTAAATATAAATAATGATTAAGAATCATAATATTACCTGGTTTGAGTAAGCTCCTATTCTGTGCAATATATTTTGCATGTAAATTATATTTATATTAATTTCTTACATTTCATAAGAAAGGTATGTTTATCCTAATTTTACATATAAGAGATGGAAATACCAGAGTGATTTGATAACATGCCCAAGGTCACTCAGTTGACAGGTGGTAGTGATTTACTTTTTACCATACAACCTTTAATAAAACATTGTGTTTTACTAACTGGAAGAGTTAAGAAACCCAGCCCAGCAAGCATCCCACTCAGTTATAAAACTGGGTGGGAGCCTGACTTTTAAATGAGTTCTTAAGCAGCAATTTCAAAACACTTGGTGGTAATTACAAATTATGGGAAGGTTAGAAAAATGTAACTCTTCTCTCTTTTACTTTACAATGAACTATCACTGAAAATTAATGTTAGCCTTTGGATGAAATGCAGATACATATCTGAACCAATGGTTATTAGCTGAACTCATTATATAGTAAAGAACCACAGTGGCAATTTATGTTGCTAGCGAGCCTGAAAAGAAACCTCAATTTCAGATCCCCTATGTAACTAGTATTGTTCTGTAGATTTCACAGTGACAAGGCTTCCTCATCTTTTTCTCCTCACTATCTGGCATTGTCTTGTCCTGTAGGACTTTAAATATCTAGGCCACTATGTGATAGCCTACTGTTGTCCCCAAATGCTATTCTCAAATGAGTAAATCAGACTTGGTTACTTATATTTCTCAGTAGAGTGTGAAAAATCAATGGATCAGCAAAAGTGTTATCAAAATATAAATAAAAATGTTAAAAATAGTAGTCAGTGTACGATATTTCTGGGGGAGAAAGAGTTGTGTGTGTGTCCTTGATGCCTTGGGATTAGAAAACCTTGAGATCAGATTCATTTTGCAATTCAGGATGTATCAGATTTTTGGAACATCATATATTGATACACCATATAGTGTTTAACATATCCAATTTGGTTTAGGGGAGCACTCCACAATCAACTCTATAAATATTTATGTACTGAAGTGTATGAATATGCATGCAAACATGTATAAATAAAGACTATAAATAGCTTCCCCATCCACTTCTATCATTCATCAATGTACAAAAAAAAAAGAAAAGAAAAGAAAAAACTTGGTTTTTAACGAATTTTGGATCACAGATTTTGGATAAGGATCTGTAATCTATCTAAGCACTGGGCTATCTAAAACAAACAACAAAAAAAGAAGCTGTCCTTGGCAGGATGTGGTGGCAGTCCCAGCACTTTGGGAGGCCAAGGCAGGGAGATTGCTTGAGGCTGAGTTCAAGACCAGCCTGGGTAACATAGTGAGATCCATCTCAAAGAAAAAAAAAAAACAAAAGGGATAAGCTACCTTTCCAACTTTCTGAGGTGATGGTTTGATGAATGCAAGGCTGAAGCCATAGAATGAGTTGAGATCTTCTTTGCACTCATCTCTTTCCTACACTCCCAAAGTTTGTGGGGGAACATAGTAGACAGGGAAGAAATATACAGCTCAGTGAGCAACTTGGGAGTGAAGCTGAAATGAAATTACTCTCCTAAATTTACTAGAAGGTTATGACTCTTATGGGAGAGGAGAAAACTAACATTAAGGGGACAATTTTTAAAAATGTTCCAGTCTGATCCTTGTTGTGCTATAGATGTCATATAAAGGTGCTGGATTTATAACTGATTCTTTGAAGGAAAGTAAATCTGAGGGAATAAAAAAAATCTAAAGTCTACCTATTTCTCTCTGCATGGAAATTCTTCTCAATTACCAAATTCAGAGGGTCTTAGTGTTTGATTTATTACGATAAACACTAATTAGAGCACATGTGATCTGTAAGCTTAAACTCAAATACTTCCCTTTTTGTAGCAAATGGTAGATGAAGAACTTTAATTTAAAATAATTACGAAGGCACTTAATTCCAAACAAAAAGGCAACTATTTTGTTGCTCCTGTTCCCCTTAATTATTATACTTTAACATTATTTGATTACTTTTAAAAACTCAACATACTGTTTTCTCAAGTTGTCATTAGAAATACGTGAGAGGGTGGCAGGGCATGGTGGCTCAGTAGTTTGGGTCCCAGCACTTTGAGAGGCCAAGGTGAGCAGATTGCTTGAATTCAGGAGTTCGAGACCAGCCTGGCCAACATGGTGAAACCCTGTCTCTACTGAAAATACAAAAATTAGCCAGGCATGGAGGCACAGGTGGTGGTGTGGCTTTTCCTCTGAACCAAAAAGTGATGGGGGAAGTTACAGCTTCCATGAGCTAAGAAATGTTTTAGAATATTAGTTTACAAAATCAGCATAGTACTAGCATAAAAGCAGAAACATAGACTAACAGAACAGAATAGAAAAACCAGAAATGAATCCGTGGATTTATGGCCAGCTTACTTTTGATAAAGACAACAAGAATACAGACTGGGGAAAGGACAGTCTAACACATGGTGCTGGGAACACTGGATATCCACACGCAGAAGAATGAAACGAGGCTCTTATTTCTCACTGCATATAAAAATCAAATCAAAATGGATTATGGACTTCAGTGTAAGGCCTGAAACTATGAAACTATTGGTAGAAAACATTGGGGAAAAGGACATTGTTCTAGGCAAAGAGTTCTTGAGCAAGACTTCAAAAGCACTAGCAGCAAAAGTAAAAAATTGACAAGTGGGATTATGTCAAGCTAAAAAGCTTCTGTACACAAAAGAAACAATCAGCAAAGTGAAGAGATGACCTACAGAATAGAACAAAATGTTTGTAAACTACTCATCTGACCAGGAATTCATGACCAGATTACATAAGAAACTCAAACAACAACAGAAAATCCAATTAAAAATGGGTAAAAGTTCTCAAAAGAGGAAGACATACACATGATCAACAGGTATATGAAAATGCTCAATATCACTGATAATCAGAGAAATGCAAATCAAAACCACAGTGAGAAATCATCTCACCCCAGTTAAAATGGTTGTTATCAAAACACTGAAAATAATAGATGCTAGCAAGGATGAGGAGAAAGGGTAATAGTCATACACTGTTGTTAGAAGTGCAAATTAGTACAGCAACTATAAAACAGTATGGAGGTTCCTCAAAAACTAAAAGTAGAATGACCATATGATCCAGCAATCTCACTGCTGGATATTCAAAAGAAAGGAAATCAGCATACCGAACCGATACCTGCACTCGCATGTCTTTAGCAGCCTTAGTCACAGTATTCAAGATATGGAATCAACCTAAGTGTCTATCATTGGATTAACGGGTAAAGAAAATGTGCTGTAAAAACAGAGTGGAATATTATTCAGCCACGAAAAAGAATGAAATCCTGTCATTTGCAGCATCATAGTTGGAACTGGAGGACATTATGTTGCAGGAAATAAGCCAGTCACAGAAAGTCAAATATTGAATGTTCTTACTTATATGTGGAAACTTAAAACATTGATATGATGGAAGTAGTCAATAGAATGGTGGTAATCAGAGGCTGAGAAAGGTAGGCGAAGGAGAGGACGAATAAAATTTGGTTAATAGATACAAAAATACAGTCAAGATTAAAAAAAAAATTGTAGTGTTTGTTACCAAAATAGGGTGATGATATTTTACAATAATATAGTATATTTCTAAATAGTTATGATAAAATATTTGGAATGCTTTCTTTAATTTGTTAATTTACTAAAACTGTAAAATGAAAATGATCATTAATGTTATCTAAATGTTAGAGGTGATGGATTACCTTGATTTGATCATAACACATTGTATGCATATATCAAAATATGACATGTATCCCATACATTTCATGGATCAACTATTATGTATCAATAAAACACTTCCTAAAAATACACATACTATAACTTTTTTGTAGGGGGGGACCCACTGGACTTAGAAGTGAGGTCAACTAAGACTTTGAAAAAAAATTTCACTGTGCCAGAAGTTTTCTTTTTCTTTAAACCCTAGCATATCTTGTTACCTATTACAGTTCTTTTAAAAAAATTCTCCAATAAAAAAGAAACATGAACAACTATTTTATGTTTATTTTATTTGGTTAATACCTACAAATGTGTATATGGGGAAATAATATAAGTGAGAGAGGCCATTTGATTACTAGACTGTCTAAAATGCCAAGAGTGGTCTCTGGATGGTTGTGTACAGATTGGCCAACCAACAACAGCAAGCTTCGGTCCTGAACAGAGGGTAGCATCAACCCAAAAGAGGCAGCAATGTTGTACACTTTTGGTGTATCTGCAAAGCTGTGCAACAGCCCAGAAGTGACATGCTTTTTAAATCCAGATATAGATAGTATATGAGCCAGTGACATCCCTAGTAAGAATTCAAGCAGAAGTATAAATAAAACCTAGAATATGTACATGGGTTCTCAGTCATGTTAACCAAATAATGACAATTTTTTTCTTTATTTTGTGCCATGTAGAAAGTAATCTTCTAAAAACCATTTGAACTCTTTGTGTGTACATGGTGATCTTTGTCATTTCTATGACATAATAAAAATGAAACTAAAACACAATTTGTCAAAATTTGAGTATAGCACAGGTAAAACAAATAACAAGTAAAATCTATAAAACTTTTGTCATTTATCTTTACATATTTTGCATTCAAATACCAGATGGTAGATGCCAGATTAAAAAAAAAAAAAAAAGCATGCAGATGAATTCCTCCTATTCAGTTACAAAGTCTGCTGATCTAATTCAGATCTCTGAAATGCAGTTAACTTAGAGGAGAAAAAAATGCATGTTTCTGTTGGAGATAACACCTCGGTGTTAACAAGCCTTAGTTCATTTGTCAATGGTCAATCAAATAAGTCAACACAAATAAAATGACCAGTTATGAAAACCTTTCTCATTTTTATAGGAAGAATCATGATGATGCATTTTGTAATCATAATGGAAAAGCACCAAGTCAGTTGAAGATAGATCAAGCTTATAGAAATGTAAAGACATCATGTCTTTGAGGCAACAAATGGATGGAGCTGGAGACCATAATCCTAAGCAAATTAATGCCCGAACAGAGAACAAACACTGCACATTTTCACATATAAGTGGGAGCTAAGCATTAAGCATACATGCACATAAATATGGGAACAATAGACCCTGAAGACTACTAGACAGTGGGTGGGCTAAAAAAGCTACCTATTGGGTTCTATGCTTACTACGAGGAAGACTGGATTCATACTCCAAACCTCAGCATCATGCAATATTCCCACGTACCAAATCTGTACATATACTCCCTGTATCTAAAATAAATTTGATTTTTTTTTAAAGTAAAGAAACAAACTGGTAGAAAATGCAAAAATTTGACAAGGTAAATACCAATTTACTTTTACCAAGCAGAAGCAGAGAGAAGTCCTTAACTGAGTTTTTGCTTATATAAAAGCTTAAAAAGTAGCCCATTCTTAAAAAAATGACAGATATTCTCAATGGGTTTATCGAGTAGTTGCATAGAAAGAGATTAGTAGATGTAAAGAAATAATACTTCCAACCTCCAAGATATTCATAAGCTCTATTTTTCAAGTATTGAGTCAGCACAGAATTTATTTTTATTTTTTATTTAATTTATTAAAAGTATAGAGATAAAATTATCATTCCCATTTTATGACTATTGTATTATTTTTGAGAACTTGGAATTATTTTATATGTATCTTTTATCACAAACACATTTTATAATGAGTCTCATTATTCCAATTGCGGCTTTCTTACTCTCTCTTCTCTCTCTTCGTCCAATCAAAGTTATTGTGCTGATATGCATGCATCCTACACTTTATTTTCTTATATATGCATCTATTCATATATGTATATATGGCCACATATCATTTTAATCTTATGCAAATAAAATTATATTGCATATATGTTTCTACTTTTAACTTTCTCATTCAGTAATACATCTAGAAGTTCATTTCAAAATTTTTTATCTCATTCTCTACATATGCATATATAATTATGAAAGTATATGTATTTATACACTTAAATAGTCAAATATGTCTCACATTTTTTAAAACATTCTTATTCTACTACTTATTCTCACATTTCTCTGAGCATGTTATGCTTGCCCTTGCCTCAGCTTACCTTGCTGGCTTTACCAGCAATGTCCTTTGCCTTTTTCTTTACGTGGTAAACTCATATTTATCCATCAAGAACCATTTCAAATATCATCTCTTATTTATAGATATATCTCACTATGTTCCTACAGCTAAAGGGGTAGCTTATGCTGCCATAACATTTGTTTAAGGTGCCGTCATATACTATTATACAATCTATCACATCTGATATATAATTACCCATTTGAATGCCTTTGTCTAAGGTAGAAGCTTTCTTTAATGACAAGAATTGCATTTTATTCTTATTGTATCCCTAGTGTCTTTAACAGTTATATTTTTTATTTTATGGTAGACAGCATCACTTTCATATTGGATATTTGAAATTTAATGACATTTAAATTGGACAAAATGTGATGGAAAAAGGAGAAAAAATGCATTAGATATTTAACAAGATTGAAAAGTTGAGCAGGACCTCTTCAAGGAGAACTGCAAACCATTGCTACAGGAAATCAAATAGGACACACACAAATGGAAAAACATTTCATGTTCGTGGATAGGAAGAATCAATGTTGTGAAAATGACCATACTGCCCAAAGTAATTTGTGGATTTAATGCCATTCCCATTAAACTGCCATTGACATTCTCCACAGAATTAGAAAAAAAAAAAAAAAAAACTATTTTCAAATTCATATGGAACCAAAAAAGTGACTGAATAGCTAAGACAACCATAAGCTAAAGAACAAAGATGGAGGCATAACCCTATCTAACTTCAAACTGTACTACAAGGCTACAGTAACCAAAACAGCATGGTAATGGTACAAAAACAAACACACAGACCAACGAAACAGAATAGAGAACTCAGAAATAAGATCACACACCTACAACCATCTGATCTTCAAAAAAATCTGACAAAAAACAAGCAATGGGGAAAGGATTTTCTATTTAATAAATAGAAGTTTATTTATTTATTCTGGGAGAAGTGACTAGCCATACGCAGAAAATTGAAATTTGATCCCTTCCTTATACCTTATACAAAAATTAACTCAAGATGGATTAAAGACTGAAATGTAAAACCTCAAACCATAAAAACCCTAGAAGAAAATCTAGGCAATACCATTCAGGCCATAGGCATAATGAAAATGCCAAAAACCGTTGCAACAAAAGCAAAAATTGACAAATTGGACCTATTTTAACTAAGGAGCTTCTGTACAGCAGAAGGAACAGACCACCTACAGAATGGGAGAAAATGTTTGTAATCACCATCTGACAAAGGTCCAATATCCAGAATCTACAAGGAACTTAAATAAATTTACAAGAAGAAAACAAACAACCTCATTAAAAAGTGGTCAAAAGACATTAACAGACATTTCTCAAAAAAAGACATACATGTGGTCAATAAACATGTGAAGAAAAGCTCAATATCACTGATCATTAGAGAAATGTAAATTAAAACCACAACTAGATACCATTCCACACCAGCCAGAATGACTATTAATAAAAAGTAAAAAAGAAACAACAGGTGCTGACAAGTTTGTGGAAGAAATGGAATGCTATTACACTGTGGGTGGGAGTGTAAATTAGTTCAATCATTGTGGAAGACAGCGTGGTGATTCCTCAAAAACCTAGAGGCAGAAATACCATTTGACCCAGGAATCTCATTGGTGGGTATGTATCAAAAGGAATATAAACCATTCTATTATAAAGATATATGCACCTGCATGTTCATTGCAGCACTATTCACAATATAAATTAGACATTTAACTTGGACAAAATAAGATGTAAAGACATGGAATCAACCCAAATGTCCATCAGTGATAGGCTGGATAAATAAAATATGGTACATATACACCAGAATATTATGCAGCCATAAAAAGTAATGAAATCATGTCCTTCAAAGTGAACATGGATAGAGCTGGAAGTTGTTATCCTTAGCAAACTCATGTGAAACAGAAAACCAAACATCACATGTTCTTACTTATAAGTGGGAGCCGAATAATGAGAACACATGGACACACTGGAGGGAAGAACACATACTGGGTCCTGTCAGGGGATGGTGGTGGCGGGGAGGAACAGGAAGAACAGCTAATGGATGCTGGGCTTAATACCTAGGTGATGGAATAATCTGTGCAGCAAATCACCATGGCACATGCTTACCTGTGTAACAAACCTGCACATTCTGCACATGTACCCTGGAACTCAAAAGTTGAGGGAAAAAATTAAAAAATAAAAAGTAAAATATATAAACCTTATGATATTAGTTGTGGTCTTGTAAATACAAAAAAAAAGGAAAACTATAAACTTAAAGTGAAATAAATTATATTAAAAACAAAAAAGTTATCAGGAGAAAAATTACAGATTATATATACTGCCATACTGTTTTGATGATTAAAGTAAATCATATTTATTTCAAAAATATGTAATATACAATGACTGAAATAGTTATCATCAATAAAACTAGCACATAAGGCATGTCACGAGACTATACATATTTCTTATATATGAATAAATTCATCAACAAACTAAAAAAAATTTATATATTTTTTCTAATTAAAGTACTATTTATCCTGAAATACATTTAAGATATATTCAAATGCGATTACTTTTAGTGACATTTAAAATTGCATATTCTGGATACAATATAAATTATCTGACTATCATACTTTTGTTTGATGGTGATATCATTTATTTTCAGTTTATATGATAATGATATCTGCATCCCTGTAAGTCTTCCCTCACAATATATTCTTATTACTCAGATTATAAGATCAAGTGGTATTTTATTTTTTTATTAAAAAATATTGACTATAAGTGACCTGGACTCTGTGATTTGTAGAATTACTGTTCTCATTTTATAGACACATTTCGTATTAGAATTAATACTTTGTCCTATTCCAAAATGACAGATATTAATTATAAGCATCTTCATTTAGGGGAATATATTATAATACATAAATGAGACCTACCATGTGCATTAAATAAATGACTGAACTAGCGTAAGGATGATAGGCTTTAATTAATTTAATTCAATAATAATATGAGTGTTCTATCATCTCATTTACGAAAAGGGCCCTTCAGCGTAGACAGTGTTTTATATAATTTACTAACTTATTCACTGTTGCTTCCCTTTGTAAATAATGTTTGAATGTCAGACAAAATATATACCAGATTAATATTCTTGGGCATAAACCGATTTAGTCTCAGACAGAAGTTGATGATGAGATTCAAAGCATAGAAATAAGAGGGTCTAGAGTAGAGGGGAAAAAAGGGAAAGTATAAAGGCTATTTAATTGTGTTATGGATTTTCCCGTCTTTATCCAACCTTATTCAAATAATTGGCAAGAATCTGGTAATACTTATGACTCAGCTGGGACACAAATACCATTAATTTTGCCTGACAATCCTGTCTTGTGTCCATTTCCCAGCACATATTTATCACAGAGCAGTCCTGCCGCATCAGCTACAAACCTTTCAAATTAAAGGCTTTGTTTTTTGTATACTTATTACCTGAAAAGTCAGATGAAAGGATTGTGCTATTGTGAGTATCTGGTTAACATATTTATCTGCAATTATTTCCCATCCACTGTACTTGAGGTTCAATATAAGTCATACATGCTAATAAGTCCACTCAATAGTAGAATGGCCTTTCCTTTTATGTAAAATTATTATTTTAAAAAGTCAGTAGTAAAAAGTAAACACATAGATACTTCTCAAAAGAGACTCATGCAAAGGCTGAAAATAAATTGCGCAAATGAAAAATTGCTCAAAATCTGTACTCATTGGAGAAATGTGAATTGGTTCTATAATGAGATGTTATTCGACTTCCAGGGTCATACCATTAAAAGAATACCTAATACCAAGGGCTGGTAAAGACATAGAATAACTGGGATTCTCAGATGCTGCTGGTGAGTATCTAAATTTATGTAAATACTTTAAAAACTATTTGGCAGTGTCTACTTACCATGAATATGTAGACACATGACAAAGAAATTCAATTTCTAGGTATATGCCTAACATAAATAAATGGTTCTGCCACCAAAAGATACGCTTTAAAAGTCTTCACTAATCAATAATCCCCATAATCTTTACTAATAGTAATCAAAAGAATGAAGTATTCCTATATGCAGTAACATGTACCACTCTGAAAGCCATAAGGTAGAGTAAAAATTATTTTATATATATATATATATATATATAGAGAGAGAGAGAGAGAGGGGGGGGGGGGAAAAGCCAGTTACACAATTTTACATGCTATATGTTTTTAGTTATATGAAAGTAAAGAACAGGCAAAACCCTTCTATGGTGATAGAAATTAGAATAGTAATTACCTTTGAGGGAGTATTAACCATAGGTTATGTTTGCTTAAACTTAGTTGTCCTAGTGGACAGAATATAATAATATAATAAATTAGCCAGGAACCTCTGAAGTATTTTCTCTTTGAGAAATCATGTAAAAATTAATCAGGGAAACAACTGAAATGACCTTCAGTAGGTGATGGATAAATGAGGTACGTCAAGACAGTGGAATATTATTCAGTGCTAAAAAGAAATGAGCTATCAAGCCATGAGAAGTCATGGAGGATACTTAAATTATATTACTATGTGAAAGAAGCCAATCTGAAAAGGCCAGGTACATGATTCCAACTCTATGACATTCTGGAAAAGGCAAAACTAGAGCGAGAGTAAAAAGATCTGTGGTTTCCAGGTGATAGCAGGCAGAAATAGATAACAAAGAGAGTATAGAGAGTTTTTAGGTTGGTAAATTTACTGAGTATGATTCTGTCATGGTGGATACATGTCAATATACATTTATCCAAACCCATGGAATATACAATGTCAAGAGTGAACCCTAACAGAACTATGGACTCAGGGTGATAATGATGTATGTATTAGTGTAGGCTCATCAGTTGGGACAAATGTACCCCTAGTGGAGGAGGCTGATTACAGGGGAGGATGTACACGTGAGGGGGCAGGGTGAAAACGGGAAATCTCTATTCCTTCTGCTCCATATTGCTGTGAACCAAAAACTACTCTACAAATAATGTTTATTTAAAAAAAAAAAAAAACCCACGCAACGGTTAAAGTTGACAAAGAAATATCCAGAGGACACAGTAACTGTGACTTCGTAAGCAGTTCAGAAGACATGAGATGCATGAGGCAAGAAACATAGATACTGCCTAAAGAATAGTGTTCAGATTCACAGGCTTGTTTTGTTTCTATGTCTTTGTTTTTGTTGTTACCGTTGGACACAGAGCTATTAATACAAACTCTCAATAATATTTAAATATAGAACTTAATACATACAGTCAAATGTCCTGAACAGATCTCTGGTTTTGTCCACATCTAATGATATGGATGATATAGTTATTAGCCAAAGATAATCAAATATTTAAAAGTCACTTGAGGACTGTTTCATTTTATGTTTCCTCTTTAAATACTATGTAGAAAGGCAGGACTCTGTTTTACACAAGCCTCCAGTTTTCCTTTTATCTGCTAATCCAAACTTGGCCTGAGAGAAATGTTATTTGGTAAAGAGGAATCTAGGAAGGTATCAATACCGGGGGAAAATAATGTTGAACCAAAAAGATAGGCTTGTCATGGGCAGATAGGAGTCATAGAACCAGAATTTATAGTTTTACTTTTTTCTTTTGACATTTGGTTATCACACTACACATTTGATTTATATTCATATTAAGACTGTGTGCTTCGCTGGGCGTTGTGGTACATGCCTTTAATCTCAGCAATTTGGGAGGCCAAGGCCGGCAGAGCATGAGGTCAGGAGTTCAAGACCAGCCTGGCCAATATGGTGAAACCCCATCTCTACTAAAAATACAAAAATTAGCCAGGCGTGTTTGCGCGCCTATAGTCCCAGCAACTCGGGAGGCTGAGGCAGGAGATTCGCTTGAACCCGGGAAGCAGAGGTTGTAGTGAGCCAAGATTGCTCTACTGCACTCCAGCCTGGGTGACAGAGCAAGATTCTGTCTCAAAAAAAAAAAAAAAAAAAAAAAAATACTGTGTGTTAAATCCAATACAATGGCATAAACTGATTTTTACAAATCATTTCATGTTTTATGGTTTTTTTCATTCATCTTCATATGGTCAGCAATTTCATATGTTAAATCTTAGTAAGATAGATTTACTTTTCTGTTTTGCTTTTCAAGTTTTAATATTTATTAGTTTCCTTTGCACTTAAAAAAATTACAACTACATGATTAAGTGGCATGATCACAAGGCTTGTGATTGGAAAATGATGTTTGAAGTTTCAACATCATTCCTTGCACTGTTAAGCAGTCTTGACCTTCCAAGTTGGTTGAAATCATTAACCTTTTTCTCAACTTGTTTTTGACAATGTTTAAGCCCTTTTAACTATCTGATGATTTTAATATATATTTACTAGTTCAGCAAACCAGTTCTTCTCGGATCCTTTCTCTGCCTGGCTGTGCTATACAAGCCTGACACTGAAATGTTTTTCTGAACAAATCTCCACAGAATGTGTGTAGCATAAACTTTCTTCCAACCTGAAATTGTTTAATGCCACGGTTTCGTTTCTCTCTGAAATCAACACAAACGGAAATGATGTGTCTGCTTTTAAAATGTCTTTTGAAGAGAATTATAAGTAGTATAATCACAAGCTTTACATTATTTGAAATAATTCTATTAAAAAGGAAAGTGATAAAGTATTTAATGATTAAAATAAAAAAGTTACAAATCTCAGATTTTTTAAAAGTCTAAAATTTCAAAGCAGTATTATTTATAAGAGGAAAATGAAGGAAAGAAAAAGAATCTCAATGACAGAATCTAGTTCATAGAGCCTCTGAACATACTGATTTGAAAATTGTGTTTTTGTTTAATGAAATTCTGAGGTGTATGTGTGTGTATGTGTGTGTACATTTCATCAGTTTCATTTTTATAAAATTCTAATCTCTTCTTCAAAATAATATTTCAATCTTATTTAAAATTATGTATCATTAGTTAAAACCTCAAGATGTCTTTTCTCTATTAAAACTGTGTTTCACTACTTGAGTTTTATTATTAAGACTCAGATTGTTTTTCTGTGTGTGTTTAGAAATATTTTGGTCATATCAAGATAGACAGCAGCAGGGGCCTGTTTTCTTGTCATTCAAATGAAACATATTGTTAATATTCAAAATAATGTTGATTTAGGGAATAAAATGGAAGCAATATGAAAGAGACACCTTAGGAGTCTTATAAGTAGATTTCAACTCTTAAGGGAAGGATGATGGACAATAGCCGAGGAAAAAACATCTTTTGGCCAGTGACAGTGCAGCAGTAGTTCTAGCTAGCTGCTGGCAGGAACCTACCTTAACAAATATTATCATGCCTCACTCTATACCCTACCCAATTTTTCTCCATTACTACCATTAATTAAATCTTAGCTTAATATTTCCTCTAATCCAATAAACGGCAGTGCCAAGAAGTAGTTTGAAGATGGGGTCTTAACCCACCCTCTTCAGAGGCTGACAAAGACCTCCCTCGCAGTATAAAATTGAAATTGATGAACTATATTTTCTAAATACAGTTTTCAAACAATTTTCTTTTTCTGCCCCCAAATCCCACTTTCACCCTCCTAAAAATCTACTATGAAGAAATCTTAGCCCTATTTATTGAGTTGTAATTTCTATTCAAGTTCTGTGATGCCAATGAGCATTCCAGAAATTCTGCATAGGAGGGATTTTAGAAATGGCAATCTTAAGAGAGTGTGGAAAGGAGGGAAAATAGGAAAGAGAGTGAAGGGCAAAAAATTATATGCAGACTACTTTTTGTGTGTGTGTGTGATACAGTCTCGCTGTGTCCCAGGCTGGAGTGCAATGGTGCAATCTCGGCTCACCGCAACCTCTGCCTCCCGGACTCAAGCCAGTCTCCTGCTTCAGCCTCCCGAGTAGCGGGGATTACAGGCGTTCACCACCATGCCCAGCTAAGTTTTGTATTTTTAGTAGATACGGGTCTTCACCATGTTGGGCCGGGGATGGTGGTTCACACCTGTAATACCAGCACTTTGGGAGGCCAAGGCAGATGGATCATGAGGTCACGAGTTGTGGACTACATTTTTATGCCTCTTTATCTAATGTTGAGAAAATGTTATGCATTTGTAGTAATTATAAAAAATGCAGAAAACACTTAATTGAAGAAAAAAAGGCTTGTTTTGTTTTAATCTGTGATGCATATAATTATATCTTCAGTGCCTGCTAAGAAAATTACTTTCAGCCTCTTGCCCTGTCTACAAATGGTTGAAATCTAAAGACATTATTTTTAACATTTTTCTCAAGAGTTGAGATTTAATTTACAAATTTTTAATCATAATCCAAATTTTTTTCCTGGAAGTTCATATTTTAGGTTTCATATTTATGTCTATGACTCACTTTGAGGTAAGTTTTCTGTATAGCATTAGGTATTCATCAAAGGTCATAGTTTTTTTGCAGATTGATATCCAGTTGTTCAGGAAAATTTGTTGAAAATAATATTTTTTTCTACTTAAATGTCTTTGCATCTTTGTAATGAATTATATGGCTATATATATATATTCTATTTCTGGACTACCTACTCTTTTCAGTTGATGTATTTGCCTATCT